>NC_135717.1:164023806-164362268 GCF_964656455.1 Halichoerus grypus
TGAAAACTCTTATATCTCTTTCCATGCCATGCTTTCCGTTTTCCTTTTCCTTTATTTCTCTCTTCTCCATCCATGAAGACGATGATTACGACTAAGAGTTGCAGAGAGAGAATTAATTTTTTTATACACATTTTTTTATTGTTATGTTAATCACCATACACTACATCATTAGTTTTTGATGTAGTGTTCAATGATTCATTATTTGTGTATAACACCCAGTGCTCCATGCAGAATGTGCCCTCTTTAATACCCATTACCAGGCTAACCCATCCCCCCACCCTCCTCCCCTCTAGAACCCTCAGTTTGTTTTTCAGAGTACATCGTCTCTCATGGTTCGTCTCCTCCTCCGATTTCCCCCCCTTCATTTTTCCCTTCCTGCTATCTTCTTTTTTTTTTTTTCACATATAATGTATTATTTGTTTCAGAGGTACAGGTCTGTGATCCAACAGTCTTACACAATTCACAGCGCTCACCATAGCACATACTCTCCCCAATGTCTATCACCCTGCCACCTCATCCCTCCCACCCCCCACCACTCCAGCAACCCTCAGTTTGTTTCCTGAGATTAAGAATTCCTCATATCAGTGAGGTCATATGATACATGTCTTTCTCTAATTGACTTATTTCGCTCAGCATAACACCCTCCAGTTCCATCCACATCATTGCAAATGGCAAGATCTCATTCCTTTTGATGGCTGCATAATATTCCACTGTATGTGTATGTATATATGTATGTGTATATATATATATATATATATATATATATATATATATATATACCACATCTTCTTTATCCATTCATCTGTTGACGGACATCTTGGCTCTTTCCATAGTTTGGCTATTGTGGACATTGCTGCTATAAACATTGGGGTGCATGTACCCCTTCGGATCCCTACATTTGTATCTTTGGGGTAAATACCCAGTAGTGCAATTGCTGGGTCATATGGTAGCTCTATTTTCAACTTTTTGAGGAACCTCCATACTGTTTTCCAGAGTGGCTGCACCAGCTTGCATTCCCACCAACAGTGTAGGAGGGTTCCCCTTTCTCTGTATCCTTACCAACATCTGTCATTTCCTGACTTGTTAATTTTAGCCATTCTGACTGGTGTGAGGTGGTATCTCATTGAGGTTTGGATTTGGATTTCCCTGATGCCAAGTGATGTTGAGCACTTTTTCATGTGTCTGTTGGCCATTTGGATGTCTTCTTTGGAAAAATGTCTGTTCATGTCTTCTGCCCATTTCTTGATTAGATCATTTGTTCTTTGGGTGTTGAGTTTCATAAGTTCTTTATAGATTTTGGATACTAGCCCTTTATCTGATAGGTCATTTGCAAATATCTTCTCCCATTTGTCAGTTGTCTTTTGGTTTTGTTGACTGTTTCTTTTGTTGTGCAAAAGCTTTTTACCTTGATGAAGTCCCAATAGTTCATTTTTGCCCTTGCTTCCCTTGCTTTTGGTGATGTTTCTAGGAAGAAGTTGCTTTGGCTGAGGTAGAAGAGGTTGCTGCCTGTGTTCTCCTTTAGGATTTTGATGGACTCCTGTCTCACATTTAGGTCTTTCAACCATTTGGAGTCTATTTTTGTGTGTGGTGTAAGGAAATGGTCCAGTTTCATTCTTCTGCCTGTGGCTGTCCAATTTTCCCAACACCATTTGTTGAAGAGACTGTCTTTTTTCCATTGGACATTCTTTCCTGCTTTGTTGAAGATGAGTTGACCATAGAGTTGAGGGTCCACTTCTGGGCTCTCTAGTCTGTTCCATTGATCTATGTGTCTGTTTTTGTGCCAGTACCATACTGTCTTGATGATGACAGCTTTGTAATAGAGCTTGAAGTCTGGAATTGTGATGCCGCCAGCTTTGCTTTTCTTTTTCAACATTCCTCTGGCTATTCGGGGTCTTTCTGGTTCCATACAAATTTTAGGATTATTTGTTCCATTTCTTTGAAAAAAGTTGATGTGCAGAGAGAGAATTTAATATCTGCAAAGTGTTTTATCACTTGATTCTTGTAACAGTCTTGCCAGATGGGTAGAATCATTAAACCCATACTGCAGATAAGGAAACTGAAATTCAGGGAAGTGAAGTATCTTGTGCAAGCACTGACAAGCAATAAACAGCAAAGCTGAGATGTGAATCCAAGATTCCTGATGGGAAGTTCAGAGTTCATGCTGGAAGGAGCTAAACCATTCAAACATTGCATCTGAACTATCAATTTTTGAGATTTCAGGAATTTAGATGTAAGCAGTTTGAGTTTGATGTGTATGTCAGTTACCTACTGCCACTGTAATGCTGTGTAACAAACAACCACAAAACCTTGGTGATCTGTAACAATAAACATTTATTAGCCCCCCAGTCTGCATGGTCTGTGTGTTCTGGACTGGGCTGATCTTGGCTGGGCTCATTCCTGTGCCCGTGATCAGTTGTATTTGGGATAATCAGCTCAGGGGACTTACTTACCCTTACTCACAAGTATAGGAGCTAGCTTGTGGTTGGCTGATCCAGGATGGCCTCCAATGACATGGCTGGGTCTCAGCTCTGGTCCACGTCTTTCTTCTCCCAGGGAGACCAGATATATTTTATGGTGATGGCAGAGGAAGTAGAAACCTGTGAGTGCTTTTTCAACTCTCTGCTTGTATCACATTTGCTTACAGTCCTTTGGCCAAAGTAAGTCACCCATCTAGTCCAGATTCTGGGTGAATCTTTATTGAGAAGAATGGAAAAGAGCATGGCAAAGGGCATGGATATAGAGAGGGGTGAAGAATAGAGACCACTAATGCAGTCAGCCTATCATTTGGAGATGAACATCCAAATTGAGATTATCTTACCTCTACAGATTGACTATTTCATTAAAATACAACTAGAAGCAATGGTTTTCAACTTCAGTAACTGCCCATGGCACTTAGAGTAAAAACCCAAGCTCCTCTCCATGACTACCAGGCCCTCCATCAGCTGGACCATGACAACTTCTTCAAACTCAACTCTGACTACTCTCTCCAGCTCTCCCAATGCCCCAGCCACACGGGCCATCTTAGTACTTCCAACAGGCCCAACTTCCCTCTCTCAGGACTTGGCACATGCTGTTTTCTTCACCTGGAATGCTTCCCCACCCCTACTCTTCATCTTTTGTTTGGCAGCTTCCTCCTCATCCCTTAGAACTAGGATTCAATGTCACCTCATTGGAGGGGCCTCCCTGGACCTCCTGACCCAAAGTTTTGTCTCTTATCTCAACTTCCTATTTGGACTCCTACTTAACCCTCATCACCTTTTGCAATAATATTCTTTATCTGTTTGCCTGTCTTCTCCACTGGAATGTAAGGTCTAGGAAGAGAGGAACCATATCTGTCATGTTCACTCTTGTATCCCTGCACCCAGCACAGCACTTGACACATGGTGGATATTCAATTCACAATTGATTGAATGAATGAATGAATGAATGAATGAATGAAGATCTGGGATAGAGTGTTTTCTTGCAGGTAAACTAAAAATAGAGCTCTCTGGACTTGGAATTCTTGGTCTGGCATCCTCAGAGATACCCCCTTGACCTTAGAATTTCTAGATGCCTGGCTTATTGGTAAGAACATCATCACAGAATGTTCTTCTTCTTGCTTGGTGGGGAGTGGGTGGTAGGAGAGCAGGACCAGGGAGGCCATCCCAAAGCCTTGGGAGAGCCATGGAATCTGTGATGGGGGAGGAGTAAGTGTCACAGACCAGTAGAGATGAATTCATGGAGTTGGGGCACTAGTCCTGCTCTGTCACTGTCTTGCCATGTATTCTTGGGCAAGTTCCCTGGAATCTGTGTGCCTCAGTTTCCTCATCTGTGAAAGGGGGATAATGATTTCTAGCTTACAGGATTGGTGTGAGGGTGAAATGTACATGGCATGAACATATCTCTCAGAGGACCCAGTGCAGGGTCAGTTCAATAAAGATGGGCTTCCCATTATTTCCTCTTTCCCAAACAGGATGCAGGTGCTTGTCTTCTTTCCCACACTCCTCTGGAGTGCTAATCACTCCAGGCCCATTCCTAGCAGCACAGGGTTGCCAGACACTCTCATTTCAGACTAGGGGTCTACATCTAAGGTGAAGGGTTGAAATCATTTCTGAACAAGGGTAGGATGCTACTCAGCATCATCCCTAAGCCAATGGCCAGCGTGGGAAATGGTGCGGACATTGGCAAACTGGCAAAAAAGGCCTTCAACATTGCTTAACTCATCACTCCATGTTCAACAAGCTGGTGGGGGAAAGAGAGTTCAGTGTATTGAGCACTTCCTAATGGAGGTCTCACAGTAATCATGGTGTTATCCCCATTTTACAGATTAGGAAACTGAGGCTCAGGGACATGAAGTGTCCTTCATCAGTGTCTGACTTTTGTACAAATGAGCTACTGACAATGTGTGCATAAGCCAAATGTTATAAGGGACGAAGGAGGGGAGGCTTCTTTGTTACAAAGAATTTACCATGGAAATCCTACTTATGCATCATCTTTGGTGATGTTCCTATACTTGCTGCATGTTCTTTCATTTTGTTCTTTTCCTTCACAAATGAATACGATTGGCCAGCTTATATCAGTAAGGGTCCAATTCAACCTAAAAATTGATGGAATGTCTGCTCTCTGTTCTCCCTCTTGGTTCTTAATAGTGTTACATTTCTGAGAGCTGTATTTCTTAGTACTAATATCAATGTTATCAATTTTCTATTTTCCACTCATTTTTATAGAACAATGAAGGGAAAATGAAATAAAATAGCTAACATTCATTAAGTGCCGTACCATTTTGTGCAGTACTCATAAAAAATGTGTGGTGCATTCACAATCGTGTATGCTGCATAATCAAGTATTTTCCTGAAAAGAGAGAAATTCTGTTTTGATTAGGCATGGATGAGAACCCAATCCTCCACTTAGGAATTTACATGTCTGATGCTTAAAGGAATTTTCCACAGACAAGATTCTGTTTCCCTACATTTTAAACCTTGTTTCTCCCCCTCCACCCACTCCCTTCCAGAACTAGGCTCTCTGGGACAGTTTGATAGCACCGTGCCTTCTCCAGCCCTGCACCTTCAGGTTACAGCAATGGATGAGTGTCACAGTGGGTTGTAGGAGTGCTCTGGAAACCATTTCCACAATGGGGCGGCAAGCAATAGCCTAACCGGACACATCACTGACTGTGAACAGCATAAACATCCTACTAGAATCAACCTAAATTGCTCCTCTTAGCCCAGATCTCCAAAATGCCCATGACTATTTCCATGCCAGCGAACATGAAGAAAACTAGGAGGGAAAGGGAGCATTATTGAAAGATCTACCTCAGGCAAATGAATTATTTATTTATTCATTCATTCATTTATATAAAGTCCCATTGCTAGGGGCCCACCCAGAGCCTTAGAAGAAATACATACAAACGAGCCTATGTAGCTGAAGCCTCAGGAACTTCATGGCAATCCACCTCTGCTTTCACAGCTAAGCTGGAGTCATCTGACCACCCTGACATCTGTATGTCACTGGCAATGGGCATCACAGAGCAGAGGTGGTAGCAAGCACGGGAATGCTAATAGAAGTGAGTGAGTGATGATGACATGGTGCAAGTGTCAGCAAACTATGGCCCACAGGCCAAGTCAGGCCCACTGCCTGTGTTTGCAAATAAAGTTTTATTGGAACACAGCTGCCCTCATTCATTTACATATTGTCTGTGGCGGGTTTTGCACTGCAAGGGCAGAGTGGAGTAGTAGTTGCCACAGTAACTCTCTGGCCCATGAAGCTGAAAATATTGACTATCTGGTCTTGTACATAAAAAGTTTGGGGGAAAATTGCAAAGGTCTTGAGAAGAGGAAAAATGAGGCAAGAGAAAGCTAGTGCTAGATCCACACTCTTGGGATTCGATTCGGGTTCCATCATTTCCTGACTGTGTGCCTTTGAGCAACTCAACTTTTCTGATCCTCAATTGCGTCATCTGTTCATGGGGATACGAGTTCTTCTATCATAAATTTGCTATGAGGATTACACGAAATGCTCTGTGTGAAGTGCTGGCACCGTGCCTGACATAAAGCCAGGGCTCAATACATGTCCTAGGCCATCATTACCTGCATCCATAAAGCATTTTTTGGTTAAAGTATTGTTGGCTCAGGTAGAAGGATTTTATGTGTGCCGTGAAACCCTGTCATTTGATGCTAGCGCTTTGTCCCCTGGGACATTCTCATTGTGTTCCACGGTGATACAGCTGGGACAGCACAGCAGTTTTGATGTGATTGAGGACCTCCCCATTGCCTCTCCAGTGACTCACAGCTCCATATCACAACCCCAAAGTCTCAAACATTTTCCTCTTTGTCAGGACACTCACCGTTTTCCCACAGTCAAGTGTATTCTCTAACTCAATCACTCATTCACTTGTGTCTGCTTAGAAGAATTTCTGGATTTTCTCAGGAAACATCAGCTGTGGGGACCCCATTGCTAGGCAGTTGCCACCTCACCTCCTTTCTTTTCTCATCCCAGATCACTCTTCATTATCTAGTGTATAACATGGGATGGGGTTGGCAGAAGAAACCTTTTCAGAAATAAATCTGAAATCAGTGAAAATACTTTTGGCTGCAAATCAGAGAAAATCCAACTAAATTTGGCTTAAAGAGTAAGGACATTTATTCATTCATTAGCTCTCATAACCCTAAATCTAGAAGTAGGGCGGTTCCTGAGTTGGGGATTCAGGTAGCTCGGTAACATCAGTGGAACCATCAGTGAATGGTTCCTTCCATTGCGTGAGCTCATGATCCCAGGATGGCTGCCCCAGCTCCAGTCATGGCATGCTGATGGCAACATCAAAAGGAGAGGAAGATTTCCATGAAGCTAATGAAACTTGAGCTTCAAGATCTCTCACTTTCACAGGCCCCTTCAAGGCCTAGCAGTATGCTCCAGTGGCCATGTACCTTTGTGAAATTTTTGTAAAGAAACTATATGTGCATTTTCTTATTTAAAGAAGGTACTTCAAATTATATAAGTGTTACGCCCCACAAAATCCGGACCCACCCCTGGTCCTGAGGCAGCGAAGAAACAAACAAAACAATAGCAATAACAACAAAAACCTGCCATAACCTGGGTCCCTTTCTTTTTTTAATTTTTTATTGTTATGTTAATCACCATCCATTACATCATTAGTTTTAGATGTGGTGTTCCATGATTCATTGTTTGTGCATAACACCCAGTGCTCCATGCAGAACATGCCCTCTTTAATACCCATCACCAGGCTAACCCATCCTCCCACCCCCCTCCCCTCTAGAACCCTCAGTTTGTTTTTCAGAGTACATCGTCTCTCATGGTTCGTCTCCCCCTCCAATTTCCCCCCCTTCATTCTTCCGCTCCTGCTATCTTCTTTTTTTTTTTCTTAACATGTATTGCATTATTTGTTTCAGAGGTACAGATCTGAGATTCAACAGTCTTGCACAATTCACAGTGCTTACCAGAGCACATACCCTCCCCAGTGTCTATCAGTCAGTCACCCCATCCCTCCCACCCTATCCCCCACTCCAGCAACCCTCAGTTTGTTTCCTGAGATTAAGAATTCCTCATATCAGTGAGGTCATATGATACATGTCTTTCTCTGTTTGACTTATTTCGCTCAGCATAATACCCTCCAGTTCCATCCACGTTGTTGCAAATGGCAAGATCTCATTCCTTTTGATGGCTGCATAATAGTCCATTGTATATATATACCACATCTTCTTTATCCATTCATCTGTCGATGGACATCTTGGCTCTTTCCACAGTTTGGCTATTGTGGACATTGCTGCTATAAACATCGGGGTGCACATCCCCTTCAGATCCCTACATTGGTATCTTTGGGGTAAATACCCAGTAGTGCAATTGCTGGGTCGTATGGTAGCTCTATTTTCAACTTTTTGAGGAACCTCCATACTGTTTTCCAGAGTGGTTGCACCAGCTTGCATTCCCACCAACAGTGTAGGAGGGTTCCCCTTTCTCCACATCCCCGCCAACATCTGTCATTTCCTGACTTGTTAATTTTAGCCATTCTGACTGGTGTGAGGTGGTATCTCATTGAGGTTTTGATTTGGATTTCCCTGATACCGAGCAATGTTGAGCACTTTTTCATGTGTCTGTTGGCCATTTGGATGTCTTCTTTGGAAAAATGTCTGTTCATGTCTTCTGCCCATTTCTTGATTGGATTCTTTGTTCTTTGGGTGTTGACTTTGATAAGTTCTTTATAGATTTTGGATACTAGACCTGGGTCCCTTTTCAAAGACTAAAGAAAAGCTTCCTAGAAGCTCCCCTCCCCACACTCCCCTTTGCATCTCATTGACCAAATTGTAACACATGCTCATGCTTTAATTGTTACTTGGTGTGTTGGGTCCAGGTTCTCTAAGAAGCAGATGTTGGGATAGGATTGAACATGCTGGAAATGTAGTAGAGGGAATGTCTGTGACAGAAAATGGGGAGGAGCTAGAAGGGACGGGGGAGCCAGCAGACTGTAATGTGGGTCTGACCCTGAGTGAAGGAGAGAGAGCAGGAGGAAGGCTGGGTGAAGAATGCACTGCAGTGCAGCCTAAGGAATGTTCTGTGGGGCTGTCGGCAAGACAGGGCAGTCACCTGGGGGAGATAAGATAAGCCTGCCTTAGTACCCCTACCACACTCTGTCACCGACTGGGAGCAGCCCAAGGGAAACATGAGTCATGGCCAAAGCCGGGCTGGATTTTCCAGCACAGCAAATGGGCTGTTGTCCAATTACACTCCCTACAGTTGGGGATCTCAGAGGCATATTCTCATGGCCACTGCATTTAGTAAGGAGAGAGAGAACCCCACGGTTGGCACAGACCAATAAGGATTCATTCCTGGGGTGGTGAAGGGGCCTGCCTGCGGACTTGGCCACTCGGAGCAGGGAGAACAAAGGCGAGGCTCAGTGGAAGGAAGGAAGGGATGGTGATAGGGAGGCCACAGCAGTGTCTGTCGACCTCCTCCCCATCCCCCAACACGGCTCTTGTACCAACAGGTGGCTGTTGAGCATGTCCGTCTCAGCCAGACCTGAATCAGACACGGCTGCTTTTTATCACGAGCCCTCCCTGTCCACAAGGCCAGCATAATAAGTGCAGTAGACAGGAGGAAAATAACTTCTCAGTGTTTGTGATGAGGCTGTTTTACCATGAAGTCAACAAAATGCCCTGGTCCCAGGTCTTGTTCTCTGCAGATCACCTGAGCTCGGGGGCTAGGCTGCTCTTGGTTTTGATTTTTGTGCGTTTGTGAGCCTTGGTGTCCCGTGTCTATTCCAGTTTGGCTAATTGCATGTTGCCTGTTTAAAATCTCCCCCCACTGTTTCAATTAGAGAAAAACAAAGTTTTTCATGTTCTGCTTGGCAAATCAGGTTGTCAAGCACTTGGGGTCCTCCCCTCTGGAGGGAAGGTGGGCATCATTAATTCTGCACGAGGTGTGGCAGGTTGAATAAATCATTTGAGGAACACTGTCATACTCTTGCCGATGATTGGGAAACCAAGGAAATATTTTATGTGACACCAGCCTGGACTCTTGCTGTCCCCTCTGAACTGGTCTCCGGGCTTTTCCTCATGCCCCCTACCCTTAATTTTTATTCTCCACCCAGCACCCAGAGTGATCCTGTTAAGATGCGTTTCAGACTATGTCACTCCCATACTCAAAGCCTTCCAAGAGTTAATCAATTACTTCCAGTAGAAGTCTGAGTCCTTAGACTGATCTACACGGCCCTGCATTAGGGTTCTGCAAACTATAGCCCTCTAGCCAAACCCAGCTGCCCACTGCCTGTTACAAATAAAGTTCTGGAACCGCCACACCCTTTGTTGACATGATGTCTTTGGCTGATTTCTTGAGCAGTTGAGCAGTGGCCTGCAGTGGAGACCACGTGACCTGCAAAGGCTCAAAGGCTCAAACCTCTTGGCTCTTTACAGGAAAACCTTGCTGACCCCTGCTCTAGATAATCCCTCTCATCCCCGCTGCCGCTGTCACCTCTCAGACCCCATCTCCTCCCGCTCTCCTCCTTGCTCCCTTTGCTCCCTCGCACTCAGCCCTTCGCTGGCACTGAGGAATATTCTTCCCCTCCGTATTTTTTTTTGCTCTGCTCTGTCCCTAGAGCGTAGAATCATATCTTGTACATTGTACGTGCTCAAGAAATGTTTGTCAAATGGATACACATAACATTAAAGGCTCAGAATTCTGCTGCCTCACAGAAGACCCAAAAATATTGGCTGATTCAGGCCAGTAGGGTGGCTCACGATGCCATCAGGGCCCCTTGGCTCCTCCAGCTTTCTTCTCTGCCACTTGTGGTGGATAGCTTTCTTTTCCCCATGATGTCCTTGTGGGTACAGGATGTTCAAGCCACCTCTGGCCTCCCTTTCATGTTCTGGGCTGGTAAAAGAAAGAAGTGATGGCACAGAGCAGGTGACACTCACATCAAGAAAGCAAATCTTTCCCAGAAACGCCTCGCAGACTTCTGCTTGCATCCCTTAGGCCACCACCGAGCCCACAGCCACCCTCAGCTGCCGGAAAGGTTAGGAAATGTGGTCTTCTAGCAGGACATGTGACTTCCTTGAAGAAAATCGAAGTTCTTTTTTTTTTAAAAAAAAGATTTTTTTATCTGAGAGAGAGTGCATGCACGAGCAAGGGAGCAGGGGGAGCAGGAGGAGAGGGAGAAGCAGGATCCCCCACTGAGCAGGGGGCCTGATGCGGGACTCGATCCCAGGACCCTGAGATCATGACCTGAACTGAAGGCAGACGCTTAACCGACTGAGCCACCCAGGCACCCGGAAATCAAAGTTCTAATGGTAGGAGAAAGGAGAGGTGGATATTGGAGAGGTGACTTACAGCATCTATCATATCTGGCCTTTGAATTTTTTTTTCTCACCTGGGAGAATTATAGAGGGTGAAACTTGGGAGAACCTCTAAGACTTTGGCAAAGTGCCAAGGGCTGATTTTTACTAAAGGTCAGTCACAGTGTTCCCTATTGTGTGGCCTCATAGCTCCCTGAACGTCCCTTGATGTTCATCGCACTCCTCGTAAGATTTATCTCATTGCCCACCACTGCTTCTCAGTCGTTACACTGCATGCAGCGTATGGGCAGATGCTCAGGAACTATTTCTGTATGAATTAATAAAATAAAAGGGAAATGAACTGTGGAGAGTGTATGCACACACACACTTAGGGACATACACATGGGTGTCTAAATGCCTATATTCCATTTATTGCAGGCTTCCTATATACCATCATATAAATTCAATTCTGGCAACAATCCCAGGAAACCAATACTAACATCTCCATTCTGTGGTGTGGGTTACAGAAGTCTCCAGTTTCCAGGCTCAGTGACTTTAAGGAAGGTGCACCGCCACACACAGCTAATAAATGGTAGAGGCAAGACTTGAACCCTAGCTTGCCGATTCGAAAGCTTATGTGCTCCTGCTCACACTCATTCGCTGAGTCATTCAACAGATATGTACTTAAGGCTTCCAGTGTGCCAAGGACTGTTGCAGTAATCATATTTCCTGTGTCGGGAAAAGATTTTTCAAATCAAAAGATGTACATTTTAGCCAGTGAAGGGTAGTCCAAAGAGATTAAAATTGATACGCCCTTTTCTTTTTTTTAATTTGTGTGTTTCCTCTGAAAGTTTCTAGGTAAAGAACTCACCCCAGTGCCTCCAGTGTCACGTGGCTGGCTTATTTTAGATTTCTCAACAAGTTGCCTCCACGTGCATACTATTTGTTTAATGAGATTAAAAATGACTTGAGATTGAGGATTAAGGAAATGTCCTATTCGTTATTGAGTTTCAACCTTAAACTTGCCTGTGGTTAGGACAATGATGGCCACACCGGGTTCCACGGATTCCTGTTGGATGAAACAGAACTAGTATCAGGCAAGGTTTTGGGCTGTGAGCAAGAGAAACCTGTCCTGAGTGATGTATGCAGGAGAGGGATTCATTGGTGGGATACTGGGAGGGGATAGCTCGCAGAGCCAGCTTCATAGCCCAGGCGGGAATGAAGAAAGGTTAGAAAAAATCCAGCCAAAGTCCTGGCTTCTTAGGCTGATGACACTGGCGCCACCATGACTGGATGCTCCATCTACCATTGCTGGACTCCTGTGTTAGCAAGGCCACTCTGGAGGGACAGACAACCCCAACATCTCAATGGCCTAAATGACGAAGGTTCATCTCTCTCTCATTCCCATTGTATTTCTACAGTGGTGGGCAGGGTGACTCTGCTCATCAGAGTCATTCAAGGTCCCAAGCCAATGGAGGCCTTGTGCTTCCATGATCCCAGAATCTGGAAAAGAGAAGGATAAGTGCAGCCCGTCAATTGAACCAGCTCTTAAAGCTTCTTTTTGATGTGGTGTATGCTATTTCCCCTCACTTTTCCTTGACCAAAGCAGGGCATTTGACTATGCCCAATTTTGGGAGGGTGGGGTGTGGGAAATGCAATTCTATGAAGTGCCCATAAGTAAGAATTTTTATATTTATGATCATCTTTGATGACTTCGCAAGCTCCAATGCCACTTCCACCACGCATGCTAGCTCACTAGCTCTGTGTTTTGTGTGACTCTTAAAATTCAACATCCTGGGGTGCCTGGCTGGCTCTGTGAGTATCACATGTGACTCTTGATCTCAGGGCTGTAAGTTTGAGCCCCATGTTGGGTGTAGAGGTCACTTAAAAAAAAGTTCAAAATCCTGGTAGAAGCAACCTTCCAGCCAAGGTTAGGTCATGTCCAGTGCTCCGTCAAGAAGGCAAAGGAGGGAGGTCACATGCTAGTCAGTCAGAAGGCCAAAACCGGGGCGCCTGGGTGGCTCAGTCGTTAAGTGTCTGCCTTCAGCTCAGGTCATGATCCCAGGGTCCTGGGATCGAGCCCCACATCGGGTACCCTGCTTGGCAGGAAGCCTCCTTCTCCCTCTCCCACTCCCCCTGCTTGTGTTCCCTCTTTCACTGTGTCTCTCTCTGTCAAATAAATAAATAAAATCTTTAAAAAAAAAAAAAAAAAGAAGGTCAAAACCATGACAGAATTCTTCCCCATCTTTTTCAGTTGGAATCTGTATTGCTGATCCATTAAGTGGGCTTTTCCCAAGGTGATATGTTTTTTCCTTTTTTTTAAGGGTGAATGTTCAAAGGTTTTATTATATAGTTCAAACATTTTATTATATCACCCCAATGTATCATATTACCTCTAAATTTTTTTAATTGTATTTTATTTTATCATGTTATGTTAGTCACCATACAGTACATCATTAGTTTTTGATGTAGTGTTCCATGATTCATTGTTTTCATATAACACCCAGTGCTCCATGCAGTACGTGCCCTCCTTAATACCCATCACCGGGCTAACCCATCCCCCCACCCCTCTCCCCTCTAGAACCCTCAGTTTGTTTCTCGGAGTCCCTAGTCTCTCATGGTTCATCACCCTCTCCAATTTCCCCCCCTTCATTTTTCCCTTCCTTCTCCTAATGTCCTCCATGCTATTCCTTATGTTCCACAAATAAGTGAAACCATATGATAATTGACTTTCTGTGCTTGACTTACTTCACTTAGCATGATCTCCTCCAGTCCCATCCATGTTGATGTAAAAGTTGGGTATTCATCCGTTCTGACGGCTGAGTAATATTCCATTGTATATATGGACCACATCTTCTTTATCCATTCATCTGTTGAAGGGCATCTTGGCTCTTTCCACAGTTTGGCTATTGCGGACATTGCTGCTATGAACATTGGGGTGCATATGGCCCTTCTTTTCACTACATCTGTGTCTTCGGGGTAAATACCCAGTAGTGCAATTGCTGGGGTCATAGGGTAGCTCTATTTTTAATTTTTTGAGGAACCCCAAGGTGATATGTTCTAAAAGAGATTCTCAGATTGGGGCAAAACTCTAAGCTCTTCAAGGAGACAGTGCTAGGTCCTCAAAATATATTTGTTTTTTTAGGGCACCTGGGTGGCTCAGTTGGTTACACATCTGCCTTGGCTCAGGTCATGATCCCAGGGTCCTGGGATCGAGTCCCGTATCGGGCTCCCTGCTGAGCAGAGAGCCTGCTTCTCCCTCTCCCTGCCGATCCCCCTCCTTGTGTGCACTCTCTCTGTGTCAAATAAATAAATAAAATCTTTAATATATATATATAGTATCTATCTATCTATATATATATATCTCACACTCCCAGTAATCACACCCTTGGGTGTGGGTTGGATTTATTGACTCACATCTAACAGAACATAGCAAAAGTGATGGCACGTCAATTCTGATATTAGGTTATAAAAAAACTGTGGCTTCCGTCTTGCCTTCTCTTGTGGCTACCTTCTCTTGCCCTTTAGTTCAGAGGAAACCAGCTGTTATTTTGTGAGCTACCCATGTGACAAGGAGCTGACGTCTCCAGCCAATAGTTAGTGACCACCCGAGGCCACCAGCAGCCAAGTGAGTGATCTTGAAAGTGGGTCCTTCCTAAATGAGGCTTGAGATGACTGCAGCCTGTGGGACCCTGAGCTGAGGACCTGCCTTAGCTGGACCTGGATTCCTGACCCACAGAAACTGTGAGGTAGTCAGTGTTCATTGTTTTAAGCCACAGAGCTTTGGGGTAATTCTTTATCAGCAATAGATATCTAGAACATTCTTTTCATTCAATAAATAGCTAATAGCATTATATGAAGCTCTTGGGATACATTGTGAGCATGACAGACCTGACTTCTGCCCTTATGGGGTTTAAGTTAATTTAAGCTTGTTTCTATGCTGTGGGAAGAGACAGAGCTTTTAATATGCAAATGTTCATCCTGAGTCTATATGAGAGGGAGAATGGGTCTGTAACTTTTCAACTTTTTTTTCCCTCAGCATTTCATAGGGCGAATGTTTTATGGAACACACACTGGAAAATTCTCTACTAGCTAAATGAGTAAATGAATTAAAGTTGTAATTTCAAAGGCTTAAGCTCCCCTGCAAAAATTTCAGAGTACGCCCCTTTGTTCATTATAGACTTAATAGCTATTATTCTTTCAGTGGACCCCATGCACACTTTGCTAATTTGCTTAGCAAACATTGACTGATTATCTACTATGTCGTAAGGCGCTGCAAACACCGAATTGTCGCTGGGGTGATGGGGTTGCTGTATTTCTAATGAAGTATTTTTGGAAATACGCTAATTGTTTCATTTTGTGAATAATGGTTTCAGCCACAATATTTGGGCAAAGAGCAAAGGAGAGGAAGAATGGGATTGGCTAATGTTAAAATCAAAGGTCTGCTGAAAACACTAATGTGTATTGAAGCAAGGCATTGTCCTCAAGGAGAGGAGACATAATCATTATTGAAACAGGGTCTGAAACACTTCATCTGACTGTATTTAAAATGTTTAAAGAACTCTTGGAATAAATAAAGCCCTGTAAAAGTCTTTCAAATTAAAATGAATTCTTGGCATGCCTTTCCCTCAACTACCACTGCTCCCCCCATATAGCCCTCTTCAGAGAAGGCCCGAGAAACAGGGCTTTTGTCTTAACTGTCTAACATGTACCAAGCGTTTCATATTTGGGATGGAAAGCAGTAGAGGAAAAGGGTAGCTCATTTAGGAAACAGATTGAAGTGCCAATCCTATTTTGTCTTGGGTGCACTGTCCCTTAGGAATGCACGTGATCTTTCCAGATCTAATGAAGTAGTAAATGTCCCTGGACCAACCTGTCAGCAAACAATGTCCCATTTCTACCCCTGGAAAGTATTTGGGGTCTGCTCTAGAAATAAGGCAGAGCTGGTGTTGGCAAAGGTGCAGAGAAATGAGATGGATTGAGGATTTCAAAGTACAATGTGAAGATATAAGATAAAATATAGGATAATGTTTATCCTCTAGAAAGTAGGGCAGACTTTTTTCACTTAGCAAACTTAAACAGAAGAATTGACTAATTTAACTATTAAAAAATGAAAAAACTTATGCTAGATGGATAAACAGACACGTAAATAAACAAATAAATTTAAAGGGGGAAAATGTCGAGCCATGAAGAATTATTTGCAACACAGAGAAACTGTTGTATTTTTATTGTATAAGTTGTTCTTAAAAATTATTAAGAAGAAGATGAACATCTTGGGACCTACCTCACACCACCACCCCCCAAAAAAGGAAATGCTGTAAACAGGATATTCTCACAAGCAAATATATAAAAGACAAGTATGTGAAAAAATTCAGCTTCAGGGGTGATCAAATAAATGTTAGACACTCTATTGAGAGGTAAGAGTATGAGGTAGATCATGACACAGTCTCTGGATTTGGGCTCCCCAGGTTGCTGATCCCTAGCTGTGGGACCTTGGGCAAGCTGCTGAAACTCTCTTTGCTCAGTTTCCTCATCTGTAAAATGAAGGTTGTAGGGTAATTACAAGGGCGAGGCAAGTTGATGTATGTCATACTCTTGGAATAGTACCTTGCACATTAGGAATGGCAAATAAATGTTAGTTATTATTTCTCTTATTCAACTGATAAATATAGAAATGATACTAGTAGTGGTGTCAATGGTGTGGAGATGTACTCTTGCACGCTGCTGGTGGGCATGAAGTGGTACAATCTTCTCCCAGGGCAAGTTAGCATCCTGCATCAGGCCCTTAGAATGCTGTATTGCCTTGGACCAAATTTCACTGTAGGAATTTTTCCCAAGGAAATAGGTCAAATATACTTAAAAAATAGCTGTCAAGATTTGTTTTTTCAGAGCTATGTACAATTATGCAATACTGGAAAGAACCAAAATGTCCAAAAAGAATAGATTCATTGAACAAATTATTGGACATCCATTCAGTAGAATTCTCTGTAGTCATCAGATGATGTAAGGAAAAACCACTCTAAATGATATTTGGGGGACAACTGAAATATGAATTATATGTAAGATAATGTTAATACATCAGTGCTATCTCTTGGGTATGCTTTGTAGGAGAATGCAGTATGGATAGTGTGGGATACATGCTGAAATGTCATGATCTTTGCAGCTTACTTTCAAATGGTTCAGGAAGAAAGGGACATTATATCATATAAACACAGGCACACACACACACACACACACACACACACACACACACACACACACACACACACCCCTTTCACAGAGAGAGAAATAGAGAGAAAGCAAATGTTAGCCATAATGAATCTGGGTAAAGTGTGGATGGAGTGTATATCTATCAACTTTTCTGTTTAAAAAAATTCCAAAATAAAAAGTTGGGAACATGTGAAAAAAAAAAAAACAGTTAAGGACAGGAGAAAGTGATATATTTTAATGAAAAAAGTTTACAAATCAATATATACAATATAATCTCATTATCATTATTATTACTTTTAGCTAAAAGATTAGGATTACATAACAGTAGCTGGTATTTATTGGATGGAGCCTTTTTATGTGTCAGGCACTGTGCTAAGTATTTACATGCATTGTTTCATGTAGCTAAAACTCTATAAGGTTATGTGGCATTATGATTTTCCCCACATAAAAAATTAATAGAAACTCAGAGGTTAAAAACTTATCGAAAAACCACAGCCAGCCACTGGTAATCATGGATCTTTATGACCTCAAGTCTACACTCTTAGCTACAGCACTTTTGCACAGAGAAAAGACCAGAAGGCTGTTGTAGCTGCTGACAATGATATCAATAGCTAATAATTTTCAATCAGGGCTGTAATGGAAGTACGTATTTAATATTTCAAAGAAGCAAAGCAAAGAGGAAGGCTAGTTCTATAGGGCAGGACAGGATGAGTGTGGTAGTTCTTACCGAGTGGTAGCATTTGAGATGGGCTTTGAAGGATGCATAGGAGTCCAATGGGCAAAAAAAAAAAAAGGGCATTCAATACAGAGAATAACATGAATGAAGACACATAGTGTATTTAAGAAACAATTCTTAGTTTGTAGAGAGCGTGGAGGCAGGTAACCAGGGTAGATGGTGTGAGTGAGATTGGACAGTCCCACAGGAGGTGACAAATTATTTTACCAGGTGAGGACAGTGGGAACGAAGAGGGGACAGAATCAAAGTTTCCACTTCTGAATGTTTGTAGCATTATGTTGGGTCACTCCATCATAGATACATGTCTAGAAATAATCTTCTTATCTTCCTGAACTGGTCCTTTGCTTGTTTATGCTCATTTCCATACCTGCCCTTCTCCTGACCTGCTTTGTCCCCTTTGCATCCCAGGCACTACCTTTCCTCCAGCTTCTTGCTGGGTTTGGCTACCAGGAGGCACTGGCAGAAGAGGGGGTGGGGGATCACGGAGAGCCCAGAGATTTTCAATCCCTCTCTGTCCACCTCCAGTTGTGTTCCTGGCAGCAGCTGTGTCTCATCCTTGAGCCCAAATCCTGCCAGCCAGCCCCTCCCAACATGGAGCAACCACTCCTGCTCGGCCTCCATTGTGGCTCTAGAGGCTGTCCAACTCAGCCTGGCTTTTGAGTTCTGGTACCACCATTTTCTCCCTGCCCCTCCAGCCCTAGGGGTGGTAGCATCTTCTTGCTGATGCTACTCTCCTGGCTGTCTCCTTCCTGTCCGATGAAGCTCCTCAGCTCTGCCATTTCTTCATTTTAAGAGAGAGAGAGCATGAGAAGGGGTGAGGAGGCAGAGGGAGAGGGAGAAGAAGACTTTCCGCTGAGCAGGGACCTGATGCGGGGCTCAATCCCAGGACCCTGAGATCATGACCTGAGCCGAAGCAGACACACACCCAGCTGAGCCACCCAGGTGCCCCTCTCCATTTACAGAATTCCAAGAAGAGGGATATAGCAATCACTCAAGAAAGGTTTGATTGATTCCTAGCCTTGGATCCCAATGATAACATGAACTTCCTTGTGTGGAATCTAAAAGGAGACGAGACACAAGGAAGGGGAAGGAGCTCTAGTTCTGTCTTCCTGGTACTTTGCTTGGGATATGGTGTAGTTTCCACCTATTCATTCATTAATTCATTCATTCAACAAACATGTATTGAGTGCCTAGTAAATGCTGGGCACTTTTTTATGTGATGAGGATATAGCAGTGATCCTTTCCTCTGGAGCTTATATTTTAGTAGAGGACTTTGGTGCAGCAACAAGCCATTGGGAAGGAAGGGCCTGCCCATTTTCCCTAGAGTCACTGCCCGGAGATCTCCACCAGATAATGTGGTTAGGAGATGGATCATTTCAGGTGGAAAATAACGACCGCAGTATCATTTGGGGGGCCAGATGCTGTTCTAATGATCTCATTTAATCCTCACAGGCAAACATTGAGGCATGTGGTATTATTGTCCCCAACTGAAGATGAAAAACCAAGGCATGGAGAGGCTGAGGGATTTGCTCACGGTTACAGAGCTAGGAGATAGTTGAGCCTGCTTCGAATCTAAGTGGCCTTGCTGCTCGGACACAGTAGATGTATGGAAAGCACATGATGAAGCACCCAACATGTGTCAATCCAGCCAAATGAGGCTGGTTCACCTATGGCTCTTGGGTTAGTTGCTACGCTTGCTGTTTGACTTCTAGGATGCTGAAGGACAAAGGATTATGTTACTACTTTAACTGGTAGGCTTCAGAATAGTAGGCAGAAAACCATTTAATTTTCTTTTGACGATAGCTTTCTGGGCTCTGGTAAAAATGATATGTATTTTGATATGATATGTATTATGTCAAAGTTCAGAAGTACAAAGAAGAAAGTTAAAACTCATGAGAAAAAAGGAGAAAAAGAAGGAAAAAAGAGATAGAACCAGAATAAACCAAACTCCTTAAAAAAGAAAAACCCTCCAGAAATCCAACGAACTATTTATAGCTATTATTTCCATCCTTTCAGGCAAATTTACATACTTATATATATATTTAGCTCTACATAAAGCATTTTACACAAATGGGATCATATTATATATGCAATTCCAAAACCTATTTTCAAAAATTTCTTCACTCACCAATATGATGCGGAACTAAAGATCACCACCATTATTCTTTGCAACTGCTTAGTATTACCTTGTAAGAGTTACTATAATACATTTCATCAAACCTAATTGAAAGACATTTAGACTGTTTCCCAAAGTCCTATGTGAAAACATTACCAAAAGCATCCTGTTTACTTTTGAAAAATTCATAAGAATCACTTCGGGTAATCAGAAGATATGATTTCTGGGAAATCACAAGGAATGCACACTGACATTTTGATATGTATTGGTGAACTGCCCTCCCAAAAGATTGCCTCAATTTATGCCCCACCATGACACACATTCATCAGGACTGAATTTATAAATCTTTGCTAATCTGATAGGCAAGATAATCCCAGGAATTTAATTTCTGGGTTTTTTGTTTGTTTGTTTGTTTTTTAATCTTTAGTATACGTTTACTGTCTATCTGAATTTCTTAGAGGATAACATATATAAGACTTCTGGTTTCAAAGAAGAGACTTATTTATATGCAAAGAGGTCCATCCCAGCATTACTTATACTTGTTAGAAAACAGAAACAACCAGATGAGAAATCAATACACCAATTAAGATATAAACATGTGTAGGAATATTTTGTAGCCACACAAACAAGAATATTTTGGATAAGTATCTAATAGCATATGGAAATGATTATATTATAAAGTTTGAGGAAAGAAATCAAAATGCAAAATAATTTACAGAATAATTCCAACTGTTAAAATATAAGTTTAGAAGAAAAAAGATGGGAAAAATAACTAGACTAGAAGGAAATACAAGAAATTGTTCATGTGGATGATCTCTGTAAGGTGGGATTTTGGATTATTTCAATTTTCTTCATCATACATTTTTGCAGACACAGAGTTTTCTAATCCAGGGGCTAATTTTTAACATCTGTTTGGTGCATTCACTGTTCCTACTGTTTAGAGGTCATTCACACACAGATGCATAACATTATCATTAAGGACTTATTTTAGTGAACTAAATGGACATATGCTTTGGTTTATCCGTAATACTAAGGTATTAATACGCCCATTAGTACTGGCACTGCCTTAGGGGTCAGATCCTGGCTCTCAAGGGTGTGCCCCTGGAAGGTGGGAGAAGGCATATGCCCAACATCTATAGCATAAGAGAGAAGAGCATGTCTGCTGAGATACAGGAACACCTTCCAGGGGAGGTAGTATTCAGCGCATCCTGGAAGAAGTTGAATTTTATATAACAGTTGTCATTCTTCCCACTGACTCTATAAGAAAGAGGCGTTCGTTGTAGAGGATAGGAAAATGTATAAGATGACAACAGACATTTCCAGGCTATTATCACATGTGGAACACTGTGTTCAATCCTTACATGGAAACATCTCACTTAACCCCCAGCAACCCTCTAAAGGTGGCTGTGATTATTTTGTGCATTTCAAAGGCAAAGAAAGGGAGAATAAAAGATTAAATGAGTGAACACCGGGTACATGATCGGATAATTGGCAGAAGCAGTCCTGGAATGCAAGTTGACCTGGTGCTACAGAAGAAAATAAATCAGTGCTAAGCTCATTCTTTCAGTCTCCTCCCCCCCCCCCATGCAAGAGGCTTTCCCGGGTCCTCTGCACCCCTGGGTGGTTCTCACTCAAGCATTATCAGCACATAGGTGGTAACTGAAGGCATATGAGTGGGTGAGATCACCCATGCAGAGGAGAAGAAAAAGGGCTCTGGGAACAAAGCCTGAGCAACAGAGATGGAGATACATTCCCAGGTCTGGGCTGAAGGGAGAACAGGCAGCATGGGGAAAATTTCACAGTGGTAACAATCTTGGAGCTGAACCCTAGAGGATGAGAAGTTGGCCAGGTGGAGAAGACGAAGACAAGTGTCCAGAGCAAAGGGAACAGCATCTGCAAAAGCATATGGGATGCAAGGGATAACCTGGTAACTTGGAAAACCAGCAAGTGATTTTAGTATGGCTAAAGCATAGAGTGTGTGTGTGTGTCTACGTGAGTGTGAATATATGTTCAGGAGGTTAGTGTGATGATACATAATCTAGCAAGGAAGGCACACTTCATGTCATTAAAGACCATGTGTTAGTTGGTTTTCCAGAGACATATATATATATATATATATACATACACACACACACACACACACACACACACACACACACACACACCCTATTGGTTCTGATTCTCTGGAAAAACAGAGAAAACAAATATATAGAGATTTATTATGATGAATTGGCTCATGTGAATTATAGAGGCTGAGAAGGCCCACAGTCTGATGTTTGTGAGCTAGAGACCCAGGAAAGCTGGTGGTATTCAGTCCAAGTCCAAAGACCTGAGAACTAGGGGAGCTGATGGTGTAAATCCCTGTCTGAGGGCTGAAGAAGTTGAGCTATGTCCCAGCTCAATCAGTGAGGTGGGAAAAACCCAATGAATTCCTCCTTCCTCTACCTTTCCTTCTATTTGGATTGGATGATGCCCAACCACATTGGGGAGGGTGATCTACTTCCCTGAGTCCACAGATTCAAATCCTGATCTCATCTGAAAAGACCCTCAGAGACATATCCAGAAACAATGTTTAAACTGAGCACCTGTGGCCCACTCAAGTTGACACATAAAATTAATCCTCACAATCCCTTATTAAAAGGTTTGGAATTTTATGGAAAGAGAGTCTGGGAATAGAGTGGAGAGATCCCTGAAGGCCAGCTCATCAGTATAAACTTTATTTATCTGGAAGGCAATGAGGAGCCTTTGAATTTTTTTCAAGAAAAGGAATGATAAGATCAGAACTGGGCTTTTCAAGATCCTGGACTGGATGGTTTGGAGAAGGAAGAGGCAGGGGAGAAGGCGAACAGTTGGTAGAATATTGTAACAGTCAAAGTGAGAGGTGATGAGCATATGTACTCATGGGTACTAGGATGGTAGCTACATAGGGTGGTGGTTTATTGGGGTGAGGGGTGGGTAGATTTGGGATGACAGATAAGAGAAACATCAGACAATCTATGGGGTTATCTGGGAAAGTCCATTGTTGAACATTCAAACCAGCAGTTCAAAAACATGTCCTTCCTTCCTTCATCCACCCAATTATAGCAAACTATTTACTGAGTGCCTACTCTGTGACAGGTCTATGCACCAAACCTCTAGTCCAGTGTGCAGTCTAGACACATTCTCATATTGTAACAACCTAGTGTTACAAGAGTCTAGAAATCAACAGCTTCAGAAGAAGGTTGGGCAGGTAAATCACCCAGGTAAGTACTGGGGGATCTGGGCTACCTTTCTGTAGGAGGGGACTTCTAAGCTGAAAATTCCTAACCTCAGGCAGAGACATTGTGTGGGAGCTGGGAACCCCCTGGTGAAAAAGGTATGTGCCCCTCCCCACCCACGAGGGTGGAGACAAATAAACAAGACAATGTCACCTGACACAAATGCAGCTAAGTCATGCATATGTTATATCTTTCTTTAGTCAAAAAAGAAAACTCTCCGTGCAAATTTACCCTTTTAAGGCCGAGCTATCTGGAACTAGGGGCACCAAGATGGCAAAGTGAGACCGGAGCCTTCCCCCCGGCGGCACCACCCAGGCCTTTGAAGGATAGGTGCAGGGTCGTCCTCCTGGCTATTGAAAAGAACCTAGTCAATGTGCTCTGGTGGCAGGTGGCTAATGTCCTGAGATTTCAGCCTTCCATTGGTGTCCAGCGCCCTGGCCTCTGGGCTCGCTGGCCTGGTTTCTAACCTTCCCTCCACGCTGAAGAAAACTAGGGCTGAAAGAGGACCACCTTAATTGCTTTGGGGACCCGAAGGTGGGGGAAAGGGGAAGGGATGAAAAAACATGCTTTGTGTATTAAAGAAAAAAGGAAAGTGAAATCCGAAACTCGGGGGCAGGAAGCGACCCCAGGCCGACACTTTGTGAACCTTTGGCGGGTAGCACACCTGGGTGGGGGGTGGGGGGTGGGGGGTCACCTGCTCGACCTACCACCCTCCCATTCTGGTACCAAAGCCACGAGCCTGAGGAGCAGGGACAGCAGCAGGGAGACAACATCCGCGTCTCTACGTTGCCACCGGCCCCCCCAATCCCCAGGCCGCTGCCCCCCACTTCCTGCAGCCCTGGTCACCTCCGGGGGCGTGTGTGAGGGGCGGGGCTACGCGGAGCTGAGGAATTTTAAAAAAAGGCGAGATAATTAGCATTCTCTGATCCCATTGGCTCTCCGCCGGCCCTGCTTTACATATGCCCGCCCTGCTGGCTGCCTGGGGTTTGCGGGGTTCGGCCGGGTTTGCAGCCGCCGCGGTAGCTGCTGCGCTTCAGTGCCGGGCGGGCGCCTAGCGAACCCCGGGCGGGGAGCCGGGAGCCCGGAGCCGGGAGCCAGCTGCCAGCAGAGCTGCTGCGGCGGCATCTGAGTCCATTTCCGTCCTACGAACACTGAGGCCGGCGGCCGGCGTCTTCTGCGCCCAGCAGGGCCCCGGGAGGAGCGGGTCGGACACTTTTTATTTTATTTTGGAAGAAAGGGGCGAGTCCCGGCGTGAGCTTCCCTCCCGGCCTGGCTCGCTCCCCAGTGCGCCCCAGCTCCGGCCCGGGCTCTGGAAGATGACTTCGGGGTCCGCCCGGCGTCTACTAACGGCGGCGGCTCGGGGAGGCAGCCGAAAGTAGTAACACTTGGTGGTAAGCAGCTGGTGGAAAAGTGAGCCGAGGCAGCGCGGACTCGGCTCTCCCCGCCCGCCGGCGCCCGGTGCTCTCGCTGCTCCTTCACCTCGGCTCCCCGGCGGCCGCAGCATGAAGTGGCGCAGCGATGGCCAGGAGAGGTAAGAAGCCTGTGGTGCGGACGCTGGAGGATCTGACGCTGGACTCGGGTTATGGTGGCGCGGCGGACTCGGTGCGCTCCTCCAACTTGTCCCTGTGCTGTTCCGACTCGCACCCGGCGTCCCCGTATGGCGGGAGCTGCTGGCCGCCTCTAGCTGACTCCATGCACAGCCGGCACAACAGCTTTGACACCGTCAACACTGCCCTGGTGGAAGACTCCGAGGGGCTGGACTGCGCCGGCCAGCACTGTTCGCGGCTGCTGCCGGACCTCGACGAGGTCCCCTGGACCCTCCAGGAGCTGGAGGCGCTGCTGCTGCGCTCGCGGGATCCCCGGGCAGGCCCGGCGGCCCCCGGCGGCCTGCCCAAAGACGCGCTGGCCAAGCTGTCGACGCTGGTGAGCCGGGCGCTGGTACGCATCGCCAAGGAGGCGCAGCGCCTGAGCCTGCGCTTCGCTAAGTGCACCAAGTACGAGATCCAGAGCGCCATGGAGATAGTGCTGTCCTGGGGCCTGGCGGCGCACTGCACGGCGGCCGCGCTGGCCGCGCTGTCCCTCTACAACATGAGCAGTGCCGGCGGCGACCGCCTGGGCCGCGGCAAGTCAGCGCGCTGCGGCCTCACCTTCTCTGTGGGCCGCGTGTACCGCTGGATGGTGGACAGCCGCGTGGCGCTGCGCATCCACGAACACGCCGCCATCTACCTGACAGCCTGCATGGAGAGCCTCTTCCGGGACATCTACTCGCGGGTCGTGGCCTCCGGGCTGCCCCGGAGCTGCAGCGGCCCTGGCCCGGGCTCCAGCTCGGGCCCAGGCCCGGGCTCCGGCCCCGGCACGGCCCCCGCGGCGGATAAGGAGCGGGAGGCACCCGGAGGGGGAGCGGCGAGCGGCGGCGCCTGCAGCGCAGCCAGCAGCGCCAGCGGGGGCAGCAGCTGTTGCGCCCCGCCGGCCGCCGCCGCCGCCGCAGCCCCACCGGCCGCCGTCGCCAACCACCACCATCACCACCACCACGCACTCCACGAGGCGCCCAGGTTCACCGTGGAGACGCTGGAGCACACGGTCAACAACGACTCCGAGATCTGGGGGCTCCTGCAGCCCTACCAGCACCTCATCTGCGGGAAGAATGCCAGCGGTAAGTGGCCGCGCTGGTGCCGCCGCCTCCCACCCCACCTGGCCAACTCCGGTTGATAGTTTGCCTCGCGCGCTCCCGGCCGCGTCGTTCCGGCCACCCACCGCTGTCCCAAGCCTCCGAGGGGGCCTCGGGGTAGGAGGCGGCCCGAAACTCGCCTGCTCACTCGCGCGCTCGGAATCCGCGTATACTTCACGCGGCTCCTCAGGTTCCCAAGTCCGGGAACGCACTGCGCGGCCCCTAGTGTGGGGCGGGGCGGCGGCGGCCGCCCGCAGACTGTGGGAAGAACCCATCGCCGTTTGCGGACACAGGCTTTACCATTTGCCCCTAGTACGTGTTTCTGCCAGAGCCCTGTGTTTGGTTTGGTTTGGTTTTTTGACCTTGAAGATGCCAAATTCTCTGGCGCACGAGTTCGGCTCCCTGGAATTCCGGAGGAGGTGCATTCCTCCCTCCACCGCCAGTTTGGGTACTTGCCCGCCCCCGGACACTGTCCTGGCGCGGGTGTAGTAGAGGCCCCGCGGCCGTCAAGGCAGAACGTTTGAGAGCTCGCTTGGCTCAGTGGGGGAGAGGTGTGTGTGGTGAGAGGGTGGAGCCGGAAGACTTACAGGTCCCAAGTTTTCCCGGGGCAGTTTTTGAAGGCCAGAGCGCACAGCTGGTGGGTGCTGCGCTATGGACACCCCTTCCCCCCATTTCCGACCTCCCAGCTCTTGCCTCTCGGTTCCCGGTGGGAGGGAGCTGCAGCTGTCACCACTCTGCTTAAGGAGCGCCACTAGGGACCCGGGCAAGATGGGAGTGGGGCGGGGTTCTGGAGGGGGCTGTCAGTTTAGGGCGTAGCTTCCAGCAGGTTCTGTCATCCCCTCCCACACCCCCCTGTTTCGGAGGCGGGAGCTGGGTGGGTTTGAACCTGCAGTTCTGGCGGCGGAGGGGGTGGGGCCGGGGGCTCTTGTTTTTGAGAGCTCGAGCTGGCGGTCCTGCCTGTCTACGAAAGCCCGAGCTAGACACTTCAAAGCTTCAGTTTTCCACAGGAAATGGTAGAAGCGTAACTGGAGACTCTAAAAGCGAAATAAAACTTTGCTACATATTCGGCGGTTTGGCCGGAGATTGCGTGGTTGGAGCTGAAATGCAGTCTTTCTGGGTAGATTTCATTCATGTTGCTGCCTGTCGGTTTCCCGGGGGCTGAAAGAGAGATGCAGCGGGCGCGGCCGGGCCTCTGGGGGTGCCAAGTGTGTGCACGTGAGTGTGTGCCTGTTTATGAGAGACTGTGAGCCTGTGCGTGTGTATGTTAAGTGTGCCTGTGAGTGTGCGCAGGAGAGAGCAGGCGCGCGAGGCTCCAGCAAAAGCTCTCGGGAAACTGACCCTCCCGCTCTCCCTTTCACCTGGTTTTGATCATCGTTGGGGGAGGAGAAGGAAGGAGCAAAGTGGGCGTGGTGGTGGGGGAGGGGCGGGATCGCGACTTCCGCGTTGCTCTGGAGACTCTTGAGGATCTCTTTGCCAGAGACCTTCCCCCTCTGCAGCCAGTCGAGGGCGCAGAGCCTCAAACACACGTGAAATCCTGACCGAGGTGGAAACGTCTAGGAGAAAGCATTGGTCTTTATATGAGCTTCTTCAGAAGGGGGAGGATTCACCTGAAAAACCCAGGAGCTTTGGGCTGGATTGCTCTCTGTTCGGAGCCCTACCCCCACAAAAAGCATAGGAGGGCTTAATTTTCTTCCCACCAGGTGCGCCCCACCTCCCCTGTTCTTACCTCTCCTGTTACAACCGTCCTTTACTTCTTACTGGCCCCCAAACCCTTATCCCCCTGCTGGGACTGGACCCTGCTTTTACTAAGCTCTCACGGTGTTTCCTTCCAAGGAAGGAGCATTCCCCGTAGAGGGCACCGGTGTGGGAATCTGGGCATCCTGCTCCACCTGTTTCTTTGCCATTCTCTTGAATTTATGTCTTTGGTTGACTCTCCTTCTTGGGCCTCAGTCTCCTCATCTGTAAATCAAGGGCCTCCTATAACTCTATTAGTAGCCTCCAGGTTTTTTAAAATTGGTTTTACTTTTATGATCCTTAACATCTTTTAAAGACAGTTTTTGTGTTTATCCTTTTCGGAGTAAGTATAATTTAAGGAAGGAGAGACCACAGAGTTGGTTTTGGGCAGGGTGAATGTGTGGCGGTTGGGGTTTGCTGCCATCCTAACGGTTCCCACACCATAGAGCTTTAACTCCTCGGTTTCAGGGCCCTTCGGCCATCTCTTAGTATGAGAGATGCTGTCATTTCATTGTGATCTCTCTATCTCCTTCCCTTGAGCTTGTTTATTTTTTTTTTTTTTTTTTTTTTTTTTAAAGATTTTTTATTTATTTATTTGACAGAGAGAAACACAGCGAGAGAGGGAACACAAGCAGGGGGAGTGGGAGAGGGAGAAGCAGGCTTCCCGCGGAGCAGGGAGCCCGATGTGGGACTCGATCCCAGGACCCTGGGATCATGACCTGAGCCGAAGGCAGACGCTTAACGACTGAGCCACCCAGGCGCCCCCCCTTGAGCTTGTTTAAAATGGCAGGTCATTTATGCGAAGAGTAAGGAATGAGCAATTAATTTCTTAGGTATCTGAAACATATATTAAACATCAAACCTGCTAAACTATTTTGCATGGCAGTCTTTCTGATCTGCAAGCCTTATTAAGGAGTCCGTGCCTTACGTGATCGATTTTTTTTTCCCTTTAACTCAGCAGTCTCACCCATTTGTGAACTCGTTTATTCATCGATATTTATTGAGCAGTTAGTAAATTTAAGGACCCAGCAGGTACTGTGATCCAGAGGTAATAACCTCCAACATGCCTCCACCACTACTCTGTATGTTGACCCATTTGATCTTCAGCATTCCCTTGGAAAGCTACTACTATTATCCCCATTATACAGAGGAGGAACTGAGGCACAGGGAACTTAAGTGTTTTGCTCTTTATTGGCAGATGAATTCCCTGCCTTTAGGCCATCAGCTTGCCCTTCATTACCTACCCAGTTGAACAGAGACCCTTTACAGCCTGACCTTCTGTCCCAGTTCATACACTTTCTGTTCCTTTCGAACTGCACTGGGCTGTACTAGATTTTACATTTTTATAACCTCTGCCCAAGTCTGAGAGAGAGCCTGGTACACAGCTGGAGCTTACTAGATGCCTGTTCAGTTGCTCAAGCTGTTGTGTACTATCATACAGTGATGTCCCGAAAGAAGCTATTGAGTTTTGAGTTTCTTGAATCATCTTTTCAAATCCTTCTACCTTGATCGCGCCCTTCTTACTGCCATCTCTACACCTGTCCACCCTTCTAAATTTGCTGCTGCTAGATGCCACGCCCAAGGAATTAGGAAACTAATCACGCGGGACTCAGTTCAGAAAACAGAAGATAACCAGCTGTAAGCAAGGGCTTGGTGGCTCTCAAAAATAGTAGGACTGGGTTTAGGGCATGTACTTTGCAGGGGGCAGGGGACTGTTTTACTCTTCAGAGGGCTTTTTTCTTATGTTGATTTTGAGCTGTTTTGAAGAGCTGGGATAAGAGCTAAGAGACCCCAGTGGATGTTGGGTTTCTGTGGGGTTTTAAAATTTGGCTTGATTGATTTTGCGAAAGCTACATAAGGGGCAGGCAGAAGCGCTTCAGCAAGCCGTTTGTGTGTGTGAGTCATTTTACCTCAATGGCTTCAGAGCTGGCCAGTTCTCATCCCTGGAGACTTGGTCCAGAATGATCTTTCCAACACCTCTGTGAGGCCTTCCTTGATCCAGCCCCTTCCCCACCCCCCATACCTGTGCCATACACAGCCCTTTCCCCCTCCCTTGGGAATCCCGACCCTGACCTTGCTTTAAGTGACTCCCCATCACACTGTGGCCCCTCCAGTGCAAGCTTATGTCCTATTCATCTTTGTCTCTCCTTTCATATCACTCAGCACAGCACCTAGCACCTAGCAGATGCCGGGTACTGTTTGTTGAAGGAATATAAGTGGCCCATTAAATCTTTGGGATTTAAAATTCACCCACCAACATCTGTCATCAACCTCTGTAAAGGCCTCTGAAATCAGACCTCCTGGATTTGAATTTCAAGGCTGTCCTGTTATAGCTGTGTGTTCTTGGGCATGTTACCTAACTTCTCTGAGCCCAGTTTCTTCAGCTATAAAATAGAGGTAATAATTAGGATTAAGTGAGATTATGTGTATAAGGTTGTTATAGTCTGCTGCCTGACACACGATGGGGGCCAAGATGGTGGTGGTAGTTGTGATAATCCAGGCATAATGGTATCTCACATCTCTGTCTCATCCAGATTAACTCATCTCCATGTGTTCAGTATGGATGGAGCCACAAGGATACAGAATTTTACTTGGATGGATCCCTCTTCCCGATATTCCCAAAGTCAAATAATTCAGGGGGCTCATCTCAGGGATTGACTCCATGGGCTCAGCCCTCACTGCCAAGGTCACAAAAAGATTGCTTGGGTCAAAGGAAAGTAGCTCATTTTATTTGCTGTATTTTTTATTAAAGGCATCCTTAGTGAAGGAGCACTAGGGAACTTTCCAGGGTGATAGGGTTCGGAGGTACATGCATTTTTCAAAATGCATTGATTGCATTGTAAACTTAAGATGTGTGCATTTCACTGTATTTTAAAATGTACCGCAGTAAAAAAAAGACATTAAAAACAAAGCCATAGGCATCCTTGAATGAAATTCAGTTTTAAATGCAGAAAGAGTGTGAAGGGAAGACTGGAAGAGGCAGTGTGGTGTGATGAAAGGGATAAGGACTTTACACTGGAAAAGATTCAGCCTCATATTTCAGCTCCGCTGCTTTCCAGCAAGTGACTTAATTTTGCTGAATTTGGTTTTCTCATCTGTGCAGTGAGGATTGCCAAAACAAAACAAAAGGCATAAAAAAGGGAAGAAAATCCAAATCTACCCCCATACGTGATTAGAGAATCGATTAAATCAGATCAAGTATGTGAAAACACCTGTCACATAGTAGGCACTCAATTATAATGCCTTCCTTAAAGCACTGATTATTCAGGCTGGTGATTTTGAATAGTCTCATTCAGGGATCCCAAATCACTTTGTAAACATTAATTAACCTGAGCCCTAGCCCGTGGCAGCACTGGCTTGGTGGGTAGGACGGTTTTCAGGTCTTCTGCTTCACTGTTGCCTCCTTAGATGCTGATCTGCACTAAATGCTTACTCAGTAGTTTTCCGGTCCCCTAGCTGGCCCTGCTGTTCCACAGTGTGGTGTTGCTGGGCTGGACAAAAATGTCACAGAAGAAGAATAGGGAAGAAGAATAGGAAAACTATCTCAGGAGTCAGCCACGGCAGTGTCAGTGCTCAGAGAGCACGTTTTTAATTAACTGGCTGCATGTAAATTAAAACTTGGAATTTGGGTCAGTGGAGGGTTATTTGGTTTTCTATGCAGACTTGCCAGTTCAGTGCTGGGGCATTTGCAAGTAGGATGTTTCATGGAACAGAAAAGAAAAATAACAGCAAAATAAAACAATGAGGGATCGGGGCATCTGGGTGGCTCAGTCGGTTAAGTGGCTGCCTTCGGCTCAGGTCATGATCCCAGGGTCCGGGGATCGAGCCCCACATCGGGCTCCCTGCTCGGCGGGAAGCCTCCTTCTCCCTCTCCTACTCCCCCTGCTTGTGTTCCCTCTCTCGCTATGTCTCTCTCTGTCAAATAAATAAATAAAATCTTTAAAAAAAAAAACAAAAAAACAATGAGGGATCAATCTAGAGACCTGAGGTCAGGTGTGGCATGCTGATTGCTTTCAAATAGGGGGGAAGGCCTCTAATTCTGGACCTATTATTATTTGTGACCTTGAGCCGAACTCACCTATGAAATAGGTCTGATTATCATCTACTGAAAGGTAAATATAAAAAAGTCATTGACTTTGAAGTCAGACACACCCACAACTTACAGTTTTCCTATCTGTAAAATGGGTATTATAATAATAGCTACACTTGTATAGTGCTTATTATACACCGGGCATTGTTTCTCCGTATTATAATCATTACAATTACATTAGCTGTTTTAAAAGCCAACCCCCAAATCTTAGGATTTGAACATAATAGAAGGTTGTTTCTTACTCACTAAAGTGTGATTGGGAGAGGGGTGAGGTGGGGGGCAGCAAGAGGGTCATTTAGGTACCAAGACTATTGGATTTGGCTTTCTTTATCATCAGTATGTGGCCTTCAGGACAGTCATCCAGCCAATAGGTAGAGGAAGAAGGAGAGAGTAGAGGATCTTAGGAAAGCCTGGAAGGGATGGATCTCCATCACTTGTGCCCATAATATCCTTGGCCAGATGTGTCGTGGGCTCCCTGGCCACCAAATATCTATGTGTCCTTCGTCTCTCACACAAAACATGTTCCCCCTTACCCAAGGGAGGAAACTAACTTTCTATGCAATCAGCTGCTTCCAGGGGAAAGTTCAGGAGCTCGGGGTGAAGCTCAGTCTTATCCATTGGATTATGTGCGGCTTTTCGTGGTCCCGGGAGCCCTGAGCCAACAGAGAAATGTTATCTGCCACTCTGCGTCCATGTGCCATCTCGGAGCAGGGCAGGATAGCCACAGGAAAACTCCCATTGGGGAAAAGCACAGTCGTGGAAGACATACACAAGGTGCTGACCCTTAGTCGTTAGGAAACCTGGGCAGGCAGGCACTGTGTGGCTGTGTGCCCTGGAAACAGGTGACGTTCCTTGCTTGAACAATTTCCTGGTTTATTGTTCTCCAAGCTCCTGGCTTTGCCTTGTGGGAGGATTGTCTTTGTCCATTTTTCTTATTGGCCACTCCTGAAGTGGTTCTTGAGGAATATGCCCAACCTGGAGGCTCTAAATCTTTTGTAACCTAGTTCCTGCCCTTGAACTCAGAGGGGCCCCAGGATTGTGTTGATGCCGGAACAGTAAAAGACTTTTAAAATGCAGGCTTACAGATTTTGCTCTCTTGACAACGTAGTAGGATTTTCATCTACGACATCTAGTGTGCCAATAGCCACTCCCATTGTCCTTTCCTAGAGCTAATTATCAAGCCTGGATGATTTCTTCACTTTCTTAACTGGAGACCTTTCCTTACCTCTATTTAATAATGATAGCTACCTTGGGGCCATCAGGCTTAGGCGGGAAGCTTCTACCCTTAATCTGATCATTTCTTTCACTTAAAAGTCTTCTCAATCTTGACTTTTATGTTTGGGGTCTAGAAATAGTTGTCCTTTTCAGTTCTCCACAATTCTTTCCCAATTTCACTTGCAAACTGGCTATAGTTCCCACAAGCTCTGTTATTCCTGTTATTTTTTTTTTTTTCCAAACCTCTTTCTCTAGAGGCTACAGGCTCAGTTAGCCCAATTTGGTCCTCTAAGTTATCCGAGGCGACAGTCCAACCAAACATGTTACTGCTTTTCCCAGGCTCTACTCTCTGACTTCTAAGCCAGGGCCACGTAGGTAAGCACCCCACTTCTGGTACCAATTTCTTCGGTGGTTAGGGTGATACTGGCTGTTGCATCAGATAAACCCTAAGATCTTAGTGGCCAAACACAATAAAAGTGGTCTTCTGATTGGTGGCAGGGCAGGGAGGCGCTTTGTTCCGCGGACCTTGATGGAGGTTCTGCCATCTGGAACACTCAACTCTGGGGAACTTCCCTGCTGGGCGACAACAGGAGTGTGGAAGACTGTGTAGGAAGTTTTTAGAGGACAGTCTAGATGTGAGTATATCAGCTCTTTCCACGGTCCAGTGACTGGAACTCAAGTCACATGGCCTCAGCTAGAAACAGGGGGCTGGGAATTATGGTCTCTACAAGGGCAGCCCCTCCCAACTGTAATTCTAGATTAGAAAGTGGAGGAACAGAAAGTTTAAAGAATTTGAGTAAGGTGACACAGCTAACAAGTGGTTGGGCAGTCTGGCTCTGGACCCCCTTGTAGGATATTTGTGAAGATTAAAATAATATAAAGGAAATAATATAGTGTATACAAAGTGTTTTTCCCAGTGTCTCATGTTAAGTGCATACTTAATACCTATCATCCTTTATGTGTATTATCATTGTCATTGTCATCCTGTTCTGGAAGTGGGGTGCTATATGGATTCATAGTGAATCAGTATGAAGCTCTCAGGCATGGGTAAAATATGAATCCCAAAGAGTGGGTGCCCCAGGCAAATTGTATTATGCACCTGTCTTTTCGCCTCTGCCATCCCCTGCATTTTACCTGCTGAGGGGCTGACACTTGCTGGGCCAGGTACTGTACTCGTAAGCCTTCCATATGTAATACTTGATTCAGTCTTCACACTGTTCCTGTGAAGTGGGTGTTTCTTATTCCCATTTTACGGGGGAGGAAACCGAGGCTCAGACAGGTTTAGCGGCTGATTGAGTTGCCATAGATACTAAGGGGTAGAATTGGAGTTTGGGCTTCAGAACCTGTGCTCTGAAGGGCTACAGCACCATGGTGAACTCTGGCTCAGATGAGCTTCGGAGGGGATCCCAGAAGGACTCCAGTGCAGCCTGAGGGGTGTGTGGAGTGAGGCGCTCAGCTTGCCTGGGTGCGGTTCTCCTGGTTGAGGATCGTCCTTTGTGTAACATGTGGTCACAGCTCTTTTCTTAGCTCCTGCTGGCTTTCCCCGTCCTGGCTGCCCTGTGAGGTCACCGTGTAGCCTCCTTAGCCGAGGCCCCGGGGCAGTGGCTGGCTTTGTGGTCTCCGAGGGACGGCTCTGTCCATACTTTGCCTAGCTGGGCAGGCTCAGTGCCAGAAGGTGCGTAGCCTTCTCACTTAGAACTGAATACAGAAATCTGCGGCACGGTGGAGAATTTGTCCCAGTCCTCCCGAGAATCCCAGAGCTGGTGTTTTCCCAGACTTCAGAGTTGGTGGACCCAGGTGTCAACTCTGATGACCTTGGGAAAGCCAACGAACCTTCTGAGACTCAGTTTCCTTATCTGTTAAGTGAGGGTAATGGTTGTACTTCCTCATGGGGTCCTTAGGAGGATGAGTTGATTCGTGTAAAAATCCCTGGAGTGTGTAGTATTGGACATACTGTAAATACTTAATGTCTGCTGGCAAGTATTATTATTATTATCAAATGTTTAAGAAGTGCCAAAGATCTGAACCCTACTTCATATGGAGTGAAAGGCTCCAAATAGTCTCCCAGGAACCAGACTTCAGGCTTTGGCCACTTACTAGCTGTGTGATATTGGGCAAGTTACCTAACCTCTCTGTGACTCAGTCTTCCCCTTTGTTAAGTGAAAGTAATAATACAACCTAATTCTTAGAGCTATAGGGAAGTGTCTGGCATGTAGAAATTGCTTGATAAATGTTGCTTAATAAGTGAATTTTATTACATTCATTGCAACTTTTACTGCAGGCATGGTGTTAGATGTTAAGCAACACAGTCCCTGCCTTCGTGGAGCTTGCGGGCCTATAGTGAACTTAGGTTTTTCATCAAATAATCATGTAGATGTAAGTTTACAACTGTGATGGTTGCTACAAAGGAGAGATACACAGGGCTGGAAGAGCCTTTTCTGAGGCTCTTGATGCAGTTAGGAGTAAGAGAAGGCTTCGACCAGGAAGTGAGGCTTGAGTGAAGTCGAAGAGTGGCCCATTTGGTTGAAAAGGTAGCAGAGTACTCCGTGAAGGCAAACAGAATGTGCAAAGGGCCTGTGGCAGAAGGGAGCCTGGTGAGAAGGAGAACAGCCAGTGTGGCTGGATTGGTAGAACAAAGTGAGGGGAGCTGGGTAGAGGTAGGACCGAGCCATCTGCCAGAGTAAGGAGTCTATCTTTTCCCGAGGACACTGGAAAGGCTTTGAAAGGTTTTTAAGGAGGGAAATGCTAGGATCAGATTTGTGTTCCAAGAAGCTCATGCAGGCTGCAGTACCAAGAACAGATAGGAAGGAAGGGAAGGATGAATGTCAGAAGGCCAGTTAGGTATTGTTATCACCCCAACACTACACAAGAAGAATCTGAGGCTATGAGACATTTTGCAACTTGCCCAGAGTCCCTGAGCAATAAATGGTAGAGTGGCGATTTGAGCTCAAGTCTAAGGGACTTCAATTCTCCCTTCCTCCCACACGTGCAGTGCCCCATCCATGGGGAGCACTTGGTTCAACTCTCACACCTTTACAGGTGGGGAAACTGAGGCTCAGAGTGAGACACTTCTTGCTCAATGTCACAGGGTCACATGGCAGAGCAGGAACCAGTACCTAGGTTTCTGGATTCTTTTTTTTTTTTTTTTAAAGATTTTATTTATTTGACAGAGAGAGCACAAGCAGAGGGAGAGAGAGGGAGAATAGGCTCCCTGCTGAGCAAGGAATCCGATGCGGGACTCGATCCCAGGACCCTGGGATCATGACCCGGGCCGAAGGCAGCCACTTAACTGACTGAGCCACCCAGGCGTCCCTAGGTTTCTGGATTCTTAGCCCATCTCTTGTCTGCCGTGATGCATTGTCTCTTCCAAACCAGATCACTCCTTGGGGGCAGCGAGGGCTGAGAGGCCCTTTTGTCAACAGCAGTTTTGGAGATGAATTTACAACCAGGCCGTAACATCTCTGGTTTTCACTGTACAGATCACAGTCAAAGAAATGCTAGTGCGGGAGCGTGGGGGAGGTCCCCATTAGCTCGTGGCTGCGCCAGTGAAAGCAATTACTGCAAAGATCAGGTGTGTTCAGTGCGGAATCATATTAGCAGTTCCCCAGTGCATTAGCATCCGAAAGCAAATCAGAGAGGCTGCTTGGATTTCACTGGGGATTTTGGGTGGCATTTGTCATTGTTTCGTCCTGATCCCAGTGCACAGCACCACCCATAAGTCAGGATGTCTGTGCATGAGAGCAGGCAGACACAGATCACCTTCTCTCTCTCGATGGCCCCAGAGAATTTCAAGTACTGGGGAGCAGATCCAGCTTTTCCTTTCCTCTGTCCTCCTGCCTCCGCCCCTTGCAGCCTTATCTTTGCTGACGTTGAGGGTCCTGGACTCACCGCTCTGGGCACCACCGGACATGAGTCCTGCTCTCATGAAGCTTGCAGGCCTGAGATGTGTTTAGTTGATTCACAAATAATCCCCCGAATGTAAAACTGTGCCCGTGGCAGGAGGTCCTTAGGAGAGGTTCATGGCGCCATAGGACAAAGCCACCTCGGGTGGTGGGGCGCAGTCTGGGGAGGCCCAGCTGCCCCTCTTGGGTGCCCCTAGCGCTGGCTGTGGCCAGCACCAGGACGGACACAAGACATTCAGGGGCCCCGGGGTGGGATTGGGGGTTAAGATTCCCCATTCTCCTTCCCACACTGGAGCCGTGTCATCAGGGCGGGAAGGGAACAGAGCCGGGACTCTCACCTCTCTCTCTGTTCTGAATTCTGCGTGTGCCCCTGTCTCTTGGGAAACCTGCCCCCCCCCCATTCCGCAGCTGCCATTCTCAGGGCCAGATGCTGCTTCTGCTTCCAACCACCGAGGCACCACCACCAGCCACACGCGGCCACCCCCTGCTTCCTTCCCCCTCTCAACCTTCCTCCACTCCTTCCCACCTGGTCCTGCTGCCGTTGCGGACCCTCCTGCTGCTCCAAGTTTCCCTCTGTCTCGGTGTGAGAGCTGTGGAGGAGAGAACAGACCAGGAGCAAGCGGGAGGCTTCACAGCCTCGGGTGGTCTCAGCATGTGGAACCGCTCGCTGGGGGCAGCTGGGAGCCTGTGGGGGTGGAGGGGCCGTAGACGAGGAGGGGGTGCAGGAAGGTGCCCGAACCCTCTAGCAAGGAGGAGGGCTCCAGCTCCGGCCTAGCAGGGTGTACTCGTGCTGTGGGACCTCAGACAGGCCCCTGACCTCTCTGAACCTGTTTCTCATAGGAATGGGAAATGATGACGATGGTACCGGGTTCTGGTATTCATGGAGTCACAAGTGTCAAACGAGGCACCCCTGTGGAAAACTGTAAAGCCCAGCACTTACTAGTGGTAAAAGGCAGTATTTATTGAGTGTTTACCACTGTATTAGGGTTTTCCAGAGAAACAGAACCAGTAGGGTATATGGAGATGATATATGAGGAGATTTGTTGTAGGAATCAGCACACACGGCTGTGGAAGGCCAGATCACCTTCTGGATTCTTAGCCCACAATTTGCCATCTGTAAGATGGAGAACCAGGAAAGCAGGTGGTATCATTCGGTCTAAATCCTAAAGCCTGGGAACTGGGGGCCACTGGTCAAGTCCTGGAATCTGAAGGCCTGAGAACCAGGATTTGCTGCTCTCGAGCTTCCCAGTGGCCTGTGCAAAAAGAGCAATCATGAGCAGCGCCACAATTCATAGTATGGTGGGTGAGGCAGAAATAAGCTAGCTGCTGCAGCCATTCCTGTGATGTGGGCCTGAACCTGAAAGGCATTTGTCAGCAGGGGACTAGAAGCAGTTATGAAGGTGCACTTAGCAACCTCACATTCCAGCCCATGTTTGTTAAGAAAGAAAAAAGAAAGCCTCCTCTTGATCATGAAGGGTCTCTCTCCCCTCCCTGTCCCCCCCCATTCCTTACAGAATGTCCAGTTGTTGTGATATGTGGGGAAACCAAAGGCCAGGGATGGGGCAACCTATCAGTGTCCTTCCCGTGTCCTGGTGGAGGGTCTTAGGGTGAGAAGTTGGCCTGCAAACTAGAGACAAGATCTGAGTTAATTTGAGTAAAAGTATATCAATGCTTCTCTGGGAAAAAAATAAGCAGCCTGTGCACTGTACCTACAAATACGGTCTTCAGCAAACCTGGGTGTGAGTTTGGGGAGGGAGGAGAGAGCTGGATGGGGTCTGGGCCTTGGAGAGATCAGCACCACTGTGGTCAGATACCATGCTCGTAAGGGTTTAAGGACAGAAGAGGGCATGAGGCCCACGGTAGAACAAGCTGTGTGATCTCAGACAAGTGATTTAACCTCTCTGGACTTGTTTTCTTATCTGAAAAATCCCGAGAGAGTTTCGAGGCTCAAAGGAATCATCAGACGTGAAAGTGATCTGTAAACTGCAAAATAATCATTCGATCATTCATTCATTCAACACATATTTATTGGGCGCCTACTATGTAGAAGGCATGGTTCTAGGCACTTGGCATATATCAGTAACAGTGCACTGACAAACACAAAAGTCCTTGCTTTCCTAGACCATGAATTCTAGTGGGGGTAGACCCTACGCAGTTAACAGAAGTAAGCAAGTACAGGATGTTAGAAAGAGATACTTGCCATAGAAAAAATAAATCAGAGTGAGGGGGACTGGGAGGGCTGGGATGGTGGGTTGTAATTATAAATAGCGTGGTTAGGGTGGTCTCGCTAAGAAGGTGACGTTGGTGCTGAGAGGTGAAGGAGGTGAGGGATTTAACTGAGGGAGGAGTGTTCTGGCAGAGGGAATAGCCAGTGCAAAGGCCCTGAGGCAGGAATGGCAAAGAAGCCAGTGTAGTAGAGAAGTATGAGTGAGCCAAGAGGAATAAGAGGTGAAAGCAGAGAATCACAGAAAGTCAGGTTGGGTGGGTCCTCATCGGCTATTGTAGACTGGCTTTTATTTTTAGTGAACTGGGAAGCCATTACAGGATTTTGAGTAAGGATTTGCAGGTCTGACTTAGGATTTCAAAGGATCACGTTGGCTGCTGGTTGAAAAATGGGCTGTAGAGGAGCAAGAATGAAACCAAGACCCATTGTGTGGAGGTTCTTAAAATAATCCAGGCAGGAGATGATGGTGCACTAGACCAGGGTGGTAGCAGGGGAGGTGGGCTAAGAGGTGGTTGGATTTGGGCCATAATGAAAAGGAAGAGTCAACAAGATGTTGCTGATACATTGGGTGTGGGCTGTCAGGACATGAGAGGAGTCCAAGATGACTCCAGGGTTTTTGGTCTGAACAACTGGAAGGATGGAGTTGCATAAACTGAGCTGGGGGAAGACTGGGGGAAGGAACAGGTTTGCAGATGGCAGAGAGGTTGGGAGTCCAGTTTGGGACATGCTAAGTCTGAGGAGCCTTTGAGACCTGCAGGTGGAGATGTCAGCTAGGTGGTTGGATAATCACGGCTTCGTTCAGGAGAGACTTTGGTTTGGAGGTATAAATATGGGAATCGGGAGCATACGGATGGTTTTTAAAGCCATGAGATGGGACAAAGTCACCTAGGGAGTGAGTGTAGAAGAGACAGGAGGACCAAGGACTGGGCCCTTCCTTGGGCTAGGCAGAAAAGGAGGAGCCAGCAAAGGAGACCAAGAAGGAGCAGCCAGTAGAAAGGGAGAACAGAAATGTTCTCACAGTCAACGGGAGAAAGCGTCTAGGAGGAGGAAGTGTTCCACGGTGTCATGTGGCCTGTGAGGGAGTTGCTACCATTGTGCCCCAGCTTCGGGGTATTTCTGCCTGCAACCCCTGGGACCACTTTAGGACCGATGAACAAGCAGCATCAAGGTGCCTGATGGGGACCACACTAACCATAATGAACCAGCAGGATGTTTGGGACGTTTTCTCAACGGGATAGAGGCAAAATGGTCTCAGGATGTCATCTATAAACTGAGGGGCTTAGGCCCGATCAGTAACTTCAGACTAGACTGTCATGATCTTAAGGTTCTATAAAGGGCCTCCAGGTGGGGAGGCTTCCCGTCCCGCACCCACACTTCACCAGAGCTGCTACCCTTCCATCCGTGCTACACATATTGGACCTTTGCATAAGATGCGTTTGAGAAAGAGATTCTGTTGCCAAGTAGAGTCTGAAAAGCACTGGTCCAGATGATTAGCAAGTCCTTTTGGCTCTGACATCCTAGGCGGCTCAGCTCCTCAGGGAGCAGGGACGCCTGTGCCTTTTTGTCTTTGGTTGTGGAGACCAGCCAGGAGACAGTGTCCCCCTGAGGCTTGGAGAAGCCCTGAGCCAGGTGGGATGGGGAGGGGAGAGGAAGGGAGGTGCTGTGCCTGGAACCTTATAGAGCTCTAGGACCCCAAAGGGATGGAAGAAAGGGAAGGAGGAGAACCAATATTGGAAATAGACGTGGTAGGATGCAGGGTCCAATTAGATGCTTTCAAGCATCTCCTCCTGATTATTTGCAATTCTGCTCTTTTCCTGATGCAAAGCTCTTCTTTTTATTCCCCCTTCACTGCTATATCCTCACCTCCCAGGTGCCATTTTTGATACAAGGGAGCAAAGGTGGAACTCGTCAAAGCTATCTCTGAACCAAAAATAACCCCGTCCAGCCAGACGCGTCCCGACCTTCCAGGCCAAAGTGCTTGCTTTCATGTGTCAGAGTTGGTACATTCACCTTGGCTCTCAAAGGTCTGAGGTTCAAAACTAGCTTGCCTCTGTATTAAAGAAATATGTATATTTTTTCCTAAGAAGTTTTGTGGCTAAATCAATTTTACATCTACAGAATGGATCAGTCCTGAATGCCTAAACGCCAGTGTAGAAGATGGGGACATTGGGATGTTGTGGCTTACGTTATTTACTCACTAAAAGGTCTCACTCACCTGGCTGATGTTCTGGAGAGGAGTCAGCGTGGTATATCGTGCTATATAACCCAGCGTCTGAGGTCAGGCAGCCTGGGTTCACTTCCCAGCGTCATCCCTTACTGGCTGGGCTGCCCTGGGTGGGTTCTTCTCTCTCTGCCTCAGTTTCCCCCCCCACCCCCCGCAAATGTTTTCGGGCTAAGACGAAATGCCATGATGTATATAGCACTTAGTGTGGGGAAGTGAGCGCCCACGTATGACAGCTGGTGTTGTTGGGATTCTCATCCCGCAGACCCCCAAAACCTCTAGTGTAGCACTCATCAGATTCCCTGTTCATCTTTACGGTCCAGACTGTTTCTTCTTCATCTTTGGGTCTCCAGGTGGCACATATTGGCACTTCAATGAGCAAATGAGGCCATAGACCATAAGCTCCGTGCGAGCAGAGTATCTGTCTATTTCATTCCCTACTATCACCCCGAGACTTAGAACGGCATCCACACATGGTGGGCACTGAATGTCATCTATAAACTGAGGGGCTTAGGCCCGATCAGTAAGTTCTGACTAGACTGGTCTGGTCTATTGGTCGTCTGTGAAATGAACCATGAATCAGTGCAACTTCACTAACAGGCAAACCAGGAGCCTGGAGCTGACCACTGGCTAACTGGCTGGGACTCTCCCACTCTGTTTCCAAATTCCTAGCCCTGAAAATCGCTCCTTTTCAAAGCTTGCCTCTCCTTTGAAGCACAGAAAAAAAGAATGATTGCTCATTATTCCTTTATACCCACTTTCTTCCCGTGAGATGGCACCTCGCTCTAATTCAAAGTTGAAAACTGTGTCTGCATAGACACTTGGATCTTAGAGCTGGAAGAAGCCCGCACAATGCTCCTGGGGGCCCTGCTGCCTTCAGGTTGGGTGTCGGGTGGATTTTGCGAACCAGACACCTGAGAGCTGGGGGGCTTCCCTGACGTGCATGGGGCCGCACGGCTGCTGGCAGATGGGCGGGCGAGGGAGAGTCCTGAGCCTCCAAATGGGAGGCCCTCACTTCTTGGCTGGGCCTGGACCTGAGCTCCCTGAATCCCCAGGTTGGTGTCCACGATGCCAGGCTGCCCCAGGAAGAAAGAAACAAGGCTTTGTTCCCTTTCTTCAGTTGTGTTTCCCCCTGGGTCCTGTTGATTGAGGTCTGCCGTGTGTCAGAATCTGTGTAGCACGCTTTCCAGATACTCTCTCGGCTTCATCCCTCCAGCCCCACCGATAAGGTCAGGGCCTTCAGTTCTCCTGCACAGCCTGGGGACCTGACCTGGAGAAACTCACGAGGCTCACGGACGGTCAGGCTGGCAGGGTGCGGGAGCTGGGTGTTTCCCCCCACTTCCCCCCACCCCCGGCCACCTGGTGCGCCATCAGCGGGCTATCCTGTGAATCTTGCTGCAACAGGGCTGCAATGTGACCTGTCGAAAATTTCTTAAACATTCTAGTAACCAACCCTAAGACTGTGTCTAGACCATGATGAGGCAGCTGGTCAATTCCACAGGGATTAAAAACATCAGCTATTAGATGGACAATCGATTTCATCTGATCGGCAAGGTGGACTCATGAAGATAAAGCAACCGTATATCTAGGCCTCCGCCTTGTTGTCTCAGTGTTTGTGGTTTTGTTGGTCTCTCTCCATCTCTCCTGGTCCTTCACTTGGTTCAGCGTCTACTAAACGCCAGGCACTAGTATAGGAAGCAAAGCACCCACCACTGCCAATATCCAGTCCGGTTTTGTGACTAGAAAGACCAGGCCTTTTTTTCCAGAACAGTGTGACACGTATTGATTCAAACACTTAATCTGAGCCGGTTTAACCTAATGCTCCTATTGACTCATTCAGGTCTGCCTCTTCTTCCCCTTTCCTTGGGGAACAACCTCACCTGCCAATTGAGTGGAATTGAAGCACGGGGCCACTGGAAGACAGGAGATGTTTGCTCCTTATCAGGCTGCACTAACTATAATTGTGAATCCCACAATGCCTTGTTATTTTTCATTCTTTAGGCTTGCACAGTTTACTGAGTTCCATCAACTATTTCTATCAATATGCCTAACAGCCCTTGGGTATCAGGGGGAGTGGTAGGCATTAGTAGCCTGATTTTGCACAAGAGGAAGCTGAGGGTGGCAGAGGGGACATATTTTGCCCCAGTCACCAAGTAAGTGGCAACACTGGGCATCTGTTGGACTCCTAGTCCAGTGCTTTTTCTGTGTTTTCCAAGGCCACTCTTTGTGCATTGTTGGTGCTCAAGTGTTTTGAGAACCTGGATTGACTATCCCAAGGCGGGGGGGTGGGGGAGGGAGAGTACACAGGGATCCCATCTGAAGACTAACCAGGATGTGAAGGTTACCCCAGCTTTTGGCCCTCCCAACCTTTGGATGCATAGAGTTATTGTGTTCCTCCCCTGCAATCTGTCAGGCCTCAGTGGAACCTTGCATCTCACCAGCCCCTACCTTTGCATCTTCAGCCATGGTGGGGGGCTCCTCATGGGCTCCCTAGCGCATTATGATTTGGGCTCAGATGCTGCTACTTGAAGGTCAGGAAGTCCTTGGAATACCCACTCAGAAAGGAGGAGTGTTCCTGCTGGGCTCTGCAGAACCCAGATGGCCCCTTAGCCAACTTCCCACTGGCCCAGAAAGAATGGGCCTCTTGAGCCTCTCCAGTGGTGGACTTTCTAGAAGAATCTGGCCCAGCCTGAGCAAGCTCTTTCTGAAAGAAACCACAAGCGCAGAGGCTCCCAAAGCCTCATGTGCCTCAGCTCAGCTGTAAAATCCATCCTGTTCTTGCATGAAAGAAGAGGTTGCCCTGTGTTGCACTGGGTGCTTGAAAAAAGGGGCCGTGCCCAGTGGGAGACCTGCGCCTAGACAGGTTTCTTACCTGTGTTTTCAGTTTGCCAAAAGTTTTCCATTGCAAAGACTTGTCACAACTAGAAATCCTTACGTATTCTATGCGCACGGTCTCTATTATGGATCTTAATCATTCATCATGTTTTCCTTAAAGTAAAATGAGTTTTCTATGGAAGGAGAAGTAGGAGATTATTGATTGTACATCGTGTATCAAGGAAAGCTTCAGTTTGTTTCCATTGGGAAGAAGCGAGGGCAGATATTTCTTAACTGCAGCAGTATCAGGAAAGAGTGTGTGTGCGTGTGCGTGTGCATGTGTGTGTGTGTGTGTGCGTGTGCACAGAGGCCTACATTAGTTCAGCAGGATTGTCAGAAATCGGGCGTTTGTCAGGGCTTCTGAGTTTGGGTTGAGTTTTGATAGCTAAAATTTGCAGACTGTCATGTAGGTAGTTTTAACATCTTCCTTAATTCTAGCCTCTCCGTCTTTGGAGGCACCATCCCATATCACACCCAGACAGACCCCATCAGATTTATGTTACGCCTGGAAAAAAAATTCTAATGATTTTGCTTTTGGAATTATTTTGCTGTATGTACATCTCATTTTTCGGTGGGGTCTGATTTCTCTGCTGTCATCATGTGTCCTCAGGAATTCTTACAAAGAAAAATCTAACCAGCCTCCCCCCCGCCCACAAATGTGATGAAATTGTGATGAATGTTGATATCAACAGCTCATGATGTTGACTTCATGTTATGGGTTTTAGCCACTTAATTACACCGCTATTAATTATGGCCTTGCAGTTTTCTTTTCATGTTTTGGAGCTAATAATTTTCACTTTTAAGGCATTGGATAGTTTTGTGAGGCCCAAGAAGAGGCCCAGGAACTGAGTTGCCTAGTGGGAAAAAATCCCGTGCTTTTCACATCAAGAAACCAAGTTGAGATTGGCCTCAGAAAGGTCATTCTGAGAGGTTCACTGCCCAACAGAGGCCTCTCACACAGACCCACGCTCACTCACACACGGTCTCACACACGCACTCACACTCGTACTATGATGCAGTTGTTGAGATAGTTAGAATCTAGTGCAAAACCAAAGGGCAATCCCTCTCCGCTCCTTGCGGATGGCGCCGTGTGTTGTCTACAGGTCTGGATAGGAAGTTTGGTCCACGGGTGTGTGGGCTCAGGGGTTTGGAATGAAACCACAGTTGGTGGCCTGCAGTGTGCTTCCTTGTGTACACAATTCATCGGTTCCTTTTCCTGCAGCCACACTGATGCAGCCCTCGGAAGTTGATTAAGTGGCCAACCTTCCCATTTTAGAGAGAAGGAGAAAAATGAGCACCAGACAGAAAAACCACTCCTGGGAGGCTTACCAGAGACTTCCCATGATGGAGCCCTTTCCTAGCTGTCTCTGTAACAGTCTGCACGTTCCCAAGTGTATTTTCAAAGACCTGCCAGTTTTTTGTTTTTTGTTTTTTAAATCAGGAACTCGGTAAAGAGAAGCAGAAGGGTGGTGCTGAGTGCTGGAGAGACAACCATGAATAGGATGTGCCCGGTGCCCCTGAGAAGCTCGTGCCCTTACTCAGGGACAGGATGATGGGAGCTGTGGTGGAGGCTGGAGACAGCTGGCCCTGGGGAGGGCAGGAATGCAGACTCCCCAGCCCTGCCGCAGGTAGCTGGGAACTCGGTGTGCAGAAGAGCCGAGGATGCTCTGTTAGCACATGCCCGAGCTCGGCCCCCGCATAACTGGGCCACGCTGAGCCACAGGCGTGGCGGGGATTGAGTCACCGTGGCTCTGCCACTGAGAGCCACCTCCAACCACCTTGGTTCATGGCTCTGTTTCGAAGGTGTCTATAAAGCGCCTGCCTTGTGGCCGGCCGGTCCTGGGCTGGGAGCTGAGGGTCCCACAGTGAGTGGGAGCAGCGTTGCCCCAACTGTGTGAGGTTGTCCTGGAAATGTAGACACTGACCATGTGATGACAGGATCCGTGGGAGTTATAAGAAAGGGGGGTTCAGGGTTCCGTGTGCCTCAGTTCCCTCATCTGTAAGATGAGGGGAGGCAGTTGGGTTGTTGGTGGGTTTCAGACTTGGTTTGGAATGCAGGCTTTCTGGGCACCTCAATGTATGAAACACAAAGAAAGCAGAGTTGTTTTGGTTCGATCACTCTCCCCTCTGAATAATGGACCCTACTGCCATATGGAACCCAGTTTGAAAACCAGTGGGAGAGATTATCCCTGGGCACCTCCCAGGAGCCCATGTTATTCTAGAATTCTGTGGCTTCTTGATAACAGATGAGGTCCCCTCCATTCCGAGTCATCATGATCCTGTGTCTGGAATCCTGAACCATCAGTTGGATTGAGGCTGTCATCCTTCTCTGCCTCTGGATGCCAGATCCGTGTCCTGCTTTTCTTTGGGGGTTGGGAGGAGTATAAATGCCAAAGCTTCCATCCAAGAAGCCCGCCTGCAGGAGAGGAGGGGAGGGATGTGTGGTTGGCTCGCTCTATTCCTCTAGCGATTCAGTGTCTCTCAACCGGGAGGATTGGCTTGTGCCATTGCCACTGTCATTCTATCTGCCACCTGGGCCAGAGCCACTGAACGCCATCCCCACCCAGAATGTCTCAGGACCCTGCAGACCACAGTCAGCCTCCTCACTAGAGCCTCACCCTAGGCTCCTCGCCCAGTCCATTCCTCCTGGCACCCCAGATCAGCCTCGCTCTGAGTAGTAGTGACCAGAGTCCCATCCAAGCTCCTCATCCTGGCACCCCCTAATCCTGCCTCAGTGGAACCTCTGTGGCTTCCCAGGCTACTCCCACCCTCCCCCAAACACTTTCATTCCTAATTCCAAGCCTCTGCTCAAGCAACTTGTCCACCTGGAATGGCTCCTTTCTCCCCCTCCTCTCAGCTGCAGGCTCCCAATCAAGCCCTACATCCTTCCTGGGGTTGCCCCAGAATAAGGAGATATTTCTCTTCTTTGAAATCCCACAGCATTTGCTTGCTGTCTGAAATGCTTCAGCTGTGGATCACATGGGTCCTTTTGTTGGAAACCTTTTGTGTGGCTGTGACCTGCTTCTCCCATTACCCATAAGCTCTTTGAGGGCAGAGCCTGGATCTTTCAGTTCTTCTTCCCCTTTTCTTGCCCTGTGTTCAGTGAAGATATTACTTGATCAGCCCTTCCAGAATTAGAGCACAAACTGTATTATCCAGTTAGAGCATTCTGATTGTTAAAGGTGGCCCGGGGTGAATTAAAGGTGTCATTCTTGACCAATAAGAACACTTGATTTTAATTGGCCAATCTGATGTCAGGTTGTGTTTGGCAGCTAGTATCAGAGACCTAACCAACTGGCTTAAATAAGGCAAGGAGTTGGTTTTCTCTCTTACAACAACCCAAGGCGGATAGGCAGTCCAAGTTCAGGTAGTTGGTTCTACAACATCTCAGGCTCCTTTGTCTTTCTGACCTGTCATCTTTAGCACATGGTTCGCATTCTCAAGGTACCTCATGGTTCCAAGATGGCTGCTACAGCTCTAGTCATTGCTTCCACATTTTAAGCACAATGAAGAATGAGGAATGATGGAGTAAAGGGTGCCTGCCAGTAGACTCAGCCCTTCTTTTAAGGAGCCTCACTGATGCCCTCACCCCATAATTCTGCTCATATCTCTTTGACCAACACTTAGCCCCTCTTGAGCCACCATTTCTCCACGGGAGGCTAAGAAATTTAGTTCTTTAACTGGACGTATTTTTCCCACCACCACTACCCAATCTGAGTGCTTTTACTAAGAAGAGCACAGGAAGAAATATTGATTGGGTTGGTAGTCAGCAATGCCTGTTGTAGCTGGTTAATGGCACCTGTTGTTTTTCAGGCTGAGTAAGTACCTGTCAAATAAGGCAACAGATATTTCCAGTTCATGCTTTGCAGTTTTCTGCCAGAGAATCCCAGGACTTCAGAGGTCAGGTTTCTCCAAGATCTCATTCTCAGACAGGCATTTCTTGAACGATTCACCCTGAGCCCCCGAAGTCACTGAATGTAATTGACCTCATAAAGGGGTGATGGCAGACACCCTTGTCATGGCCAGCTCATCCTTTAGCACTGAGGAATGGTCCTGGTGTTCTGGATCACTTTAAAGATTTGCTAAAGCAAACTTGGAGCCAGGCCATGCCCTCTGTGTTAAAGTCATTTTCCCCAGACTTGATAATGAATGTGATCTTGATTCCACACAACTTTGAGCTTCAATACAGATTTAATTTGTCTGTAGGGTTTAATTGAACAACCTGATTATATAAATAAGAATAAACTCTGATTTTAAAAAAAGACTGATTTGCTTTTAAAATCACTCTGGTGCATAAAGGGACTCTAAAAGAAATTGCAGTTGGACCAGAAAACACTCATGACTTTATGGTCAGACCTTGTTTATTTCCAATGGAAGACAGTGGTCTTCCAGCCTGGTCTGGTCATTCATCCCAGCTTGCCAGATAAGGCTTCAGCTGGATACCTCTCTTGCTTTTACTGGTGCTCAGGAGGTTCCCTCTGTCTGGAAGGGGAGTCCCTTTTTACCTGCTTGTTTTCTGTTTGCAGGGTGTTAGGTTTTTGGAGGTGAGTGTGAAATATCTTGTTTGTGAGTCACCATGACTGTCCCAGGGTTGAAAAGATGGGCAGAATCAAGCATGATGGAGACAGGGGACCCTTTATAAATAAGTAGACACTTGGGTGGGCCTGAAAAATCTATCTCTGAGGCCACATGTAAGACCAGGAAGAAACTCTGTTCTCTTCTCTCTGTGAAGGTAGAGTTTTGTGGGATTTGCCCCACAAAGAGAATTAGAGGGAGCTTTGATTTTTGTCCGTAGATAGAAAGAGCACGGTATCAGTTTCAAGTGATAAAACATCCAACCCAAACTCATGTGAACATAAAGGGGAGGGAAACACTGGCTTGTGTAAATGAGAAGTCCAGGAATAGGGCTGGCTTCAGGAGCTATGCTGCGGGATGCCATCATGAGCTCAGGCCTCAGCTGCCCTTTGCCCTTGTCAGCCGTGCCTTCCTCCCTGTGTGGGTTTATCTTCAGCTCAGCTTCGCATGTGCCAGTCACGTTGGCTGTCACTCCCTCAGACCTGACTTCCTCAGATTATATCAGGAGGAGAGAAAGAGCTTTCCTTTTCCAGACATCCCCATCCGCATGTCCTGTGTGCATTGGTTCTGACCAAATGGGGGTGGGGCCCACCTCTGACCCAGTCACTATGGTGGGGGGTTGCCCATGTCGAAATGAGCCTTCTTTCCAAAGCAGGGTGGTCCCAGAGAGCTGGAGACCATGCAGTTCCAACATCCAGAAACTCCAGAGAGTGAAGTCGGGATCTAGAATGGCCAAGAGGGGAGGTTTTATGGGGCTGCTGGGGCTGCAGCAAGAAAACCATTATTTCATGGCTGAAGCTGAGCTCCATCCTCATCAGCTATGTTCATTCATTCACCTACCTGTCTCATGCAGTCTTCATGGGAATCCCGTGAGCGTCCTTGGCCTGGTTAGACCCAATGAGGTCATGGGACTTGTCTAAGGTCCCATTGTCTGTAAATAGCAGAATCACGACTCACGCCTGGGGCTGGTGGGGTGGAGTTTGTACTTGATCCCACCCAGCTGCCCTGCACACCGGAAGAAAAAGGCCTGTCTGTGTTCTGGAGCAGGGATTTGGCCAGGGCATGACCCAGGTGACTCCAAGATCCCTTTTGGTTCTGAGTTTGTGATTTCAGGGAAGATGGAAGGTCTAGACTTAGGTGAGGGCTCACCTGAGAGGATTTTACGGAAGCTCTCCCCCCGAGGAAAGTTAGAGGGGAGGGTACATGAAGGGACATCTCAGACCAGAGAATGTCCTTTGTAATGATCCAGGGAAGGTGCCCTGAAGCTGGATCTCAGCTACAGGACAGATCCTCTTCCTCCTCAGAACAGGAAGCCCTTCACGCTGAGGCTGCTCTTACATTTTAGCCAATAAAAAGTAAATGCGATTTTCAGTGGTGACAGAGACCCTGGCTTGCCACACTCTGTCTCCGAGTGCCTGGGAATAAACAGCAAAGACCATTTCCCTGGTCCTTCAGGGAATGGAGAAATACATCAGGGCTTCCTGGCACCTGACACAAAATTGGGAGTGTTTTTATGTGATGTTTTGACAGTGAGTGTCATAACCAGCAATATTCCTAAAACTTACTAGGGATAATCATAGTTTTATTTCATCCCTACAAAAGTCTGCTGTTTAGAGTAGTACATACTATTCTATAAATTTCCATATACACTCTACCCTTGCATTTTGCACATGGTCCAGCTAGTCGCTTCAGCTGATGACTGAGGACATTTTGGCTTTATTTACTAAAGCAGTCCTTCTAAATTGGGGAAAATTAAATTCAATCTGAGCCAGTTCAACTCAGCTGAATTTTATTGAGCTATGAGCCTTGCAGTGTTTTAGATTAGGGGATGTAAAAGTTAAATAGAGTTCCTGTCTTCAAAGATGTTTCAATTAACTATTGCTGAAAACAAACTACCCCAACACTTAGTGGCTTAAAGCAACCCTTTTATTTTGCTCTCAGTTTTGTGCATTAGGAGTCTAGAAAGGGCTCAGTCGGGCAGTTCATCTCCGATGCGCATCTCTAGGGTTGCTGAGGCTCATGAATTCACTCCCCAGATGGTTTCCTTACTCACACGTTTGGTGCCTTGGTGCTTTTCCACCCATCTCTCTCTTCTGGAGCCTCTCCACATGGCTTGGACTTCATGCAGCATGGAGGTCTTAGAGTAATTGACCTTCTTCTGTGGTGGCCAGCTTCCAAGAGGTAGAAAGTAGAAGCTTTCAGGTCAGTTAACAGCTATATCCCAAACCAGCACGGCGTCACTTTCGCTATTAGCCAAAGCGGTCAGAAGGCACAAAGCACAGCCCCACAGCCCTTTTCCAAGGAAGCGGGAGGAATTCCACCTCCTGGCGGGGGAGCGGCAAGGTCACATTGCAGAAAAGCAGGTGCAGTGGACAGAACGTTGCGGCCGTCTTTGATAAAATGCAGTCTGCCACAAGGACATCAAAATGTGCAACTGAGTAAATGATAATGCAGGGTAATAACCACGACAGTGACGGCAGCAGCAAGTCAAAAGAGGGGATGGGGTAACGGGCTCTCCAACAGGGTGGGAAGGGGGACAGGGTCAGAGAACTCTTCTGGGAGAAAGAGGCAACTGAGCTGGGTTTTAAAAGTTGAATAGTTGGTGGATTTCAGGGAGAGGGAATAGTATGCGTGAAGGCGTGTGGTAGGGTTCTCTGAAGGGTTTACCCAGAAACACCCCCCCCCCGCTGCATTACTTGTATTTAATTTTAGTTGGGTTTATGTTTTGTGTCTGTGTGTTTGTGTGTATGGATATGGGTGTATGTATGTGTGCATATGTGTTTATATATGTATATATAAATATATATACACCCATATCCATATATATATTTATTTATTATTTTTCTTTTAAACAGAGACCTCCGTTCAGTCTTTCACTCGGCAGGTATGTCCTGAGCACCTCATGTACGCCAGACAGAGTTCTAGGTGCTACGCTGTGCAGGCCAAGTAAACAAAAGTGTGGAACAAGGGAGACTGTTCATGAACTTAAAGTCTGTGATGGAGACCAGCAGTAAACTAGTGAACTTTGCAGTCCTCCATGGGATTTCAGGTAGAGACCACAGGGGGGTGCTGTTTTAGACAGGGCAGCTGGAAGGCCTCTAGGCAGGGGACACTTGAGCAGTGGTGAGGGGTTTGGGCAGAGAGTTCCAGGCCGAGGGAGCAGCCGGGGTGTGAACCACTTTGGTGTTTGTCTTCCGCCTCGCACTGTGGTTCTCTCTGCAAGCCTGCCTTCCTGCACCGTTAGCTCTCCAAAGTCACACGGCTGCAGTGGGGGTGGGACCCCTGTCCTGTGCTCTCTGCGGGCTCTGAGCTCAGAGGAGGGCGGCTGCAGGTGGGGGATGGTCAGCGTCCAGGCCTTGAGCTCCGGCGCCACGGTTTCTCAGGGTGGTGAGCAGCCCGCTCTGTCCAGCCGCCTTCCCCCTGCTGTTCCTGGCATCAGGAGATTTGTTTTCACTTAGGGAGAACCTGGCCTCAACCTCAGCATCAGTGTTGTTCCCAGGAAGCTGGCCCTTTCCCAAGAAGAAGAATGTGGGGCAGCGCTCTCGCTAATAAGGAAGTGTGGCTGGGATTCCAGAGAGGGAAGGATGACTCCGAGTGAGGCACATAGCAGTTCCCTGGCTGCTCATCAGCTGCGCGCACGCATGCACGCACGCATTCATTCATTCCCCAACATGTCCCGAGCAGGTGGGTAGCAAGGTAGAGAGGTCCACCTTCAGTTCTTCCACCTACTAGCTGTGTAATTTCAGCAGGGTGTTTAGCCTCTCTGAGCCTTTGTTTCTTCAACTATAAAATGGGGAGAGGGGTATGATTTCTCCCAGTCATGTAGATGAGAGGAGAAGGAACCTTGGGGTTAGGATTGCCATATTTAGCAAATAAAAAGGGTGCCAAGGAAATTTTCAATGTCAGATAAGGAGTATTTTTTTACTGTAAATTAGGTCCTGAATATTGCATGCTTCTCTGACATTCAGTCTTAACTGTGCATTTGGTATTTTAATTGGCAACCCTACCTGGGGATAAAGATGTGGCAGGTGGGGGGAAATGCCTGACTTTGAGGAGCACCTTCTAACAGAGGAACAGGCATGAAGAACAGAATCGCAGTGCAGGGCGATGTGACTCCCGTCAGAAGTATAGACAGTGTGCTGTGGAAACACAGACAGTCCCCTTTGGGCTCTTAAGGAAAAAAAAATCCAGACATCCTCTTGCTAAGGGCTGGCATGCTTATTGAACATACCCAGTGACTGTGGAATTAAAGTCACGAGAGCACAAAACGCAAGCCCATTAGATGAGGTGGAGAGTTCATGTTCGCCTTCCATCCAGTAATCTGGGAAAATGAACTCTTTTCTTCCCTCTCAAAGCACAAGGTGATCTTTGTTGATCATGAAACAGGCAATCTATTTCTTCTACTCATTTTCTATAGGGATTTTAAAACAAAATGAAATTAATTTGAGGGAAAATCCCATTGTTCCCCGACTTTATGGAATGTGCATCTCGCAGATAAAATGCTAATAATTCATTATTCTGCTTCCCTGGAGATCTAGAGGTAAATTTGCCACGTGCCACCCAGGGATCTCATAGGACACACACAATTGGCTGTACTGGAGCCCATACCTTGGTGAGTTGAGAGGCACCCCCTTAGTTGGTGCCCTTGGGCAGGACACAACCTGGTAACTGACCAGGGCAACCCTGAGCTTCACTGTCTGCCCACTGCTCTGAGAACAAACACCAAATTCTTGCCTCCAAACTAAATTTTACCCAAAGCTGCAAACATCAAGATACTGGGGGAAACAGGTTGGGAATATTTTTAAAAAGGTGCTATCTGCCAGACGCATTCTTGTCTTCCCTTGCAAATGGTCTGGTATTGAACATGGTCTGATCTGCATTCCCGAAGGCTCCCTCTTCTTTCCCAGACATAGAAGGGGATATTTTAGATCGAGGGGGTGGTTTGAAAGGCCTGAAAGCCTAAAGACTGTTTTGGAGTCCTCTGTTTGCTTTCAGTGAGATTTGAATTGTTCATTGCTCTGCAGTGAGGGGTGGGAGGGAGTCGGAGGTGAGGGTTTCTGCTGAAGAGATTGGCAAAGGGGAAAACCTGGACCTGGGGCCCAGCGGGGGAGGAGGGAGGATGCATCACGGAGACAGGAAGCATTACGCAGTTACAGGATTCACAGCTCATTTTATTTTATTTTATTTTATTTTTTTTTTAAAGATTTTATTTATTTATTTGAGAGAGAGAGAGAGCACATGAGAGGGGGGAGGGTCAGAGGGAGAAGCAGATTCCCCGCTGAGCAGGGAGCCCAATGCGGGACTCGATCCCGGGACTCCAGGATCATGACCCGAGCCGAAGGCAGTCGCTTAACCAACTGAGCCACCCAGGCGCCCCTCACAGCTCATTTTAATTGATGAGCAGGTGCCAGGCCCTGTGCTAAGTGCATTTCAGGCTGAATCTCTTCCCTCCCTACCCATACCTCATGCTGTATGGGCCCCAGGTTCCCATTTTATAGACTGGAGACCCAAAGTGTATGAATTACCCGCCCAAGGCCACACAGCTAGTAAGTAGCCCTGGGCCTTCTGATCACAATGCAAAGGCCTGGAGCTTAACCACTGTGTTCCATGGCATTTTGCCATCAGACTTTCTCCTATAGGAGTGTCCCCCTTTGCAGCAGAGACTTCTGCTCTCTGCCTGCTGTCCTGGATGGAGAGTGGATGGACCTCCCTAATGCATCAGCCTCCTTCCTCCTCAGTAAAATGATGGGTCCAGCTGAGTTAGTAGAAGCCCTTTCCCGAACTGAAATTCTGTGTCCTACTGATGGCAAACCATTTTGTTTCACTCTCTCACCTCTTTGTTAGTTAATTCTTTCAATAAATATCTACCTCATGCCAAGGATGTGCCCCAAATACACTGGTGAATACGCAGCAGGTTCCTGCCCTTGCAGAGCTTGGGGTCCATGGGACAGACAGCTGAGTAAACAGGCTCTTATGGTGGTATAGGGTGAAGAAGGATATTAGGAGGGAGGCACGTGTTCGGGATGGTGGGGTCAGGTGAGGCTCTGGTGAAGGGAGGGACATCTAAGGTAAGAGCTGAAAGGTGTGCAGGAGCTGGCCAGGCTTAGAGGGAACAGTTTGTGCAAAGGGAGGGCACACATGGAACACTTAGGGAATCCAGAGCTGTACCGACTGTCTGGACAGAGGGTGGAGTGCAGCGGCGGGGGGAGGGGGTGCCTAGCCTGGAGGGGGAAGAGCTTGTAGAAATAGAGCAGAGCCACATTGTGCAGGACCTTGGAGGGCCCTGGCAAGAATTTGGTGTTTGTTCTCAGAGCAGTGGGCAGACAGTGAAGCTCAGGGCTGCCCTGGTCAGTTACCCAGGTTGTGTCCTGCACAAGGGCGCCAACTAAGGGGGTGCCTCTCAACTCACCAAGGTATGGGCTCCAGTACAGCACCTGTGCCTGCCTGGAGGAGGGCACCTTTTGCTCATTCTTCTCAAGGAGTCTTAAGGGCCGATGTCATCCTTGATGTCAGGAGAATGATGTGATCAGATTCATGTTTTTAAGCCTTTTCTCTGGTTGTAGGATTTGTTGGGTTGAGGATCAGGCCTGGGGAGGAGGCTGGCGCAGGGGGTGGGAGAGGTGGTAGGCAGAAGCGGGATGATGGCAGCCTGGGGAGGCAGCTGGAGCGGAAAGAAGGGAATGGATTCAAGAAACTGAGAAGGGCCGTGGCCTGTAGGAACGACCTGGTTCTCATTACCTCCTGCGAGTGAGTGAGGTGAGGAAATTCTTTCAGGAGCAGAAATACTAAATCTTTGAGGAACGCAGCCAGGAGGCTAAGTGTTTTGCCCCCAGGCTACTGAGAGAGCCAGAGTTTAGGTGTGGTCTCTGGCTTTCCAGCTCAGGCTCAGATATTTGATCTAACTGCAGGAGGCCCATGGAGGGAGGGCTTGTGGCCTACCGGCCAGACTGGAGACCAAGAGTCAGGAGACCCAGGATTTCAGCTCATCTTAGGCTGCTCATCTGCATTTACTAATGGCATTCACCCTGCCTCTCTTTCATTATACCCTGATCCCCAAACATTTGTGGAGTGCCTGTGAAAGTTCCTGGCTCTGTACCCAGCATGGTGGGCGATACAAAGCCCTCAGGCACAGCCTCAGCCCTCAAGGAACGCACCAGTGGGGCAGTAATGAGCAGATAGGCCACCATCGAAGACTACCTGAGAGATGCTCAGAGAATGTTCCAGATGATCAGTGTGTAGGGGGGCAGAGCACAGTGGACATTGATGTGGGATCTGGAGTCAGGCAGAACTGGGTTCAAATTCTGAAAACATTTCCTAACTGTGATCCCAGGCAAGTAACATAACCACTCTGAGCCTCAGTTTGCCCACCTATAAAATGGGGAGAGTAATACTTAAGTGGTTTGCTTTAAGGATTAAATAATACAAGGCCTGTAAAGTGCTTAGCATAGGGTCTACTAGAGGGTAACCATTTTTTTTTTTTTAAAGATTTATTTATTTAGCCGAGAGAGAGAGAGAGCGAGCGAGCGGGGGGGAGGGGCAGAGAGAGAAAGTCTCAAGCAGACTCCTGCTGAGTGCAGAGCTGTATGCAGGGCTCAATCCCACAATCCTGAGATCGTGACCTGAGCTGAAATCAAGAGTTAGTCGATTAACCGACTGAGCCACCCAGGCGCCCCGAGGGTAACCATTTTTACTATTGATTGGGCTAGGCTAATTTATTTTTGTATCTTTGGTGTACAGTTTTATGAGTTTTGACAAATGTATAGAATCAGGTAACCAGTACCACAAACAAGATATAGGCTATTCTATTAACCCCCCACCCCCAATCTCCTTGCCTTAACCCTTTGTAGTTAAGCCCTTTTAACTTGTGGTAATTTATTATCTCTTAGTTTTTGTAACAGCTTTTTTGACGTATGACATATACCATATAACTTACCTGTTGAAAGTATACAATTCAGTGGTTTTTAGTGTACTCACAGAGTTGTTCAGCCATCACCACGATCAGGTTTAGGACCCCTTCATCACCCCCAAAGGAAGCCCTGTGCCTTTAGAAATCACAGTCCGTTCCCTCTACCTCTGCCTTCCTCCCCTGCCCCAGCCCTCGGCAACCACTCATCTACTTTCTGTCTCTACAGATTTGCCTATTCTGGACATTTCGTACAAATAGACTCATATACGACCTGGGCTTTTGTTGACTGGCTTCTTTCACTGGGCAGCATATTTTCAAGGTTCATCTGTGTTATAGCATGTGTCTGTATTTTATTCCTTATTACTGCTGAATAATGTTCCATTGCATGGATATGCTGTATTTTGTTAATCCGTCTGTCACTTGATGGGCATTTGGGTTGTTTCTGCTTTTTGGCTGTTATCAAGAATGTAGCTGTGAACATTGGCATACACGTTTTTGTATGGACATACGTTTTCGTGTGGAATTCCTATATGGATAACCTTCTGAGGAACCGCTAGACTATTTTCCACAGTGGCAGCACCATTTTACAATCCCACAATCAGCGTGTGAGGGCTCCTTTCTCTCCCCACGTGTTATTATTCATATTTTTGATCATAGCCATCCTAGTGGGTATGAAGTGATATCTCCATGTATCCCCACATACGTACCCTTAACCCCTGGCAATCCCTGGCTTACTCTCTGGCCCTCTTGTTTTGCCTTTTCTGGAATGTGTGAGCGGTAACCATATGTTATATGGCCTTTTGCTCCTGCCTTCTTGCACCTAGCCTAATGCCCTTGAGATTCATCTGTGTCATTGTGCTCCCTTTTATTGCTGAGCTGCATGCATTCCATTGCATGGGTGTTTCACCCGGGGAGGGAGGCCCTGCTCTTATGCACAGCAAAGTTTGAGGGACCCCTTGCCCAAATGCATCGAAGACTAAGTCTCTCTCCTTGCCAGGGGCGTTTCTAGTTTGGGAGGCCAAGTCCCCCCCTGGGCTGCCAGTGTTATAGGAGACCCAACCTGCTCCTCCTACACATCCCTCTGAGCTGCAGTCCACAGTTAGCGAGCCGGAGCCCCTAGGGAACGGAGACCCACAGGGATTAGAATCTGTGTGTTGTGGCTCCGATATGCCATTCATGACAAGGGGACTTCGTGTATGGTCAGTGGGGCCCGGGCCCCCACTGTCCGGCTGTCTCCCTCCTCATCAGGGAGCCCCTGCAGCTCCTGAGGCTCAGCAGTAAAGCCATTTTCTCATTCCTTTATCTCTGCTCGTGGCTGGCTCTCGACTCAGGGCTTGGAGCCCTGGCCACCTCCTTCTCCCCCAGTCCAAGTGCATCAGCTTTCCCACTGTCTGTTAACAGGCACCGGGAGAACGTGATGTCATGATAATAAAATCACAATGAATTTGCACCTACAAGGTTAATTATCTCCATCAGAATCCACAAGGTGGACATAATCACTTTATGCAGGAAGAAATCAAGGTCCCAGGGGAGTAAAGAGCTCATCCAGAGTCACTCTGCTGGTGAGCAGCAGGACGGGGATTTGAACCCCCATCTGTGCTCTCATCCACGACAGGTGTGTCATTGGCACACCACCTTTGTGAGTTCCTTCTACCACCTGTGCTTTAGTTATTTAACATTTGTATTAGAATCAACTTCACACTAATAATTATTATGTATCAAAACGCGTCCAGGGGCACCTGGGTGGCTCAGCCAGTTGGGCGGCTGCCTTTAGCTCGGGTCATGATCTCAGGGTCCTGGGATCGAGTCCTACATCGGGCTCCTTGCTCAGCAGGGAGCCTGCTTCTCCCTCTCCCTCTGCTGCTCCCCCTGCTTGTGCTCTCTTGCTCTCTCTCTCTCAAATAAATACATAAAATCTTTAAAAAAAAAAGAATACATCTGGTGCACAAATCATGTGACACAGAGGATTTGATGTGCTAGCTGTATATTTTTTAATATATGTGAAAATAAACACATAACCCAAAGTAAAAGGGTTTATCTGTATATCACCTAAAACCAGCTCGTGTCCACCAGTGACGGGTGGACCACACTGGGGGAAGCAACCAGCGTGGTGTGCCGTGATTTGTTTACAGGTCTGTCTTCCTCCCCCTGGGGGGATGTTACAAGGAGGCTGTGCCTGTGCTAGATTTATCTCGGCATCCTCAGGACCAGGCTCTGTAACAGACTCATCACAGGCACTTGCTACATCATTAATGAGTCAGTGACAGAAGGAATGCGTGATGAAGGGGACGGTGAAGCATGAACGGCATTTTCCCCTTCCTTATGGAGAGGACCAGAAGGAAGCCTCTCTCGCTGACCATTGAGACAGGAAGGCGGGCAGGGGTGCTGGGGCCTGGCACCAGGGGGGTAAGGGTGCGTGGAAGGAATGATGTCTGCGGCCAGCATGGAGATGTTGGGAGGCTGACATTCCCCGTGTGAAGTACAGCCAGCCCTCCTATGCTTTTGATTTGTGGGGACTGTGGACATGCTCATCTTATCACCATCTTTCCAGCTACTTTGATCCCTGAATGTGGGACAGTCAGCCTGCATCCAGTTGTTTCTCAAGCTAAAAATGTTCCCACCCTGTGTGTTACTTGCTGCTTTCCTTCCTCCTCCGGACAGATTCTATACCATCTCCTCTAGAGGAAAATGCGGAACAGCCGTCTCGGGAGCAATCAAGACCACAGAGCCAGGTTTCATATCTGGATAAGTCAGAAGATCTCTTCGTGAACCAGTCAGTCAGTGTTGATTGAGGACCTACTATGTGCCAAGCACTGGGCTCAGTACCCCTGAACTCACTCATACTTCAGAATCAGACCCTCTAGGCATAGGCACTGAAGCCAGAACTTGATTTCTGAGTTTAAAAGGAAAAACAAATGTTTATTAAGGCCCAGCTGAATGGGGGTGGGGGGGAATCTGAATTCAGCCTTGAGAATACAAATAAATAATAAGTTCCTGCCTTTAAAGTGTTCAGAGGATCCAGAGGAATCTTGCTGAGTTACCGCTTGGGAAGTTGCATGTGCGTTTGGCAGTGTCTTGAAATGTCACTGTATTTGTACCCTCAGACAGCCAGCATATTACAGGCAGGCGAACGTCATTCATTAATTCAGCCAGTATTTATGGGGCATCTTTTGCAAGGATGGCAAACGTATGGCATGCATGCGCTCCCATCCCTACTAGCTCCTCCATGGCAGGTGTCCTGGAGGTGGCCCTGCACCCTTCAGTGCCCCAGGCCTTCAGAGTTGGGATTTGAAGGGAAATCTACAACCTCTGCTCTGTTACTTGAACGGCAGTGTGGCTAAAATGTCCTCTCTTGGGGCGCCTGGGTGGCTCCGTCGGTTGAGTATCTGACTTTGGCCCAGGTCACGATCTCGGGGTCCTGGGATCGAGCCCCGCATAGGGCTCTGTGCTCAGCAGGGAGTCTGCTGGAGATTCTCCCTCTCCTTCTCCCTCCGCCCCTCTCCCCGTTCGTGCTTTCTTTCTCTCTCTCTCAAATAATCTTTAAAAAAATAAATAAAATGGCCTTTCTTTCATGAAATGGTGGTGTTCGGAGAACCATGTGGTGCCACATAGGCTGCTCACTGTTCATCTCCAGGGCCACTGTTCACCCAGGCAGGCTACCCTGTGCTCGGTGGTTTCTGGTCCACCCTGCAGGGCCCTGATGAGATAGGAGATGTTAGTTGAAGTTTCAGAGCTTTTAAAGCTCTTACTTAACAAAATAACAAAGTTGGCACCCATGTTGTTGATCTACAGCTATTAAAAGAGTATTACTTGTCTGTAAAACTCCTTCCTTCCTTCTTTGTTTCCTTCCACCCTCCCCACTCTCTTCATCTGCTTCCTTTCCTCCATCTCCCCCTCTCTTCCCTCTCTGCTTTCGTCATTCTCTCTCTTCCTTCCACAAGTACTAGGTTACCTACAATATACCAGAGGCTATTCTGGGATAAAGCAGGAAACGAAACCAAGAAAAACCCCTGCCCACAGTCTAGTCAGAGGGACAGAGATTAATAAAACCAGTGATATAAAATAAATAGTATGCTATGTGAGGGTAAGTCCTACAGATAAAAATACAGCAGGGAAAGCCTCACTGAGAGTAACATTTTAGCAAAAACTTTCAAAGAAGTTAGGGAAGAGCTATACAAGTAATGGAGGAAGAGCTTTCTAGGCAATGTGGATAGTATGTGCAAAGGCCCTGGGGCAGGAATGTGCTTGGCATGTTTGAAGAATAGTGAGGAGTCTGACTGGAGTCCACCGAGCAAGGGGAAAGTGTAGATGAGTTCAGACAAGTCATGGAGGGGTGGGAGCCAGACCTTGGAAGGTCTCAAAAAATAGTTCTCAAAATGTCATCTCAGAACCGCCCCAGATCTGCTGAATCAGAAACTCTGGGGGTGGGATCCACAACCTTTATTTAAACAAGCCCTCCTGGGGGATTCTGATGTGAGAGCTACCACTATCAAACATCTAGGCTACTCCTGACCATCCCTATAGAGTCTGTTGTTCCCTCTGGTATGTGGGCTAAGACAGAAGGGGCAGTCATCCTTCGCTCAACCTCCTGACCTCAAGAAATGCCATCATCTTAGTGTCTGGAAGTTGACACTCACACTAATAGAAAAGCTCAGATGCTGGGCCTGTGCTTAAGCCGAGGTTGGGTGGCTGTAGGGGACAGAAGATAGGAGGCAGGGACGCGGGGGCTGATGCCCTGGAGATGGGGTCACTGACGGTCGGAGGAGAGAGGACCTGAGGACACCCAATCCTGGCCTCCAGTTTGTCAGAGAAGATCAAAGGGGGAAATGACTCCTAATTAGATACATGTGGCGTTCCTGTGGGTCATCTGGACTTCTAGGCACCTGCTCCTTTTCAGGTTGTGCCCACAGGCTCAGAGCTTTGTGACACCCAGAGAACACTGATGCTGGATGGTTAGAGGGTTTGGTGGCAAGGTGTAGGGGGGGTTGTGGTATAGGTAGGTGTAGGGCATGGCGGTGGTGTAAGGAGGTGTGAGGGAGATGGTGGTGGGGCAGGTGGGCATGGGATATAGTAGTTAGTGTAGGCAGACGTAGGGGATGGTGGTGGTATATATAGAAGAGCATCAGAAAGAGATGGGAGCTGGTTGGAGGAGGGTGGGAAGAAGGCCCACCTCATCAGGGGCTTTGAGGGATCAGGGTATGGACCATCTGAGGAGTGGCAAGAGTTTTGTTGGTCTGAAGCTAAGCCAGTGGGATAAGTACGAGGGCCAGATCAGAAAGGCCTCAGATGCCAAGCACTTGGGCCTTTAACCTTTGGCAGGGAAGCCCCCCAAGTCCCAGGCGCCCATTTCCTGTTGGGTGTTTCCAGGCTGTTCCAGGTTCCTTGCTGGGGTCATCACCTCCCACCCTTCCAAGCCAGCACTGCCAGTCCTGCAAGGGCTCCTGGGCCCTACAGAACCCCACCCCAACTTCTTTCAAAACAGTCAGAACAACCAGACCCTCCACTGGTAAGTCAGGGAAGACTCTTGACTATATGAGCACAGTCATATTGACCTAATGGCTCTTTTCCAAAGAAGCAAGAAGCAGAGGTTGGGCCCTTCAGAGGAGTTTTCTCCATCAGCCACTGTGCACCTGGCTTTTTGAAAAAGGAAAAATACCTTCCTTGCTTATTTTAGAAGAAATACATGTCCATCAGGGCGAAATTAGAGCATTTTTACATAAGCAATAAAAGAAAAAATTGAAGTGACCCACCATCTAAAGTGTTAACAACTGGTATATTTTTCCAGATGTTTTTATGCATTTAATATTTTCCGTACAAAATGGTACGTATTGTTCTGTGCTCGCCTTTTTCACTTACCAGATCATGACCATCTGTGTTATATGTCAATACTCTTTGACAGCATCATTTAAACTTGTAGTACCGTGCTCTGTCTTATGGTCAGTTCCCTAATATTGAACATTTAGGTTGTGTCCCATTCTTTGATTCTATAAACAGCTCTGTAGCGAATATCCCTGTAATATAACTTTTCCACATGTGATTGGTTATATCCTAAGGATACACGGCTAACCGTGGGATTGCGGGGTGGGACCAGCTAGCTCATAAAAGGCCTTGAGTGCCTGCCAGGGAGATTGCTGTGACAATCACTGAGGTTGGAGGCAATCTTGTAAATGGCACCTCCTTTCTCTATACCAGTTCTAATACAGCTGATGGAGACAGGATATGCCAGGCAGATGAAGAAAAAAACACCCCTTTTATTACTAATAAAGACTAGTTTGGAGAACATGGCTTGGATATGCAGTAACAATGACCTTCCTAATGCTAGACCCTGCAACGAATCTGGTGTAATTTCCTACTCGTGGGCCATGCTGGAAAACTGCAGCCCTTCCCCTGGAAAGCTATGGCAACGCAGGAGGTCAGCAGAATGCTTGCTTCCTACAGGTAGCAGGCGGGTGTCCAGGGAGAAGGTGAGCCCAGGGGCTGAGCCATGCCTGCCCAGCTCTCCAGGCAAACTCAGCAACCAGATGACTCATTCCAGCTCCCCAGGGAAGGAGTGAGTAAGGGAGTGAAAAAAGCCAGCAGTGTTATACAAATGGATGTCCTCCCACAAGGCAGGAAACAACCATAGAGGGCAATAAGTGTTCTCTGATAATTATTATTAAAATGACAGCTAATTTGTATTGCGTACTATGCTAGGCTTTTTGCATGCATCCATTGCTTTGATCCTTCTAACAATGAAATAGATATTCTGGCCTTCCTATCTTGTAAATGAAGTTTAGAGGATTAAGCAGTGTGTCCCAAATCTCCTAGCTGGGATGGCAAGGAGCTGGGATTTGGACCCAGGCCGCCTGACTCCAGAGACCACTCTGTCTCAGCCGTTAGTCATCTGTCTGTCACCATCAGCATCATCTGACTTTTGAAAGGTCGACAAGCCCTCCACCTAGGGGAAGAGTCAGCTAAGAGCCAGACTGGTCGGCTTGTCAGGGTCCCCAGGTTGAAATGGCATACCCCTTATAGCATTCCGCAGACCTTCTGACCAGCCCTATTCCCATGAAATTCATTAATTGCTTTGGAAAGAACCACTTAACCGAGTGTCCTAAATTATGACCAGCAGCGATTATGACGACTGCACACAACAGAGGAGACCTTGACAAGTGTCCTTACTTCAAAGAGGACTGGGAGAGACACACTCGAGTTCACGATGTGCAGTTTCTGATGATTCCATTTTATCTGGGGGAATCTCAGCAACTCATTAAGGATTTGCTTTGATTTAGTATTCTTCCTAAATAAGAAGAAATATTTTTTTTAATTAGGGAAAAACATGTATTTGAGGGGTGGGTGAGAACACTAATTATACTTCTAACTGTGCCTGTGGCCCTTTCGTGTAAACTCTAAGGAATTGGGTAAAGAAAGAGAAACTGAGTTTTTCTTTAAGTGGTTTTCCCTCGTTCCAGGCAATTCTCCAAAGAACTGTCACCTCTGCTGGAACCCATTTTCAGTTTTAACTGCCTTACGAGCAGAAGCTAGGCTGGTTTTCTTCTTTTTTTAAAGCAAGCAATTTTGGTGTTTCTTTAATTATATGTTCTTATAGTTCTTTTATTCTTTAAACATTGGCTAAGATATATCAAGAAACTTCCAGACCTTGATGTTTATGCATTAGTATATCTGATTAAAAATGTTAGTGGGAAAATACAGGGTACTGATAAAGAGCATGGATTCTGGAGTCTCAGTTCCTGAGGGTCACTGTTGGCTCTACCTTTTACTAGCTGTGTGATCTTTGGCAAGTTACCTAGCCTCTCTCTGCTCTAGTTTCTCATCTGTAAAATGGGGAGACCAGCACCCGCATCATAGACCTGATAGGAGGATTCATTGACTCTTTGTCAGAATGGGCTAGCTTAAACTGTGGAAAGAGCCAAGATGTCCATTGACAGATGAATGGATAAAGATGTGGTATATATATACAATGGAATATTATGCAGCCATCAAAAGGAATGAGATCTTGCCATCTGCAACGACATGGATGGAACCGGAGGGTGTTATGCTGAGTGAAATAAGTCAATCAGAGAAAGACATGTATCATATGACCTCACTGATATGAGGAATTCTTAATCTCAGGAAACAAACTGAGGGTTGCTGGAGTGGGGGGTGGGGTGGGAGGGATGGGGTGGCTGGGTGATAGACACTGGGGAGGGTATGTGCTATGGTGGGAGGGATGGGGTGGCTGGGTAATAGACACTGGGGAGGGTATGTGCTATGGTGAGCGCTGTGAATTGTGTAAGACTGTTGAATCACAGACCTGTACCTCTGAAACAAATAATGCAATATATGTTAAGAAATATATGTTAAAAAAAAAAAGAAGAAGATAGCAGGAGGGGAAGAATGAAGGGGGGAAATCGGAGGGGGAGACGAACCATGAGAGAGGATGGACTCTGAAAAACAAACTGAGGGTTCTAGAGGCGAGGGGGGTGGGAGGATGGGTTAGCCTGGTGATGGGTATTGAAGAGGGCATGTTCTGCATGGAGCACTGGGTGCTATGCACAAACAATGAATCATGGAACACTACATCAAAAACTAATGATGTAATGTATGGTGATTAACATAACAATAAAAAAAAAGAATGGGCTAGCTTACGCTACTTAGCTGCGGTAATAGACGAACCCGAAATCTCAGAAGTTTGCTGCAACCAAAGTTTATTTCTTACTTATGCAAAGTCCTCCAAAGATCTGGAGGACTCCCAGCGCAGCTGCCCTGTGTGTTGGCTCAACACACTCGAGACCACTTCAGTGGTACCAGCCCTTTGTATCAACGTGCTTCCATGCTTGCTACGGCGAAGAAGACAGATTCCCGGGAATTATGTACTGGCTCTCCCAATGCCTCGATGGACAGTGACACAAATCACTCTGCTTGCGTTTCATTGGCCCGAGCAAACTGCACGGCCATGCATAAAACCGAGGTGGCAGAAATGGCCCAGAAGGCCGGGAATACACAGAAGGCGCTGTGTCTGTCCCCGTATGTACAGTGCTTGTTAGCACAGTTGCTAAAAATATAATTTTAACTGTTCCTACGGCTGTTTTTCTTTTCTTTTTAGATTTGGTCTAAAGAATAACTTCCACATGCTTCAAGAGGGCCAGACAGACTCCCCTGGGAGGCAGTGGGTAGCGTTCCCTGACGCAGCTCCCTGTGCTTCTTGGGCACTTAGTAGATGGCGTAGATTCAGGAGGTAGTGTTAGCGGTGTTCGAGAACACGGGCTTAGAGTCAGATGGACTTGGGTTTGCATCCCAAAGCTGGCAGCAGAAGGTTGCTGTGATAAGGAAGGAAGGTAGTAGATGTAAAATGTTTGCAGACCCTGATAGAAAATAACTCTGCGGGCCGTTTGTGTTGGGATAGCCATGATGATCACTAACAAACGTCCTTGAACCCTCGGCTTGCTCATTGGCAAAATGGAAATAGTAATATTTACCTGTTAGAGCTTTTCAGATCACATATGTGGACACTTAATACACAAACACCAAAAAGTTCTTTTCTTTTTTCCTTTTCTCTCCACCTGCTTCATAATTATGTCAGATTTTGGTCCTGATGTGGCTGTAGGGGAGCCATCTGGGAGGTTTCACTCCTTCCCTGACTCCCAAGGTTGTTGAGGTAGATGAGTGGAGGTAAACACCGTAGCTGCTCAGTAAATGTTGGTGTCCGTCGCCCTCCCCCTGTCCCACCATGTCCTCTCCTTGATAAAGTGCTAGTCCCCTGATGGGATGGAATTCCGGACATCGGGGAGGGAGATGTTTCGTGATCTTGCGTGGGTCCAGTTGGGCACTGCACAAATCTCAGTGGGTAACTGCCCCTTCCACCTGCCCATTCCACCTGCCCGTTCCAGTTAAAATTATATAGTGAACGGACCCAGCACAAAGTGAAAGGTTAGATTTCCCTCACGAAAGAGTAGTAGTCACAGAACGAGACCGCCTGCAAAGGAGTGCTGGCAGTCAACGACCGAAGACCTCATACCGGGATCGACCGACAGTGGCCTGGGTGCCTACGGGAACCCATGAGCCCATGTAGGGATGCTGTATCATGAGAACACACCACACATCCCTGAAAACATTGCTGCCACCAGCACCTTTCAAGCCACACTCCCTTTTCTAGAAAGTAGCTGAGAATGTGCCACCTTCTCTTTGAAGCCTTGTCTTCACCTGCCCAGCCAGGTGGCCACTCCTTGCTCTGGGCCCTATTTGAACCTACGTGAGTATCTAGTGGTGAGCCTATGGGAAGAGACCTGGATCTCATGCATCTTGGCACTTGAGACACTAGCACCCAGTAAACAGCAGATGATTGTTGGATGAGTAATTAAGGGAGGAAATCAGGGACCTCGAAAATGACTATTTTCCAGAGAAAATGTCTTACATAAGTTCTTTGGGTATGAGTCTCCTGGGAAGGGAAGAATGAATATTTTTCTCTTCTAATGTCTTTAAAGGAAAAGGATGTAGAAAAGGAAAAGCCTACCAACAGGAAGCACTGCAGGGTACCACGGGAGGCTGCGGAAAAGATTCAGGCTTGGGGGGAAAGCTCACGGTGATTGATTAGTCATGCCTGCTGGGGAGAGGGCTGGGAGGGGGCAGCATTTTCACCTGACAGCTGCCATCTCTCTTAAACCCTTAACTAGCCGCTGAATTAGTGAAAATGCAGTTTAAACTGTGAAGTATGGCCTTTTCTGCAACCTTTAATTGGGATATTTAGCAAATGTGTTTTACTATTAAAATGAAAATGGGGTGGAAAATAGACTTCATTTTATAATCCATGTTGAGTATATATTGGTACCCTATCAACAGAAAGTATTTTATTTAATGAATGAGAAGGAAAGCAACCCCCTATATCTGAATGACTGATTATTCTTTCTGGCTAGAAAGGGATGAGATGGCAGTTCTGGGGACAGGGAGGAGGGACATTGCTTGTACACCAAAAGTCTCCTAGAGGGGTGGGTCAGTGTCCTTGGTAATCCTTGGCTTTAAAATCAGAACACCTGTTTTCCTTCCAACTTTATTTTAATTGAAAATTTTCAAACCTACAGAAAATTTGAAGGAATAGGAAAATGAATACCTATATACCCTTTATCTTTACCTTGATTCACCAGCTGTTAGCATTTGGCACCTTTTGCATGCCCTCCCTCCCTTGCTCTCTCTTTACACACCCACACACTCTTCTGTTTTGCTGAACCATTTAGAAGTAAGTCTCAGCCATCATGACACTTTACCCCTAATCTTTACTCCCGATGTTTCAGTTGCATTTCCTAAGAACGTGGACGTTCTCCTATATGATCCCAAGACCATTATCACAATAAAGAGATCTAACATTAATAATATTATCACAGCCCCCAAATTAATATTATTTCAATAATACCATATACTGTTCAGTCCTTGTGTAATTTTCCTCCAGTGTCCCAAGAATGACTTTTGTAACTTTTTAGAAGTCTAGAAAGCAATGCATTACATTTGACTGCTATATCTCTTTAGTCCCCTGCCTTTTTTTAGATAGGGAATGGGGAGTGGCAGAGGGAGAGGGAGACAGAGAGAATCTTAAGCAGGCTCCATGTCCAGTGTGGAGCCCAATGTGGGGCTCGATCTCATGACCCTCAGATCATGACCCTGAGATCATGACCTGAGCCAAAATCAAGAGTCAGACACTTAACCGACTGAGCCACCCAGGGGCCCCTCTTTAGTCCCTTTTGATCTAGAACAGCTCCCCTGCCTTTCTACATTTTCATAACTGACTGTTCTTAAAGAAAAACAGACTACGTGTCTTGTAGAAGGTCCCACATTCCGGATTTGTCTGATGGCTTCCTCATGGTTATAGTGAATGAAAGATGTTTGGCAGGAATACCCACAGGCATTATTGTGTACTTGTTAACTGTGTCCCATTGGGAGCACAAAATACCCGAAGCCTTACAGTTGGAGATACTGTGAGATCTTGTGGTTAAAGGTGGTGACTACAAGATCTCCCCATTGTAAAGACACATTTTCCCTTTGTAGCTATTAAGTAATCCATGAGTGATACTTGGAGAACATGTGAACATCCTGTTCTCCAACCATCTTTCTCCCGGAAGTCTTTCCTTCTGTTGCCGATCCTTACCTGAGCTGATTGTTATGCTGATTGTTATGCTGAGGATTGCAAATTGTTTGTTTCCTGATTCTGTTGTTCCTTCCACATTGATTAGCTTGCATTCCCAAAAACCTTGGGTTGATTACCTACGTACCCTCTTTGAGCTTTATCCTGCTTATCTATATAAAGAGCATAATAAGAGAATTCATATAAAGATTAATCTTGAAAATGAATATGAAAGAACTTTGTATCACACGTTTAATAATTGAAAAGAATTACTATTTACCTTCTAGGAGGGGGTGCCTCAAATAAAATGAACGTGCTTATCTAAGTTGGTGGTTTCTTGAGGAAAATGAGTAAGAAGCACATAAACAGTTCAGTTCAACAAATATTTATAAGTTTCTGCTGTGTGTCTGACACCGTACCAGGCATGGAGATAAATAACTCAGTGCCCTGAATTAATTCGGTGCCTAGGGGGAGAGAGCTCGGACTCAGGTCTGCCTGACTCCAAGCCCAGCCCCTTTGCACTACACCAAGGAAAGAAAATGATGGCAGGGAGCCTCTCTGGTGAGCTGTTTGAGCTGCGCTGTGTTTGTCTCTAAGTGTGTTGGGCATAGTCATTGCTATGAAGTGGCCGGGTAGTGGAATTCCAAGCCAGCCTACTCCTGAACCCTAAGCTCTCGGAACCTGGGAAACTCAGGCCGCCAGGAGCACTTGACCGAGCCTTGCATCATCTCCTGCAGGTGTGGACCTGAGCTGGCCATTTGTTCTCAACTCAGATCTTGTCAGGAGCTAGGACTGCTCCCCACGAGGGAGGACACAGCTGATCGATGCCATTGGTTTGGAGTTTGTCGCACTTGGTGCGTTTCCCTTCTTGTGTCTCCAGTCAGGCTGCTTGATACTCTGTTCCCTGTTCCCTCAGGAGGCATCTTCCCTCAGATTACAGAGAAATGGGAGATGGGCAGTAGCTGCCTGGGGCTGTTGTGTATGCGTTTGTCCCGAGGAGGTGTGGTAGCTTCAGAGATTGTGAGGTGAAAGCCTATCTGGGTCAATGAGCACTTGGGGAAGAGTTTGTTCTTTTTTATGGCTGCGTAATATTCCTGTGTGTGTGTTTGTGTGTGTGTGTGAGATATATATATATACCACTCTTCTTTATCCGTTCATCTATCGATAGACACTTGGGCTGCTTCCGTATCTTGGCTGTTGTAAATAATGCTGCAAAAAAACATAGAGAGGCATGAAATGAAAACTAGCGTTTTTGTTTTCTTTAGGTAAGTACCCAGGAGAGGAATTCCAGGATCCTATGATATTTCTCTTTTTAAATTTTTGAGGAGTCTCCACACTGTTTTCCACAGGGGCTGCACTGGTTTGCATTCTCAGCAACAGTGCATGAGGGTTTCCTCACTATACTTCGATCATTAAAAAAATAAAAAAGAAACCAACAACTCGGTGGGGAAAGAGAAGCACTGTGCCAGTAGGAGACTGATTGGCCTGCAGGATTTAAAATGCATCCTGAAGTCAACCCAGAAGAGTGATTTACACTCTTTCCTCTTTCCTTTTCTTTTTGATCTTCGATAGAATAGAAGGTTGAGTTATTCATTCTCGAGGATTCATGGAAGTTTCATCATCCTCCATGCAAGGCTCTCTCCCATTTTAGTTCTTAATTTTTTTTTCTCTTCCTCTGTGATCTTCCCTTCCCTAAAGGGACCCATCTCAGGTGTTTGATACCCTGGAACAAGTATGTGTCTATAAAACATGTACTGTTGGGGTGCCTGGGTGGCCTAGTCAGTTAAGCGGCTGCCTTTGGCTCAGGTCATAATCCCAGGGTCCTGGGATCAAGCCCCGCATCGGGCTCCCTGCTCAGCGGGGAGCCTGCTTCGCCCTCTCCCCCTGCCTGCCGCTCCCCCTGCTTGTGCTCTCTCTATATCTTTCTCCGTGTCAAATAAATAAATAAAGTCTTTTAAAAAAAAAGAACATGTATTGTTGCTGTGTGTGCGTGCATGCGTGCGTGTGTGTGTGTGTGTGTGTGTGTGTTACTGGTTAATGGAAATGATATTGCACCTAGAAGCTTCTTTTGTTCTGACCATTTCACCACATTCTCACCATGGTTTTAAGATCTAGCCCTGCTGTTGGCTGTATATCTGGTTTATTGCCTCCAACAGCTGCATAGTTGTATCATTCGAGGTAGGCTAAGTTATTCGGCAGTAGCAACACCAAAATCTTAGTGCCTTAAAATAGTAAAGGCTTGGGCGCCTGGGTGGCTCAGTTGGTTAAGCGACTGCCTTCGGCTCAGGTCATGATCCTGGAGTCCCGGGATCGAGTCCCGCATCGGGCTCCCTGCTCGGCAGGGAGTCTGCTTCTGCCTCTGACCCTCTCCCCTCTCATGTGCTCTCTTTCTCATTCTCTCTCAAATAAATAAATAAAATCTTAAAAAAAAAAAAAAAAAAAGAGTAAAGGCTTACTGTTGGGCCATATTCCGTGCCTTTCGGGTCAGTAGTAGGAGCTTTGCTTCGCATCTCACTCGGGGGCTTAGCCTGATGGAGCCCCCACCTCTCAGCATGGCAGAAAGAGGAGAAAGTAGTCACTCACTGGCTCATCAAGACTCTGTTCAGAAGGTGGCAAACAGCTCCCTGGTCCAGAAGTGGCCCAAAGAGGTCACCTGATCATTCCCAACTTCATAAGGAGTGGGAACGGTAGTCCTACCATGAATCTAGAAGGAGGAAAGCTGAAAATAATTAGTGAATGGTGCTAACAACTACCACATAGTAGGTACTAATCGATACCGCATTTATTCATTCTTTAGTGATAGGCAGCAAGTGGCTCCCAGGTCCTCACTGCCCCGCGAATATCCTCCTACTTGTCCCCTTAGGAACCGGTGCAATCTCTCTCTCTGGGCTTTATCTCCAAGTGTGGGTATATTGGGTCATAAGATTCATACGTATTTGGTTTCAGTAGTCACTACTCGATGAGTCTCTAGAACAGTTGCACAAATCTCAACCATCACCAGCGGGGCATGAGACTTCCCATTTACCCATATCACCCCCACCGTTTTGTACAACTCAGCATTCTCATTTTGCCATCCTCATGTGGTGATAATATTGCAACTAAACTGCAAATATCTTTTTCCACTCTGCCATCTCCCTGGTACCTTTGTCCGTGGTGTCTTTCCCATTGAACAGAATCCCTTAATTTTGATGTAATCAAATCTATCAACTTATTCAGCTTTGTGGTTTGTGCTTTAGGGGATCTTATTTAAGAGGCTGTTCCATACCCTAAGTTCAGAAAGATAGTCTCACACTTTATTCTGTTAGCTTTGGAGTTGTCTTTTCACATGTAACTTTGTCATCCATTTGGAGTCTACTTTCATGTATAGTGTACAGGAAGGATCCAAATTCATTTAGTGATCCAGTTTTCTCAACATTACTAGAGAATCATTCCTTTCTCCAATGATAAGAGGTGCAACCTTTATCATAAATCAGGTTCTTCCGTGCATGTGTTTGTTTCTGAGATTCTTACTCTCTTCTGAGTGCTCTGAATGTTACCATTCAAAAACTCAGGCCAAAGGAGGCTTTGTTTTGCAGAATTTGTATGGTGTGTCCTGAGTAGGGGAACCCTGATGATTTCCCTTAATGCTGAGAGGTGGCGAGGCATAATGGAATAAACAGGAACCTTGGGGTCAGGTGAACCTGCATTCAGTCCTGGCTCTACCATTTACCAGCCATGTGAACTTGAGCATCTTCTTCAACCCCCCTGAGCCTCTGTTTCTTCATCTGTAAAACAGGGATGATAACATGCACCTCCTAGGAGTGTCCTAAGAATTAAATGCTATAATATATGTGAATGCATACCACTTAATAAATGTTATTTCCTCTTTGATCATCGTTATCCAACAATGACTTTAATGACACTGTAAGCCATTTCCCCAGGCTTCACCAAGCTGTGGGCATATGTTACCCCAATCCCCCAAATGTCATTTCCTCTTGCCCCCACCTGCTAATCCATGACTTGCACTCAGTTGTTTCTGGCTGTCCCCATGGTGGCCCATGTGGCCTCACGAAAGCTTCCCATTGGGCTTCCCACCAGCACACCTGTGGGCACAGGAGGGGTTTCCACGGAGCACCTGCTTTGTCCAGCAGTACAAGGCTTGGAGACAAGGGCCTGGCCCATGGTAGATGCTTAGCTAAGTGTGTCGAATGAGTCATAAGAATGCTCCTGTTGCCTGGCCATTTGTGTAGATGAGTTTTAGGAACATGTAGTATTTCTGCTTTGCTCTCCTTCCCCCCACCTCAGCCCTTACCCCTGAAATGAAAAATAAAAATAAAAACAAAATAAAGCCAGGTCTCTGGGCCACCCATGTGAAGGAAGTACCAAAGGTTTTCCAGCCAGGCTCTGGGGTGGGCAACCTGGTGGGGCTACTCAGCCTCTGCTGCTGGAAGTGGTTTGGTTTAAAGTCCCCACAAAGCTAGCTCTGTGGAGGCACTTCTTTGGCTGCCTTTCAAGAAAAGAGTTTAAAAAATTTTTTATAATTGTAGCTTTTGGTCCTTTGGTCGTGGCTCTGTTCTGTTGCCTTCTTTCCTGAGTCTTGGTGGGCTGTCCTGCTAGGTGAAGAGGACATAGCTGTTCCTCTCGATGGCCCGCGGCCAGGAAGGGCCACCACCTCCTCCCAAGATGGCGGCCCTCAGAGGGCGTGAATCCACCTGACCCACGTCCTCTTCTCCCTAATGATTGTGATTCGAAGCGCTGCTGGCACAGCACATCCAGAACACTCTTTCTTTTCTTTCCCTCCACTTTGTGATATTAATAAAGCAGTTCCATCTCTCTCTGGATCCTGAGACCTGTGTGCTGCCTTTGGCACCACCACGGCAGATTGACTGGCAAGTGGGGAGATCATTCTGGAGCTTTGTTGTGTCAGGATGAGACTAAATCCCATCTCTGGGCTGCTTCTGCCATGCCCATGGGGTTCTTCAGACAGCCTACCAAACAGGTGTGAGCAGGGTCCCAGCGAAGGGAGACAGGAAGTCTGCCCCAAAGCTGTTGCTCAACAGTCTCTTGAAGGACTGGGCAGTCACAGGAGGGCATCTTGACCTCTCTGTCAAGTCCCTGGGAAGGAAGGATTTGACTGGCAAATCTGGCTCTAGGATGAGACTTCACTGCTCCCCTGCCAGGCTCCCCAAGATGGCCTTGGTGGAGCTTTGGAGAGAGAGTGTGGCAGTGGGCAGGGGAGGGGCCCTCAGCCCAGAGTGCTGCCCTGATTCAGAGCCAGCCACCCCCTGATTTCAAGTGGTGAGTCTTTCTCTTGCTTTTTAAATACTCCTAGAATTAAGGAGGTAAATAAATACACACTTAGCATTATGAAGTTGGGTTTTTACTACTCCTTCATTTCTACTTTAATAGTGTAACATAGTTATTATATTTCTATGTTAAACATTAAAAAGAAGGACATAATTCATTCTTAAATTTACACATCTACTTAATTGGTCTCTACTTAGGCTTGGAGGACAAAGATACTTGGTATACCTGCCACGTGGTTTCTTTGTTTATGGCAGACACAACTGAGCATAGCACTTATTCTCACTGAGCTCAGATGGGACTTCAGAATCCTTCTCAACACTGTTCTCGGCAACCACAATTGATCACAGTTGGCATGTGAGATGAAATCTTCACACGATCTTGCCTTCTGTGTAATCCATCCTTTCCATAGTTATTTGTTAATTCTCCTCAATTGGGACTTTGTGCCTTATATTATTAATTAGATATATGTTTTAACTTTTCTACTACCCTGTAAGTCGCTTGAGAGAAGAGTCAGTGCTTGACTCATCTTCGAGTCATCTGCCCTCTAGTCATCTCCAACAATGACTTGTTGGATCAATGAATGACTGCCTTCCTGTTGAGACTAAAAGGACAGTGTTCAAATTCTCAGACTCAGCTCTAGGCCTTACTGCCCTCTCCTTGGTGGTGTTTATCCCAGGGTCACAGCAGCCATACTGATGTAAGACCAAAGAAAAGCCGTAGAACTGTGGTTTCCCAGTGACCCAGTAAAGAGGTCCTTTCTGCGGACCCAGCAGCAGGAGTGATTGTGAATGTCAGTGTCAATGGGGGCCCGTGACAGGAAGACGTTTCCTGACACAACGGGAAGGGACATCAGCAATGCGAGGCCAGGGGGCCATGAAAGACAAATATTTCACAGGTAGTAGATACGGCAGATCTTCATTTAGTAACGACACGGTAGCAGTCTGGCCCCCATGAACCAGGACCACCCCGGGCTTAGGCATTTTCCCTGGGGGACGATCCCATCTATTTTCCCCTTCCTATCATCAGAGGGCGTGTCTCTGTTGTACACAGGTATCTGGGTTGACACCCGTACTAACAGCCCTACCAGTACCAAGTATCAGAGACTCAGGTGTCATTATACTCTCTCTCTCTCCTGAAATGAACGAAAGCCAACCAATAATTATAAAATGAAAAGCTGACAGCACATTTAAACTCATTTCCTGCCCCAAACCAGAACAAAGCGGGGACAATTTGTCTCGTGTAAATTTTGCAGTACAGGAAACCGCCTCCCCTGAGCCAAAATGCAATTCAACTTGGCGTCTTCCTCAGCCTAGTTCCAGCAGATGTGTGGCACGGAGGGGTTGCATACAAGGGCATGACCTGTGTCCTCAAGGAGTGTACCTACCACCTCCAAGAGTGTCCACACGGCTAACAATTGTCTGAGTACCTTTCTGACCTTGACTCTGACCACTCGATCTGTGCTCACTGCCCTCCAGCCACATAGACCTCCTGCCACCCCTCAGGATGCCCGTGTGCCCTGCTCGGGGCCTTTGCCCATCACAGCAGGAGGCCCCTGGTTCACTCCCTCACTTCCCTCTGGTCTCTTCTCAAATGTCCCCTTATGTCCCCAGTGACTCCCCAGTCATTCTCCTTTCTCCTGTCCTACTTTATTTTTCTCCTTAGCATGTAGCACCAACAGACACCTATATACATTTACTTGTTCTTTATTTGTCCACTCTTCTGGCACGTGAGCTCCAGGGACACTGTCCATTTGGTACATGGGTGGGTCCCCAGGCCGGGAGCAGGGTTTGTCAACCTCAGCACGACCGACAGTTTGGACCAGATAATTCTCTGTCGTGGGGGCTGTGCTGTGCATTGTAAGACGGTGAGCAGCATCCTTGGCCCCTACTCACTTAGATGCCAACAGCACTGTCCCCCTCCCCCCCATTGCTCAATGTCCCCCGGTTGAGAACCACTGGCCTAGAAACATTTAGCACATAGTAAACGAAAACAGGTGTCAGCCTTTATTCACACTCCTACCATGTGCTAGGCATTGAGCAAAGTTCACATCCGTGCAATCCAAGGTAGAGCAATTCCCACCACGTGGGGCGAGTGTCAGGTTAGTATTGATAGCCATACACATCTAAAACAGTTCCAGACTCTTAATACTAGGTGCTTTCATAAATGGCAGTCATGATGTTATGCAGAGGCCCTGACCTGACCCGCCCTTGCCCTTTAGCCTTATCACCCCCCACCCCCATCCCCAAGCCCCTCCCTTTTACAGACAGAGAACTGAAATGGAGATGGCTGGAGGAATTTGCCCAAGGTCATATAGCCAGGAAGTGACTGAGCCGGCCTTGGGATCCCTGCAGTCCTTGAGAGAGGGATGATCTTGTAACAGCATCCGTCACAGCCCCCAGCCCAGCGCCTTATTTATGCTTAGTAAATATTTGTGGAAGAATTGAGTGCAAACCCAGCAAATAAAAGTCAAACGGGATAAATGCTAGAGTGGATTCCATGCAGAGAACTCAGGATGCACGGCATGGAGACTGTTTGTTCTGGCGGAGAGGACGTTAACAGAACTCTGCCCAGTGAGCCCGAGGGCCGGCCTCCAGTCTCCATCAGTCCCCATTGTGGCAAGGGGATGCCCAGACCCTGGATCACTTAGCCCCCGTGTCCGCTGCGGGAGTGGGCAGAGGACGGGGCCACCGGCCGCTCTGCTATGCCTCAGCCGGCCTCCCCAGCACCCCTCCTGCTTCATCAGAGGGATTCTTTTTTCTCCCCCCTGGGCATCCTTTGCCGAATCGGAGGCTTTGAGGCCCGCTTGGTCTTTGCCTTTTTCTACTTCCCACCTCTTCCCGCCCCTGCCTGACTTCCTGGCAGACACAGCCCCGGCCACAGAACTGCCCTACATGTCTAACCTACATTTCCTTCCTCTGCTGTCACGCTGGCCAGGCCCCTCCTGGAGCTGCGGAGATTTCTCCCCTGCCCTGCAGGGCAGGTGGGTTCTGAGGCCTTGCTACTGTCCTCCCAGGCTGGGACCCTCCCCACCCCAAGCCCAGGATCTGGCTTTCAGATCTTTGCACTTTGGCCGGCCAGAGGTAGGCACCTTTCTCCAGTGGCCGTCCTCCTTGGCCTTTTCCAAAGGAAGCTACGTTCTTTGTCCCCGACAGTGGCAGCTCCGCCCAGTCTGCCGGGGGGTGGGGGGATTCTTGGCCACCCCGCCTGCGAGTGATGCTTCAGGTACATAAAGCGAGCCCCAGGAGTGCATTTGCTGTCCGGGCCCTGGCGCAGTCACGAAGGACTCAAGCTAGTGGCTTTTGGCGTATGGCCCTGAATCTTCTCCCGTTTTTCTGCAGCTACCAGCCCACTGAAACATTTAGGAGCAGAGTCCCTCCGTGGTGCGTGAGCCGACTGTGCCGCTCTCCCTGAGAACGGGACTATGGTCTCTCTTGGGCCCTGAGCAAGTGCTTCGGGAAGGAGGAGGACAGGTTCCTCTGGGGAAAGGTTAAGTCTTTTTGGCCTCCCCTGGTGTTTGGAACAGAGAGAGGAGACTGGGCAGAGGACACAGAGAAACCATTTAGCCGCTGACACCTCAGGGGCCGTGAGCGCGGAACCTCCCCGCAGTGTTTCTCGGTACAACCTACGTTAGGGTGAGGCTAAGAAACAGAAACCCCACAGCTGTGGCCTGAAGCAAGCAGTTTCCTCCTGGGTTCCGGGTGTGTGATAAAGACCCAGCTGCCTTTCGCTGAGTGATTGCTGTATGCCAGGCACGTGCGTTTTGGTCAAGCCTGCAGCAGCTGATGTGCACGATACTCTTGGTGGCCCCATTTTACAGGTGAGGGACAGGTTCTCCATGGGAGCCCGGGCCAACATCTCAACCCCAGCCGTGTGCTTTCCTGCTCTTCAACGGGTAAAGGGAGTAGGAGGTTATTACCTGGACTGTCTCGGACACAGAGATGTGCCACCGGGATCTCCTGAGGACTGAGGGACGTTCCATGTTGATGGTGCAGTCCCCGGCTCCTGTCCTCTTTGGAAATTGCTTCAGTTCAGGAGACCAATAGACATAGGGTATAGATAGACATAGGGTATAAAAGCCGGCCCCCGCTCACCAACTTAGGACAATTCTGAAGGGTCATCCCAGCTTCTCCTTGTGCCCAGTCCTGCTTATCACCTTCCCTTACATGGGGGTCAAGCCCTATTCCTTTGACTGTATATATAGGATATATACATATATATATATATCATATATATATATCATATATATATAATATATAGGAAATATGTATCCTGTGTGTGTGTATACACACACACACACACACACACACACACATACACACACACATATATCTCTGTATCCATCTCCTTTTCTGCTTCTCAGGGACTCCCCCTGCATCCCCTTGGAAGTGTCTTGGGTCTTAGAGGGCCAGCACGTGCTGGTTGAAAGCTTGCAACTGTTCGCTGGTCGCGATGACCAGAAGGAGGGGACTGGCCAGCGTCAGACTCGTATGGTTCTCACAGTGGTTCTGAGTTGGGATACTCCACTGCTGAGATGAATGAGCCACTGTAAGCCCACGCCATGGCCTTAGGCAAATGTCTGTTGGGGACTGGATAGTTTGGGAATGGGAAAGGCGGAAGGGGATTGCCCTTCTACGATTTCACATGTAGCCCGCACAGGCAAAGGAAAGACCTTGTTTTGGGTGGTGGTAAGATACAGCCACATGGAATACATAATTTATGTTCTGGTTGTTCAATGTTTATGTCTGGTTGCTTCAATACAGCCCTGTCCGGGACTTCTTTTAATACCCTCCTAGTTTCCAGAAGGAACATGACAGAGAGTAGATGGTCAGGAAGTGTGGAAAAAGATAAATGAATCAGCAGGGAGGGAAGTAAAAAGGAACCAGGAAAGGGAGGAGGTAGGGAGTATAATCTCATGATAGACTTCGGGAGACTCAGCCGCTTGTAGATTTCTCAGCCATGAGTAGAGTGCAAAGCCGATGCCAGGGACTGGAATATCAGATGAGTCAGCCAGGTCCCTGCCCAGAAAATGCTGTGACTCAGCCTTGGGCATGTCACTTAACCACTTTCTTTGGCTTGGCCGTATTCAGACATGGTCTGTGAACATTGCATCACTTGCAGGTGGGGGTAGTGTGATGGCTCCGTAATTACATCTTACCTGCTTGTGCCTTCACCCCCACCCCTTTACTTTACACATCAGTTAGCATGGCTACGCTTCCACCACCACCAGTCACCGTTGCTTAATGGAGTGTTTCCCCATGCTTAAAGCAATTTATAGACACCACTTTATTTCATCCTTGTAACAACTCTATAAGGTAGGTACTATTGCTATCCTCATTTTATAGATGACGATCTGAGGCTCTGGGAGGATAATTTGTCCAAGGTCTCAGAGAAGGGAGCCATGGAACCAGGACTAGGCAGCCCTGTGGCCCGTTGTCCTGGTGGTTCTCCCTCTGGAGATGCCCACCTTCCCATCGTTTTGGCTTCCATCTTGGCACCTTGACATGCCCCAGAAGCCAGCCCTCATTCTCCCTGAGCTCCCTGGTTGTGCCTCCACACACTGGCCCTTCTTCCCTCCACTTTCTCTTTCTCGTCCTGACCAGTAACACCCAAATCGACAATTGTGTTGGCTCCTTCTGCCTTTGGGAATGAGAACGGATCTTCTGTCCCCCGTGAAAATGCCCCCATGACGGGGCTTTGGCTGCGCACCCTGCCCCGTGGACAGGCATCCGGTTCCTCAGGAGGCTGTGAAATGGGGATCACCAGGATGCTGCTTCCACGGATGTGAGAGTCACTCCTGCTTTACGGCACCAAGTAACAGAAGGTGCCGGCAACCATTTAAGAAGTTGACTTCTGCTCCCAGGGGCAGGCAGTGCGGGTGGTGGTTAAGCACCAGAGCTGTCAAAGTTGGCATTCTGGATTTACCACCTACCTGCTGAGTGACCTTGGGCAAGGTACTGGAACCTCTTAGAGCCTCCATTTTCCTTTCTGTGCAATGGGGACAACACCAGTGGCTTCCCCATAGGTTGCTGGGTGTGGAGAGTAGATGAGACATTGCCTTGAAGGAGGTGGTTGCTCCAGCTGGTGCCGAGTGAGGGCTCTGTAACTGTCCTTGTTCTAGCGTTGTTCTCAGTATTGGCAGACAAGCCATAAATTGAATTCCCCACTCTCGTCTCCCTCCCTCCCTTGCTCTCTCACTCTCTTTCTTCCTTCCTCACTGTCAGTCACCACTTACTACCAGCAAAGCCTTGTGCCGGGGCACTGGGAGACAGAGAATGACGGAGAGCGACCCAACCTTGAGGAGCTTACAGAGCCTTCCAGAAGGGTGGGGATCACGGGTCAGGCTGCCGGGAAGCCCCGGCTTGAGGCTGGGCTCCACTTCTAACCTGTGATTCAGGGACAAGTTGATTTCTCCGAGCCCCAGATTCCTTAACCCAACAGCAGGCTCACTCCCATCCCCATGAGCCCCTGACAGTGCTGTATCTGGCTGTGGTCCAGAGGGGAAGCGCTCTCCCACCATCTGCGTGCCCGTGGCCACAGCATCCTCAGGGCTCTTGCCGCCGCCGCCGGCTCTGGCACGGTGCTGATAGTCATGGGTGACCCTTAAAGGACCTGCCCTAACTCCCGGCGTGCAGACAACAGAATGGGTTCTCAGCTCCAGCAAACGTGTTCCGAACTGAGCACTAGTAAACGGACCTGGGATTTATGAATGGGTGTCACTGGCCTGCTGTTTTGCTTTTTATCACCAAAGATTATGGAAGATTGGGAGCTCTTATTTCAGGGAATGCTTTATGGTTTTCATTACTCTCTTGAATCTCTGCATAATTGGCCCGGGTTGGAGATGGAGTGCCTTTGTTTCCTTGTTTGCATTTTTTTTTCCCTTCTGTGTAACCAGTAAAAATCAATAAAAGGCCAGCAAAGGAAAGCTCTGCCCACGCCAGAACTCGGCTGCACGTCACACTGCCGCTGAGGGGGCCCCCTTCCTAGCCAGGGAGCCGCTCAGTGAACTGCAGCCTGGTCTCTGGGCCAGTGTAGACTCACGGACGCCCTTGGGGATTCAGACCACACCCTCTATTTACAGATGGGGAAACTGAGACCAAGAATTAGGAAATGACCCGTCTGAGGCTGACTTACCTAACATCTACGGAACACCCCCCCCTGAGTCATTTGACAGATTATTTTTGGGTGCCTGCCGTGTGTAATTAGCTAGGATCAGAGAGTAGCCTTGTTTCTTTGTTTGCATTTCTCCTCTTTAACACTAAGCTGAGCTGACATTCTGGCACAACAGTCTCTAAATCAGAATATATGCATGAGCATGTAGGGTGATGTACCAGGGGGCAAGAAGAACATTCTAGAACATCCTTCCTTTGTTTGCTCATCCTTTTCGTATTTCTATATTTTATATCTATTTTATAGTGAACTGTATAATACAATAGCATAGCAGTGATTAGGTATAGTCTATAATTAAATGTAGCCAAATATCCATATGCTGGGGAGGTATCCTCAAGAATTGTAGGGGTGTGTGATCAAAAAAATTTGGACACTGTGGGTTTAGTGGACGCACAGCCATCCCTGACCACTCTGTCTAGGATATAGCTCTACCTCATAATCCTTTCCCATTCCTCTGCCTCTGTCTCCTTCATTCTCCCTGATGACGTTACATTGTATTTTTGTTAGCTTCTTGTCTGTCTCCCCCACTAGAAAGCTCTGCACAGTTGGGAGACTTCGACTTCCCTGCTGAAGTCTCTCCAGTACCCAGAGGGCTGGGCATGTAGTGGGCGTGCAGTAAATAATTGCTGAAACAAATGAATGGGTCTGGACGGGTGTCTCTGCAGACAGGTGAATACACATGCCCATCAGAGTGTACTAGGTACAGGGTTAGGGGAAGTGCAGGGTGGAGAGGAGGCACCGAAGGGAGTGTCTGACCCAAGTCTTAGGGGAGGTTTCTTAGGCAGGGGCTGTCTGAGCTGGACCCTGAAGGGTAAGGAAGGAATTGGTCAAGAAAGATGAGAGCTTCAGGTGGAGAACAGCAAGGCCAAATGGTGGAGACAAGAGAGGGCAGCGTCTTCCAGAAGGTTCTGCAGGGCCGGAACTTAGTGTGTGCCTCAGGGAATGGCGCTAGAAAGGAGATTAGATCGGTCACCAAAGTCTTGCTTGTTGTTTTCAGGAGTTGAGGCTGGATCCTGAGGGCAGGGTGGTCAGGTTCATCCTCGGGGTGGTATGGGGTGAGGGCCTAGCAGCCAGGCTGCCTGGGTTCGCACCCTGGCTCTGTCATTCCAGAAGGTGGTTTCACCCTTCTGCCTCAGCTCCCTCATCTGTAAAATGGGGATGATAATAGGACCAGCCTCCACAGGGTGTTGTGAGGATTAAGTGAGCTAATTTATGTAAATCACAGAGTTTGTTCCTGGCATGCGCTAACTGCTCAGCAAGTGTTACTTATTATAATTCATTCAACAAATATTAATTGAGCATCATGCTGTTCTCCAGGCTGGGGATACAGTCGTGACCAAATCAGACATAAACCACCCGGGCATAGAGCTTGCATTCTAATTAGGGGAGAAAAATAATAAATGAATAAACAAGTTAACAAGAACAGATCATCCAGTGAGAAGACTAGGAAGAGAATTAGGATAGGGATATAGAGAGAGGTGCCTGGGACTCCCTCAGGCTGGGCATCCAGGAAGGGCCTCCTGGAGGAGGTGACTTACCTGCTGTGAGATTGGGTGTGTGCAAGGGCCCCAGAGAACCAGTGTGTCTGGGTGTAGCAGGGGAAGAGGGGCTGAGGGGAGGATTTTGGAGAGGTAGCCGAGGACCCAGTCTTGTCAAGGTAAGGGGTCTGAGTGGAAAGGAGCTTGATTAGGCAGTGATGGGATTTGGCTCCCTTTCCTCAAAAGATCCCATGGCTGCTGCCTGAACTCATGGCAGAATGGGAGGAAAAGGTGAGATGGAGAAAGAGGGGCTTGTCTGTCTTCCCGTTCTCGAGTCCGTTCACCCCCTGGATGGTACCTTCGCCGCCATTGCTACCAGTGACCTCATGTTGTCCCCCTCTGTCCCTCTGGCAGTCAGGCAAAGGTCCAAATGACTGCAGTAGATGACTTGGTGGCTCTTGGTCTGGGGGCAAGACCAGCTAGCAAGTGAATGCCACATTTGGGGTGCAGACCCACTCCTGAAGTCGGGGCCTGTAGGCCTTCCCCATTCTCCCTGCACGTGTAGCTAGCCTGGGACTGTCACCCTCACGGAGGTGTCTCCCACCCACAGCTCTGACTTCTGCATTTGTCCCTGGTGCCTCGTTGACCCTGGGTTTGGGGAGGCAGCTTGGTGTAGGGATGAAGCAGGCAGGCCCCCAGAAGTAAGCTGCGTGGGGCGGGGAATCCTGCTTCTCAGCTCCTCCTCCTTTCCGCTCTGTAGATGCTAGATTCTTCCTCTGTAAAATGAGGATAATAATAGTAATTACCTCACAGAGTTACAAGTGAGTTAATATTTATAAAGCACTTGAAATAGGGCCCAGCACAGAATAAAGGATCAATAAGTATTCACTATTACTATCAGTATTCTTTTCCTGCCTGTTCAAGGGGAGAGGCCCGTGTTCACTGCCTGCCTCTCCAAGATGGCTGTAGCATTAACAGGAATAATGATTGTCGACTGTTTGGAGCCTCGAAGAACAAAGGCACTGCATAAATACACATGATTATTATTGTCATCTTATGCTTTGCCGGGTGGGCCTATTGTGTGGTCGGTTGATTTATGGAAATGGCATGTCCCTAGTTGATCTGAATCAGTGATAAGCAAGTTTCAGACAGTGTAGATAATAACCGTATCTTCCATCTGCTCCAGGTCTTTCATTCTGAAAGCTTCTAGAGGGCTAGGTAAGATGGAAGCAAGGGGGCACCCCTCCAAGTGCAGGCAGGCATGCGCCCATAGGCCCCTCCACCCAATGATGAGCATCAGGCCTGGGCTATGCTGGGCTTGCTGGGCTGAAGTGTGGTCCCTACAGAGAGAGGACGAGTGTGCACCTTGAAAAACCAGCAGTGGCCGAGAGCTAATGTGTCTGGGGCTCTTACGGTGTGCAGGGTCATGTTCTGGAGGCCTCTGTGTGTTGACCTCTGTGACCCTCCACATTCTGGCGACAGAATTCCCTTTTGCCAAGCAGGGAACAGAAAAGAAGACTTGCTTAGGGTCATGTAGCTAGGGAGGGTGGAGCTGGGATTCGAACTCAGGCAGCCCACCTCCAGAGCCAACAACGTCCTTAACCAGCACGTGACCATTTCTAGCCAGGAATGAGAAGCTCTCCAAGTCTCAATGGGTAGAGAAACAGGATGATTGGGAGCCAATGGCACTGACCGAAAATTGAGATCCTGGTTGGGTTTCCTTGGTTTCCAAAGTGCATCTTGGGAGGTGTCTTGGGTTGGGTTTCCTGGAAAAGCAACTCTAAGGTTTGCCTGCTGGAAGATTATTGGAGGGAGCTCCTGGGATCAACTCTGAGAAGCAGAAGTAGACAGAGGAACTCTGAGGCTGGAATGTCCCTTTAGACCTGTCTTCAATTCAGGCGAGGGGGCCGGACCTTTGTACCTCCATATGGACTAGCCACTAGATACAGCTGTCCCTGTGGGGTATGTGACCAGGTCAGGTTCCTGAGAAGGGACTCGGCAGCTGGGGGCAGAGTGCCTTGAATCAGGGGGCCGGGGGAGGAAGCCCCACAATGTCCACTACATCAGGCATTGCTGACGTGACCGATTTTATGGTTTTTTAATCACTGTGAAGTCATGATGGAATCACTGTGTGATCAGGAGTCATAACCAGGAACCTGGTGATAGATAGTCAGCACCTCCTTGCTGTCTCAGCCTCCACGTGGCGTCACCTGTCCTGCTGTTTTTCCTTCTGCATATCTGTGATCGTCCCCATTTCTCTCGGTTGCCCTCCTGGGTTCAGCACTTCTCCCTAGACTGCATTTGGGCTCCGAAGCTCACTCACTGGGTGGTGGGAATGAGCCCAGCCTTTCAGGGAGGTTCTGGAGTTAGTGGGACGAGGTATAAAGCTCTGGGCCCAGGCTCTCGCACGTTTAGGAACCCCACACTAGTTCTTCTTCCCCTCCTTGAAGGAGGTCTTCATTCTTCTTTTTTAAAGATTTTATTTATGTATTTATTGAGAGAGAGAGAGTGTGTGCAAGCAAGGGGAGGGAGAGGGACAAGCAGACTGCCTGCTGAGCGCGGAGCCTGATGCAGGGCTCCATCTCATGACCTTGAGACCATTACATGAACCGAAAACAAGAGTCTTCTCAACCGTCGGAGCCACCCAGGCGCCCCCATTCTTCTCCTTGTTACTCACTCCCCCGCTGTGTACTGAGTAAGTGCCAGGTTCTGAGATACAGCAGGGAGAAGGTGGGCAAGGATGGGCTCCGTCCTCACGGAGTGTGCCTTCTCCTGGGCAGACAATGGACAAGTTACCTCATGGGATAACTTCCAGTAGTGATGAGCGCTGGGATAAAGACACAGCAAGGGATTGAGAGAGCAACTGGGGGGCTTCCCAGTGACAAAAAAACGAGCTGGTGACTTCTGCATCCTTGCATCCCTACTTAGAGTGTGATGAGTACTAGCTATTTGAACATAACTGACTGACAGTCTGGCTTAAATGTCATTGTCAGGGCTGAGGAGCCTGTCTGTCCTTCCTGCTGGCTAGGGCAGGGCTCTGCACGGCTTCTCCAGAGGTGTGGTGTCCTCTGCCTGGCAAGGCTGACGTGTTCCTTGGGAAACCTCTCCCTTGGTGCTCGCCCCAGGACCCTTGAGGTGAAGATCACAGCAGCTCTGGCGTGATGACAGCTCCCGGGGCCCAATGGCTAACTGCCTGCCCCAAGTCCAGTTGGGCAATCACCTGGTGCCATTTCCTGTGCCTTGCTGGCCTGCAAGGCCTTGTGGGAACACCCCTGCCCCCACCCTCCTGCCATCTCCACCAACCTGCCCAGCCTGGCCTCAGCCAGGAGCATGGCAGGGCCCGGGAAAGGGACCCTGGGGACTTTGAAGAGGGCATGGAGTTTCACAAAGCCAGGGTTTGAATCAGAAGTCTGAGTTCTGGTCCTTCCTGGGTCTGCCGTGTGGCTCTCTGGGTCTTCGTCCTTTTTCTATCAGGTGGGGATGAGGTGAATATATTCTTGTTTTCCTCTTTGGGTGGTTCTCTTCTGCCTTAGGGCCTTTGCATGGGCTCTTCCCTCTGCTATAATGTTCTTCACCCCTTTCCCTTTTACTTAACAGACTCCACTTTTCTTTCAGGTCTTAGTCAATCATCACACCTGCCGAACCAGGTGAGCTCCCCATTTTCCCCTCTCCTAGGCCTACTTAGAGCTCCCTTCCCTCCGTTTGTCACCAGTCAGTTGTCGGTTGACATTTGTGGGATTCTCAGACCAGTGACATCTTCATATGCCCTGAAGAGGGCAGGCATCTTGCCATCTTGTCTGTGGCTGTGTCCCCAACATGCGGCACAGTACTCAGCATATAGTAGATGTTCGGTAAATTTTTGTCGCTGAATGACTATCCCGATGAGGTTATACAAGTAAAGACCTTTCTAAATGTAAAGCATTAAACAAAAAGGAGGTGTTTTATTATCAGGGGGACGATAGCACTGACCTGGGGGAAGCATCTCAGTTTCTTCAGAGATTTGGGGTTAACTTTTCTAGAATCTGAAAGCGCACTTGCCAGCTCCGTCTTGAGTCGGCCTGTGCCCAGGGAGTCAACAATCCTGACTGATCATGACTTGACCTTTGTTGTAGAACAGCGAGGGTAGGTGTTCCTGAGCCTGTGGCCGATTGGCTTACTCAGCCTCTCCCTGCAGCGACCACACACAGCTTTCTAATTGTGTCATGTCACGGCAATATCCTTGGCCTGTCACCGCGGCCTGGGCCTCCCCAGGTGCGACGCTGAGAAGTGGTAAGTCTGGGTGTGTGTGTGTGTGTGTGTGTGTGCGTGTGTGAATGCACAAGGGGATGGTGTCGATAAGACAGGCAGCTGTATTCCAAACCCACTTTAAACATTCACGAGCCTGCTCCTGCAGGCGGGTCCTTCCTGCCCCTCTTGACAATAGGCAGGCTCTGTCCCTTGGTCAGTCTGTCCCTAAGTCAGTGATTATTTGTTGAACAACCGCTGTGTGCCAAGTGTCGGGCTGGGTGCTGAGGACTCAGTGGTGACAGTAGAGGCAGGGTCCTTGCCAGCTTGCAGGTGACTGTTCAGTGGGGAAACAGATGTTAAAATGAATCAGCAGGCGTAGTAATGATAGGGCAACAAGGGTCCCAGGTGATGCAAAGAAGGGGAACAGGAAAGATGTCGCACTTCTAAGTCCATTTACTGATTTGTTCAACAATATCTTAAGGCACCTGCTCTGTGAGAGGCAGGGTGCTAGGCTGATGCACACATTTCCTCGCTGGAACCTTCCTAGACCACCAGGCCAGAGTGTAGTGACTTTCCTCTGAGCAGCCCACGACACCTGCCCCTCCTGTCTGGGACTTGGGGGGCTTTTGATGTATTCCAATTAGTTTAGTTTAGCACCCATATAAACACATATTAAGAACGTTCCATATATCAAGCTGTCCCTGAGCCCTTAGAGACCTATGCTGGGGACTGTGCAAATGTCATCTGTGTAACTTATCTCCCAGCCTCCCCAGCTGGGCCCACCCCAGGCTCTGGATCGGAGTAAAGTGCTTGGCACAGAGCCTCACACATAGTCAGTGCTGAAAAACAGATAATAGTCACAGCCATGTTGGTGACAGTGGTGCAGGTTTATTAGCAAGCTTCCTTCTTCAGCTCTTCTGTGGATACATTAATTTAATAAGGATCAGATGGGTTTGCTCAGATTTTGTGTTCCTTGGAGGAAAAGCATTGAGAGTTTATGTTTTCCCATATTGGAGTGAATCAACATGGAACAGCAGAGTTCAGTTTTGTTTTGTTTTTTTAATTTCTTTTTTCAAAGAAATCGTGCGAGCAGCAGGTGAATTAACCTATGGTAATTGGGACTGCCCCTCTGCACCTGGGGGACCCCAAGCCAGCTTTGTATGAACGCTTGGGGTTAGAAATGGAGCTGGAGGCTAATGGGATTCACCTTGACACATTTGCAACAATATTTGGGGAAAATTTTTTAATTAAACAAGACTCTGTAAAGAAGCTGCGTCGCTCAGACTGTAACTGCCTGTCTCTTCCCCATGATAGCTCAAAATGTTTCATTCTTATGTGTTTGGCATTTTGTATCTTTCATCTCATTTAAGTTCACAGCAACCCCTATAATCCCATTTTACAGATAAGAAAACAGGTATGAGCAGGAATACACGCAAGGCTCACACAGCTGATAATTAACAGACCCCAGCGTCACCTGAGACCCCACACTTCCCACGGTGACATCCCGCCCCCAACAAGAACTTGTTTCCATGGCAGATTCTTGAAATTGGCATGGCAACTCTAACTCCTGGGGTGGGTCTCCTCCATACTCCTGTGCCGAGTGAACATTCTGGGTATTGATTGCTGTGTAACCAAGCGCCGACAGCATAGGGGCTTGAAACAACCGTCTAATCTCCTGGAATTCTGGGTGTTGACTGAGCTCGGTGAGTGGTTCTTCTCTCCAGTGCTGTCAGCTGGGACTTCACACAGCTCGGGCTCTGCTGGACTGGCACACGGAGGATGGCCCACTACCATGTCTGATGTCGTCGTGGGAGCTGGGTACACGTCTGAGGTCAGGTGGGACAGTGGGACGCCTGGGAGCATGTGTCTGTCCTCCTCCTCTACACATGGCCTTTCCCATATGTCGCTCCGTGTGGTCTCCCCATGTGGCCTTTCCAGCATGATAGCTGGCCTTCTTCTATGGAGGTCATTATTGCCATCATTATTGCCACTTTACAGATGAGGAGACTGGGGCCCCAAGAAGGGAAGTAACTTGGCCAAGTTTACTTGGTTCCTAAAGTCATGGAGCTGGATTCGAATCCAAATAAGAATCCTGATCATCAGGCTTCACTGCCCTGCCTGAGGGAGGCTGATTTGGGCGGGGGGGGGCTCTTCGGGGACATAGCAGGTAAAGCAGTTTGGCCAAAACCTTGAGTGCTTGTAGGGGAGGAATGAGCCTGACAGTAACCAGCACGTAAGCTGATTGTGCCAGATTAGTCCCCAGTTAGCGCCTGTCCCCTCTCCAAGACTGTGCCCCATGAGGGCAGGAATCCCGTCCTTTGATGAACCAGGCCCAGCGTCAGGTCCACAGGAGGCACCGAAGTGAAAAGTGTAGGTCATGCTAATCAGAGAGAGAGGCAAATCAGAAAGACTTTCTCGGACTCGGGGAAGTTCTACCCTTACAGACTCATGGTGGACAGGTCACTAAAAGGGCCAGAGGAAGAAGGCGGATGGGGAACCATGAGGTGTTTTGGCTGCTTCAGGATACGGTGTTGAGAGCAAGCGCTGCTGAGGAGGTGAAGGGGAGAAGCAGGTGTGCAAGACCTGCCCAGCGGTGCCTCTCCGGCACTTGTTGGGGGAGCTGGTGATTGGAATGCTGGGGACTCAGGAAATGCCACCCTGAGGGCCCCTGGGGATGATCAGGCAGCCACCGGAGCTCCTGCTCTGCAAAATGCTATCATCACCTCTCGTCTTCAAAATAAATCTTTTGTGGTTTTCGAGTGAGGTCACAGGAAGAACACCGTGCTTTCTAGTAAGCAGGGTGCTCAGGGCAGAGGAGAGGATCTCTGGGTCTCATTTCACACCTCAGCAGAGATGCATTGGGTGCAGGGCTGCCAGGAGAGCCAGGAAATGGAGAGCCGTAAGCATCCAGAGCTTCCCTTCCATAGTTCTCAAACTTCGTAGCACTGTGGACAGGAGACAAAAAATGACAACACGACCCTGAGCTCTAGCGTTTACAGTAACTACCCAAAGGCAGTGACTATGGCCAAGCACCATGTGATGCCCTTCTCAGAGGTGAGGTCATGTCATCTTCACCATGGTCCCCCACCCTCACCCCCACTTTACAGAGTCATGCCTGTCGTGGTACCTGACTCCTAGTAGGCACTCAGGAAGTGTTTGTTGAATGAATGATAAAACCAAAGCACAGGGAGGTGAATTCACTTCTCCAAAGCTGCACAGCTAGCAGGGACCAGATTCCCACCCAGGGTTCCCTGACTCCAAAGCCAGGATTCTTAACCATTGCTCCATCGAGAGCCCTTTTGCACAGAACTTACACAGTGATGCTTCTTGAAGCCCCACAAACAACCCCCAAACTGGGATTTCTGCAGGCAATTTGTACCTGTCATCTCACATAATTCTTCCAGTGGATGTTGAATACGTCCTGTGTTGACCCCTTTTTTCAGAGGGGGAAACTAAGGCTCAGAGAGAATAATCAACTTTCCCGGAGTCACAGAGTGATAGATGACAGAGTTCTGGAGTCAAACTAAGAATCATAAAGACATTTCGCTGGGAAGTTTTGCATCCTGTTAGCTTAGTACTTGCTCTGGGACCGACAGCTCTGTCCGTTCCGGCCTCAGCGCCCCCGGCAGCGAGGGGTGCCGCATCCCTGCATGAAGACCACGTTAGGCTCAAGTGAGGAAATGCATGCACACGTGCTTTTGTAAACATTGCAGCACTGTGCACGTGTGAGCTGGTTTGCATGGCCTGTTGGGGGATGGGCTTCAGAGCCAAATGCTGGGTTTGCTCCCCAGCTCTGAGGCCAGCAGTGTTGCTTCACCTCTTGCTGCCTCAGTTTCCTCCCCTGCAAGCTGGTACCTCCCTCATGGGGTGGCTGTACTGTCGAAGGAAGTCCATGTACGTGAAGCGCTTAGAACAAATGTCTGGCACAGGGCAAGTTCTCAATACGTCGTAGCTCTGGTCATTGTCACCATCATTAGGATGGGGATCATCAACGTTATTATTCCCCCAAATAGAGGCAGGCCAGGGGCTTCCCTTAGGGTGGTCTGGTGGCTCCCAGCAGAACGAGCACAGCCCTGCGGTCAGCCCTGGAGGGCCGCTCTGTGCAGAGGTCCTGCGGTTTTTAGCAGGGTCTTCATTCTCATTTTCACATTTTACTCTCTCTTCTCTGGCCTCTCCGTGGAGCTCTGAGCACTCCCACCAGCACACTGTCCTCCCCTGCTGTCTGGCCAAGGTAGCCGGCCTATTTGCAGCTCACTGCCACCCTCCTCAGCAGGTGGCATCGGGCAGTGCTGTTGCTGTCCTCACCCGTCAGACCCAGCCCCCCAGCCGCACATGCACAGAGCTTCATTCTCTGCTCCCTGCCACTAAGTTTACCTCTTTCCTAGGCTGGGGCTTCTGCCTTGTTTTCCTGATTTGGCATTTAGGTCCCCTGCAAATGCTGTCTGGAGGTCTAGGCTATTTGCCTCTGACCTTGACACCCCCACCCTCCAATACACACACCTGTGCTGCTTGCACCTCTAGCCATTTTGTTAAACATGTTTATTGGGCACCTGCTCTGGGCATGTCCCAGACCAACTGCCACATGTGTCCAAGCCTCTTCTCAATCGAAAGCACCCCCCCACTCAACACTGGTCAGGTGGGTGCTGCCACCCACCCCATCAGAGGGTCTTTCTGTGTATGTCCAGGGCCTCCCAAGTTGGCCACACTCCGCAGGTGCTGTGGAAGTGCCACCCACCCCCCAGCAGGGGCCAGCCCTGGTCATATCCCTCACTCCAGCTGCCTCCCGTCTCCTACCCACCATCTCCTAAGTCCCCATTTCTGTACAGGGTAAGTAATTCACAGAAGGATAGTGACCAGAGACATTCAGAGCATGTGATGTGTGCCAGGAGGGCAGGCCTGGAAGGATACCCAGGGTGATAGGACCAGGGCCTGGGCACTGTCCCGTAGTGGAAAGTAAGCAGGGGAGGCACAGACCTGGCGAGAGCAAGTATGTGCTTGCTGGTAGCTCCTGACCCCAGCAGCTCCTCCTGGCACCACCCTGCCGAAACCTGGGAGGTCCAGGGCCAAATGTGCCCAGCCCGTGCATTTCAGACCCTGTACAACCCAACCTAGTCTCCCTCTGCCTCTCCTCATTGTCTTCTGCGTATTAATAATAATATTTTCCTCATAGGGTCACCGTGCTGTTTTAATGAGCTAATCCATATGGAGAATTTAGAGCAATGCTTGCAACTCATGCACTCTGCCCCCACCTTCTCCCCAAATTCCTGCTTCTCTTGTATGCTCTGAACTTGCCCCACCCATGTCCATAGACCCAAGTTCAAAATCTGCTAGCCTTATGAGCTTGGGCAAGTCGTTTAACCTTTCCAGACCACAATTTTCTCATCTGTACAATGGGGAACTTCTAAAAAAAGGACCGAATGAGGTGTAATGCATTGGAAAGGTTCATTCATTCAGCACGGATAGACTGTGGCCAGAACTCTGAGCGCTGGCTTTGAAGAAAAAGACAAGGTCCCAAGCTCTGCCCTTGGGGGAGGTGGACCCGAAGTCAGTAGTGACGTGGATGATTTTTCTCACGAGATGAATTTTAATTTTGTTTGGGGATTAATGCTCTTCTCAGTAATTAAAAATGCAGAGAATATAAAACCCCCCACTAGAATTAACAGTGGTTAAGAATTTCACATATTTGCATGATTTTCTCAAATGAAAGAAGGCAAACATTTTAGTTAAAGCTGAAATTCTCTCGTTAGCCACCCTTGGTCCTTCCTCCTTCCCTAGAGGCTTGAATGTGCGGCAAGTCTTATAGTCCGTCTTTATATTTTGCTTTCTCGGTGTGTTCATAGATCACAAATGGTCTTTTTTTGTGTGACATTTATATACGTAGCATCAAACTGTGGGTGATATTCTGCAGCTCAATTTTTTTTTTTTTTTTTTACCCGGTATTGTTTTTCAGATTTATCCAAGTTGAAACATTGAGTTTGCTCATTGATTTTGATCGCCACATCCTATTATGGAAATTCTCAACCTTTGCTGTCCCCCCAGGGCTGCCGGGATCTAGCTGGTATACCTCTCCTTGAGCTCCCATGGGAGGTATTCCTAGAAGTAGAATTGCTGAATCATAGGGTGTGCGTGTTTGCCGCTTGGCCGGCTGGTGCCGACTTGTTTTCCAAAATGTTTGTTCTGATTTACTCTAGCAACATATGAGAGTTCTTGCTTCTCCACATTCTCAACCAATGCTTGGTATTATTAGACTTTTTAATTTTTGCCAATCTGATTGGGTGTGGAATGGCATCTCATACTTGGCTTCATCTGCGTATCTCTGATCACTAGTGAGTTGAACATTATTCCAAGTTTTTGGAATATTGAGGTCCCCTGTTCAGTAAAATACCTGTTCAAATTCCTTACCCATTTTTTTATCCTACTGGGATGCTTGCCTTTTATTATCTGTGTGTGTGTGTAATTTCTTTTTTTTTTTAAGATTTTATTCATTTATTTGAGAGAGAGAGAAAGAGAGCACAAGCAGAGGGAGAGGCAGAGGGAGAGGGAGAAGCAGGCTCCCTGCTGAGCAGGGAGCCATATGTGGGGCTCGATCCCAGGACCCTGGGATCATGACCTGAGCGGAAGGCAGACGCTTAACCCACTGAGCCACCCAGGTGTCCCTCCCACACTGTTTTGTAATGCCATTTCTGTTCTGTACTGAGTTGAATGTATATGTGGGTCTTTCTCTAGGTTCATTGTTTTGTTCTGTCTATGGATATAAATTATTACTTAATCACAACTGTGGCAAATGCTTTATAGACAATGCAAGGGATTTTGCAGGGTAAAGTTGACTCTCGCTAGGATAGCCCAGGATACTGGTGGCCCCAAGAAGGGGCACTGGCCAGGCCTTTCATTTCTTTGCTCTCTCTATTCTGCCGCTTTCTTAGCTTTTATATGAATTATGGACTTTTTATTACAGAGCCTAGCCACCTTGTGTGAACTGTCTGCCCTTGCATTGGGTTGGGGCTGGGGTGGGCACCCACTTGGGAGAAGAAAGCCTGACTCATCGAGCAGTGACAGGTGCCACGCCACCCCGGGTGGCTGCATGCAGGCAAGTCCCAAGTTTGTTTGCAGAAGCTGGTGTTTATGCACACCTGCCTTCCCCGGGATAGAGCCATTCTTCAGAGCAACCCCACTAGGGCCGCAGGCCTGTCCACACAGAGATTAGGTCATGCATGTGCACAGTAGCACAAGTTGGCTCCCAGAAAAAAATTTAGAGTCTCCGAGCCCATTGGCAGGACAGATTAGCATTTTCCAATGGGAAGAGGAGGCTGGAGGTAAATTCCCAGGATGGGTTCTCCTGTGTTAGAACCTGGCTCTGCCTCTGTCTTTGAACAGTGGACTCATACTCAGGGCCGGGAGGGGAGACCATTTGGGTTGCTGGGGGCCCTGGGGGAAGCAGCGGACTCAAGATGCCCATCTCGCCTGTACTCTGGATGAACTCATTGATTGAAGGGTGGATGGCATCATCTGCCCCCAAAATCATAACCATCATCCTACCACGAGTATCATAGCAGCTAACACTATGTATCCAGTACCATTCTAAGTGCTTTATATATATTGACTTAGTTGACAACGTATGTGTAATAAACACTCCAGTGTGCCCCTGGTAAGATCGCCGGGACACTCACTAACCAGACAGGTTGCCAGGCCTCTCCACCGGAGTTTCTGATTGAGTAGATCTGGGGCAGGGACCAGGAATCTGTGTTTTTAACAAGCACTCCAGAGAACCCTTATACACAGATGGGTTTTTGGAAATGCAAAATCGTTCTCTCTCTGTCCTTGTTTCTGTGCTGAGCTGGTATGGTGAAATTTGTATCAGTTTGCATGCACTCCCCTGAAGCAAACCTTCCTGAGCCTGAGTCTCTTCTTCTGTGAAAGGGGAATGGTCATGGGATCTCCTTCCCAGGATGGAGCATCCAAAGCGGGATGTCTGGTACCCGGTAAGTGGCCAGTGTTCCATTATTATTGTTATTACTGTTACTTGGAGGTGTGTAGAGCACACAGAGAGACTCACACCCCTGCACTTGTGTTCCCCAATGGAGTAGCCTTTACGCAGTTGACTGCTGGGAATATATGCAAGCTAATCTCCTTTCGTCGGTTCTTACATGTAGATCCAGTGCCCAGAGGAAAATGGATTGGCAGAGAAATTGATTACTTCCTGCCTCCCTCAGCAGCCCGGTTTCAAAAGGCCCTGGTCAAATTAAAATGCATTAACTGAGTTTGTCAAGGAGCCACCAGCCATCTGGGAAGGCCCAGCCCCTGCCTCCCGCCCGCGTGCACCGGGCCACCGCCCATGCCACATTCACATGCTGGACCACGCAGCGCCAGGCCTGCTCTTGTGGCCGCATCCCGGCTCCCATGGAAACCTGGGGTTTGGTTTTGAGCCTGGAGACAAATGAGGTGGCTGTCTGTACCATGTTCCCAAATGGGTTCTCTTTCATGTCCAATATTTTCTCAGCCTATTGTAGAGGCTTAGCCTCAGAAGGCAAAAGCAAAAAGCACAAAAAGACCAAACGGAGAAAGAGACCAACAGAAAGGGAGCCAAGGGGAGGTGATTACATAACCCCGGCAGCCAGGCTGTCTGCAGGCCCTATGACTTATTTAGCTGTCTGTCTTTGCGGGATGTCGGACTCCATCCTTTCCAGCTGGCTCTCCGCTTCGGTGATTACATTAACACTCAGTAATTATAGGAAATAGACACCTCTCGAGTCACCAGCATTCCCAGTGGCAGGATGGGGGATATTCAATACCAGGAACGCCCCATCGCTGGCCTGCACACTGGTCCCTCCCCAGGTCTCCACAGTCTGTGGCAAAATGAGACAGAAGTAAGGTTCCCCACCCCGCCCCCCCCCAAAAAACCCTGCAAAATCTACAGTTTAAAGCCTAGTTCTTGATGTTGAGCTGATGTTAACAACGTCCTTTTAAAAATCCAAAATGCTGGTGATAATAATTAACGGTTGCTTCTGTCATTTTGCTATACTGCAAAATTGGCCTCTAATTTCGCTCCCTCCTTTGGGGAGAAATTCCTGATCTCTGAAATCCTAGAGTCTGAGAACCACTGCTTTATATATAAAGGAATAACATGATAAACAAAATAATATGGTATAAAAGGACTCTCTTTCCTTTTTTAATCCCATGCGCATTGCTTTTTAGCCTCAGCCTCTGCTCTTCACACAATAGGTAATAGGCACTCGGGGATTCCTTGCTGACTCCTCCCGCCTTACTTCCCCATCTTCTGCGCTTCCAGAGCAGGTCCTTGGAAACCTCCCTCCCTGTTGGCCCAGCCCTGTCTTGAGTCTGAAGCCAGTCTCAGTGGAGATGGGAGTAAAAAAGTCACTATAACACAGCCAGCCCTCACTGGCGACATCCTTACTGTGAGCTAACCACTTGACATACTCTACTGAGTCTCCGCAACACAACTGGGAGACGGGTGCTATGAACAGTAGTGCCATCCCTATCTTAGAGGTGGGGAAACCGAAGCTCAGAGAGGTTAAAGCATTCCCCCGAAGCCACACAGCTCTGAAGAGCACGGCTAGGATGTGAACCCAGGCAACCAGACACCGAGCCCATGCTCTTAGCTACTAACAACACCGCTTCGTGAAAAAGCATGGCAGGGGGAAGGGTAGACCTGGAGCCAAGACCCCAGCTTTACTACTTTAGGTCTGGCTCTTGACCTCTCTGAGCCTCTACTTTCTCATCTGTAAAGTGGTCCTCATAACAGCTGCCTCCCACGGATGTGCTGAGGATAAAGTGAGGTAATGGAAGGCCCTTGGGAGGGGTATCTCCTTTTCCTTCTCCTCACCCAGCCACACCCGCTGGGCTCCGAATGGCTCCCTGGGACTTCTTCGTGCTGTTCAGTCCTGCAACTGGCTTCCCACGGTGATTAAACGGAGCTACAGCTTCCCTGCCTCCCCACGCATTGCTTTATTACCTCTCTCAAGTCCTGACCAGCACCCCAAGCTGCTACCTTCGCCCCCGGGATTCCGACTGGTGGGAGGTGGGGGTGCCCAGTACCACCCCCCCAACCCTGCTTTACCTTACCCCAAGGCCTTGCGGACAGAATTCCTAGCTGATGACGTCATGCTCCCTCTGCTAACCCCTAAATACCTCCTCTTCCTGGATTTGCATCTCTAAGGCTGGCCCCATGGATTGGAAACGTGGAACCCACAGTTTCTAGGGGAGTAGCTGTGTCTCTTGAGTCTCTCCTATGCCATGTTTGCCCCCTTCCCAAGTTGTGCTGTTGGGCGGTGGGAAGGGGCGTAGACCCCAGCCACAACATACCTTAGGCACAGATCCTTGCTCCTTCTTCTCCCCAGTTTGTTCCAGATTGCCGAGAGGGCTCCCACCAGCCTTGGATGCAAGTCACGTGTTCTGCTTACACGGATGCCCTTTACCGTGGCATCTGTAATGTCCCAGGCATGCCCCAGGCATGGTCTGTAGATCACACATGTAAGCAAATCCTCCTAAGTGCTTGTGAGGTGGGTCCCGTTAACTTCCATTTGGTGGATGAGCAAAGCAAGGCCTGGTGCATATCGCCCATAGTCTGTTACTGACAGATCAGGACTTGCCAAAGCCTTCCCGATTCTAAATATTTCTGTGCCTGGCATGCCGCAGGCCAGAAATGCAGTGGGTTGCTCAAGCAGACTCTGCTTCCAGAATCCATAAGGAAAGTTTGGGGCATGGGCACCACCTCGCTACCAACTACATCTGCCCAGGTGTGCCTTCACCTCTACACAGGGCCTTGGTTTTCTCCTTCTTCAAGTGGGCCTGCAGGTACCTAATAATACCTCCCAGAGCTGTAGGGAGAATAAAATGAGGTCATGTCTGCAAAAGGCTCACCAACAGTCAACACTTAATAAATATTATTCCCTTTCCCGTTGACAAAACCCTCCATCAATATAGCTACATTCTTGTTTTGGAAAAAAAAAAAAAATACAGCTCCCTAGGGGCACAGACTGGATGGTCAGAGAGTCCTTTGTGATCACAGACCCCAGAGTACGGAGGAAATGCCTGGCAAGGAGCTCACCTCTCCAAAGGGCTGTGTGTTTCGTAGGAACCCTAAGGATGTCAGTGAGAGACCACCCTTTCCCGGCCCCCTCCCCAGATCAGAAGGGGCAGAGGGGGCCCAACAAAATGCCCGGAATCTTTGGAATTCATGTAGAAAGCAAAGTCAGTGGCAACCAGATTTTATTGTAATGATCCTTGTCCCATCTGCTGGAAAGAACTTGTTTCTACAGTGAAATCTTTCCATCTCCTCTTGAGCAGAGGGAGAGCAACCAGTGATATTGCAGTTTGGGGTATTGGCCCCGTGAAGACACAGTTTCTGCTCTAGATGGACAGCCTAGCAGCTGTGCCGGGCTCCCCACTGCCTCTCACAAGCTCCTCCTTGTCACTGCACCCATCTCTTTAAAATGCATAATAGAGACAGATCTGCTCAAGATTGCCTTTGAAAGCAACTCTAGCGTCTTACATAGTATCAGGAAAGATGGAGTATTCTGTGAATAACTTGCTGGATTTGGTTCTCCTGGGACTTCCTCTGGCTTCTAGGAATAATGCATACCCAGTTTTTCTACCGGTTTGGGGAGCACTGATTAATGGTGCTGGGACGCTCATTCGAGGCAGGTGCTTTCTCACTGCCACTGCCGGCCCTGATGGATGGCACAGCCTCTTCCCTGGCCGGGCCAGCCTAGATCAGGGCTCCCTCTCCCCACTGCAAGCCCTATTCATCACAGTGGCTACAATGTTCCAAGCGCCTGCTGTATTTTAGGCACTGTTCACGAGTCCCACAACAAAGGTGCTGTTAATTATTGTCTATTTTGTAGTTAAGGATAGTAAGGTCTGGTGAGGATCAGGAACTTGCCCAGGCCTTACATCAGCATGAGATGGCAGATCCAGGGAGCAAACCCAGGTTGGTGTGAAACTGGGGCCCTGTTGTTTCGGCGTGACGCTGTGCTTTGGGGAGCAGATCTTGAGGGTGATGTTAGTAGTGGGGGTTAGTGATGGGAGTAGATGACATGTTGATTTGATTCATCAGCCTTAGGAGGCACCTCTGTCTGGACCATGGCATACAGTTGGCCAGGTTGTGCACTGCACGACTCCAGAAGGTACCAGTCACAGTGTAGTCTATGTGGCTGGTGCCCTCTAGAATTGTGCAGTGCACAAGCTGCACAACCAGAATGTCATCCCTGGGATTCTAGCTGTTTTCAGCTGTTTAATCAGTGGGAGGGCTCAGGAGAGTGTGCATTGCTTCATCAGCTCTGGGTTGGACAGCTGGCTCTGCCACTTTTTATTCGTGTGACCTAGGGCAAATTCCTTAACCCTTCTGTGCCTCAGTTTTTTCATCTATAAAGCAGGGACTAAGAGCGTTGTCTTTCTCCGAGGGTCGGTGCAGTGATTACAGTTCATCCGTACACAGTGATTGGGACAATCCTGGCCCATAGTCAGGACCCCACGAATGGTGGCCGCTCACATTTACTGTTGTTTTTATGACCCGCCCAACCTCACTTCCCACTGTCCCTTTCACCACCAAACACCCCCTCGCCCAGTCAAATGGCTTATCTTTCTCCACACATTCCTCCCACTTTCCCACCTTGGGGCCCTTCTCGTGTTATGCCACACCTGGAATGCCATCCCACGTTTTTACTATGTCCACATGCTACTTACAAGGTGTAGCTCGGGTGCAGCCTCTTCCATGGAGTCTTCCCTGATTTCCCGGGAGGGGGTTCCCCGTGTCCTGCTCTGATCTCTCGGAGCACATCGCCAGCGTCTTGCTGACCGCATTCACACAGCAGCTGGGCCCCTGTGAGGTGTCTCTGCGCCTAGACCCCGAGCGCCACCAGCTCACCTCGCCATGCCTCTTCATCCGCTTTGCCTGAGGCTTGGCACATGGTAGATCTTTAATAAATGGTTTGTGGTTTTAGTTAAATGGATAAGTTAATGTCTTCCCAATGGTCACCCAACACCAGGAAACTTGCATAGGACACTCACCGCCATGTGTCTTTTTCTTTTTTTGTTGTTGTTTTAAAATATAAATAGTCATCATTTATGTATTTGACCTCATTTTCTTTTTCTTTTAGTTTCTTTTTAATTGCTTAAATGTATGATTCAGTTGTTTTGAGCATATGCACAGAGTTGCCCAGCCAGCACTGTCTCATTCTAGAACATTTCTAAAACCTCAGAAGGAAACCCTGTACTCATGAGCAGTCTTCACCTCAACTCTCCCCCAGCCCCTGGCAACCACTAGTCTACTTTCTGTCTCTATAGATTTTCCTATTCTGGACATTTTATGGAGGTGGAATCATAGTATATCATCCCTGGTGTCTGGCTTCTTTTACCTGGCAGTCCATTTCTGAGGCTTATCCAGGTTGTAGCACGTATGAGAACTTCATCCCTTTTTATGGCCGAATAATATTCCGTTGTGTGGCTGGACCACAGTTTCACTTCCCATTCACTAGCTGATGGACGTTTGGGTTGTCCCCGCTTTTTGGCTACTGTGAATAATGCTGTGTGTATGACCATGTGTGAGTTCCTGTGTGTCTTCTCTTTTTCATGCTTCCCCTGATATCTCTGTGCATTCAGGCAAAGAGCATGAAAGGGACTATTGCCGAGGGTGATGAGAATAGGGTTTATGAATTGAGAGAGGCCGCCAGGTGCCAGGCTCTGACCTAGGGGCGAGGTATCCACTACCAGCGATCTCTGTTCATCTTCACAGAGCCCCATGAGATTCTCAGAGAAAGCAAGGGCCACGCTTAAGGACATGAGACTGGTGGGTAGCATTTGCACCCCCATTTCTATGACTTCAGAGCCTGTGTTCATACCCCTGTTCAGTAGGTGGCTGCCTCCAGGAAGGGAGTCATTCCATTTAATCAAAGACATCCCTTTCTTCTTCCCAAGGACCTCGTGCCTGACCAGCCTGGCCCCAGACAGTCATGGAGTGGGGGTGCTCCCCTACCCTCTTTGTCTCTGGGCCACCCCAGCCAGCATCATGGGCCTCTCAGACCTGGGCCACCTAACTCAGGGAGGCGGCTACCTGCTAGTGTCTATGAGGATCTACATGGGGTAGAAGAAACCAAGGGTCTATCCCAGGGTGGGGCTGGGCAGGCCCGCCAGGAGGGCCAGCTGAGGCCAGGCAAGCAGTGAGGATGCCAGGCTCTGCTGTCCAGGAGCTGCGGGCAGGGCGGGAGGGCCCATTGCGCTCAGCATACACCATGACAGGTTTATATGGCCTGCCCTTTGGAAGATGCACAGCTGCCGAAGACACGTGTGCTGGGTGTGGGGCCTTGCCAGAGTTGTTCTCTGTCTTGGCAAGGGGTGACAATAGTTGAGCACCTGAAGGGGGCTCACTTTTCTTTTTAAGGGAGAGAATAGGGCCAGAGGCTGAGATGGTAGCACACTGCACCAAGGGCCGTCAGGGTCTAGACTAGGAGGGGGAGGTGGGGCCTGGCAGAATGGACAACTGCCTACATCAGGGACATCAGCAACCCATGCAAAAGACAGAAACAGAGGGCCACACTGCAGCCGGATCTTTCTGAGGATGGGCAGGGTGGCAGGCCCCTTCCAGAATACTGATGATTCCTCCACAGAGCTAAGCTTCTTGGCCCAGAAAAAGCTTAGGATCACAGCTTCCAAAGGATCCATTTGAAGTTGTGACGGGAAGGCACTCTCTTCCCCGGAGGGTAGGTGAACTGGCCCACAGAGGTGTGTGTGTGTGAGAGAGAGGGAGACAGACAGACAGACAGACAGAGACAGACGGGCTGACCTTAAACTAACTGATGACTATGCATGGGCTCTCTCTCGAGAGGTCTCAGGCTGTGGCTCAGAGGCCATCCTAAGGGCTGATGTTTGTTGAACACCTACTATGTGACAGGGTCTTAGGAACTGCTCCATCTCACTCATTCCCTGCAAAGAACCTTCTGTGGTGTTAATTTTATTTTACAACTGAGAAAAATGAAGCCCTGTGCATAACTCTTCTAAGGCCCCCCACACCAGAATTCATGGTGCTGTGATCTGGACCCAGGCTTAGTGCCAGATCCCAGCTCCTTGGTCATTAGCCCCTCGTGCTGTTCCCCCCACCCCCCCGGCTAGAGCCAGGGCATTGCCAGCCTACTCTTGGCCCACCTGCCCAGGAGGCTGCCCTGATCTGGTCCTAGCTGGGTTCCTAACTGCTGTGTGACCTTGGACAAATCACTTTCCCTCTCTGAACCTTGGTTTTCTCATCCATAAAGTGAGGGCTTGGCACAGAGCAGTGGTTTTCAAAGTGGGTTCCATAGACTCCTGGGGCTCTAGGGGGGCGGGGGCTCAGAGGCACTGATGCTGGAACGGTGCCCTTTGTTACTTGTTCTGTTTGTCAGATTTCTTTTTTTTTATTTTTAAGATTTTTTATTTTTACTTATTTGAGAGAGAGAGACACAGCGAGAGAGGGAACACAAGCAGGGGGAGAGGGAGAGGGAGAAGCAGGCTTCCTGAGGAGCTGGGAGCCCGACGTGGGGTTCGATCCCAGGACCCTGGGATCCTGACTTGAGCTGAAGGCAGATGCCCAACGACTGAGCCACCCAAGTGCCCATGTTTGTCAGATATCTGTGGGAGACTTTGATTAAAGGCTTCTGGTGGTGATAAATAAACAAGTAAGTCATGAAAAATCATTCAAACTAAATACTAAGGAAACTTCCAGCTTTGGCTACCGAAGATCTGGAGAAGCAGCCCTGAACTCCCCACCAGCAAGCCCCAGGAGAGTCTGGGCCTGGATCCTGGGATGTCCTATTCTGAGGGGTTGTATTAGTGTTGAGGTGCAGGGTCCCCAAAAAGACCAGCCATGAGCATTTGGCTCAGTCCCTGGCCCGCCGTAAGTGCTGACTCTCACTTCAGCCGTGTGACTTGGGCTCCTCACTTCTGTTTCCACATCTGTTTGATGGGGTAATGGCAACAGCAGCTTATCAAGGTCATCGTAGGGATGAGATAGTAAGCGGTCATTAATTGGTCACAATGGTCGCTATTGCATTTACTCGTCTTTTTCTTTAAATCTATGCACATCTCCTTTCTAGAGCCTCATCCCTTCTTGAAGGCAGCCACCATCCGAGCAGGGGCAGGCCAGGGGTCTGCTGCCTGGCTGCAGGAGAGCAGAGATAGCGGCCGACACAGGAAATCCGCCAGTCTGGGCCAGAGCCAAGGCGGGCGTCTGACCCGCCAGCGCACACTGGGAAGGGAAGCCAGTCCCTGGGGGGCTGTGCTGTAAACAGACACACGCGCTGGCATGGCCCCGGGCCAAGGAAGACCTCCCCGCCTGCAGTTGGTGGAGTCGGCTTCCTCTGTCGCCCTGCCTGGCCCGACCGGGCTCATGGTCCGCATGTCCTGTGAAGCATGGATTGAACTGGGTGCTGAGAGATCCAGGTGCAGGTCCAGCTCCCTGCCTTGGGCATGATGCTTCCACTCCATGACCTCAGTTTCCCCATCTGTAAACGAGGGCGTGTTCTAGATGACCTTGGAAATTCTCTTCTTTCCCCACTCTGGTTTGTTGGGGGTGGGGGGGTCAGCATAAGGTAGTGGTTAAGTGAGGGGGTTCTGATTCTGACTTTGGCCACTTCTTAGCTGGAGAACAGGTCACTTAACTTCTCTGGGTATCAGTCTCCTCGTCTGTGAAATGGGTTGGCCGTAGGGTTGTGATCACACCTGTCCCCGAGTGTTGTCTCAAGGATCATGAGTTCCTATGTGCAGGGTGCTTAGAATGGTGCCTGGCACCAGCAGGGCTCCACCAGGGGAGCTGGTTACTTCCCCGTCTGCTCCCTAAAGTTGCCCATCATCCCAGGACTCAGGGGCTAGTTGATGTTCAGCCCAGGAGGCTCACCAGCCTTAAGTGAGCTCAGAGTGCTGGGGCTGTCTCAGCCAATGCACAGCCACGAGAGCACCTGTGATGAGCCAGGCGCCGTGCTAGGCACTGGACATAGGTGAGTGACCAAAGCAGGTGGAAATCCCTGTCCTCGGGGAGCGTAAAGCCTAGCGGGGGAAGACAGACACTAACCCAGTGAACAAGTGGAGCCTCAGCATGAATCTCTGTGTATTGCTTTGGAACAACCATAGGCGACTTTCTGATTCCCACCACCCCCATTTCTGGTTGAGACTCATGGGTCTATAAAGTCCTACTGCATTCCTATAGGAGTTCTGAGTCATGCTCCAAACGAGGCCCTCACTCCATTATTCCCCTCTGAACTTGGGTTCTGGAATCAGTCGGGCGTGGGCTTTGAATCCTAATTCTGCCACTCTCTGGCTGCTTGACCTTGGGTAAGTCACTTAACCTTTCCATTCCTGTTTCCTCATCTTTAAGATAACATTGCCCTTATCCTGGAACTGTCATGAGGATTAAAGGAGTTAATGTACGTAAAGCCTTTAGAACAGTGCTTGCCCCCGTATGACACTGGGCAAGACTGAGAGACTTTGAGCCTCAGTTTGCTCATCTGTAAAATGGACAGAAAATCATACCTAATTCACAGGGGGTGCATGGAAAGCCAAAGTGTGATAATGCACATAAAGCTCTTGGCTTAGCACAGAGTAGGTGCTCTTTCTCCTCTCCTGGACTGATTAATTATTGCTGTGTAACAACTTAACCTAAACTCAGTGGCTTAAAACAACAATTTACAGTTGCTTCCATGTCTGTGGTCAGGTGAGGCAGTGGAAATATTCTAGGCTTTCCTGGGCCCCTGTGCTTTAAGCTGGAGGTCCAGCAGGATGGGGCTCCTTGCTGAGGCTCAGGCTCAGATCTGCTCCATATGTCATCCTCTTGGGGCCTGTCTGAGAGAGCAGTAACCACACCGGTGACCCTTCCTTCCTTCCTTCCTTTCTTTCTTTCTTTCTTTCTTTCTTCTTGATTTATTTATTTATTTATTTGAGAGAGAGAAAGTGGAAGGAGGGGCAGAGGGAGGGAGAGAATCCCAAGCAGACTCCCCGCTGAGCATAGAGCCCAGTGTGGGGCTGGATCTCACGACCCTGAGATCACAACCTGAGCCGAAACCAAGAGTCAGACACTCAATGGACAGAGCCACCCAGACAGGTGCCCCAAGGCACACATTCTTCACTGTGTTGCAGAGGTGCAGGAGGGCAAACATACAAGGCCTCTTAAGGCTTAGGGTGGGACAGGACCGTCCCTTCCACCTCATTCTGCTACCAAAGCAATCACATGGTCAAACCCAAAGTCAAGAGGTAGAGAACTAGACTCTGGTCCTTTAGTGGAGGGAACTGCCAAGTCACATGAAAGGGGGTGTGCATAAAGGCAGGCATGAAAACTCAGGGACGTTAATGGGATCTGCAGGGCCTCCCAAGAACTCCCCAGGAGAGGGCCAGTGTCAGAACTGCCAGTGAGGGCCAGTGGTCTGGGTGGGGCATTTTCAACTGTACCATGAGGACAGTAGCCTGAAACACTCATTGGATCGCTGCTCCTGAAGATGACTTCCTTTTTGCACCCACATTGCCCTGGGGATGTAGTATGGGTTTTCTTCCCAGAAATGTTGTGGGAAGATGGAGGATGGGTGCGGGAAGGCTGGACTGCAAAGCCCAGGAATGCCTCCCCGATCCCCACCCCTCCATGAAACCTGTCCTTGCAATGAAATAAATAAAACTGTCAGCTGGAAAAATGAGGGGCAAGCCGACCAAATGTGATAAACTGTCTCTTGCTGGGTATTGTACTCTCCACAATAAAACCCCAAGTGGATGCTAAAAATGTATGCAGCTTTGTCAGGAGACAAGCATGCTCTGTGTGGCTGAGATTTTCTGAGAAAGGTAATTTCACTGCAACGCACATAAAGGAGAGAAATGCAAAGAGCAGTAATTTGGAAATTGTACATCAGGTGTTTTTTTTAAATTGATATTGTTGCTTATTTTTCTTTTATTAAAATCCAGAGTCCAGTGGACTGCTGTCGCATCCTTATCTAGCTCATTCAAGGTGTGTGTTGACATTTCTAATTTGCAAATTTAAAGATTGTCGGGAAATGGTTTAAAAACTGGCACGGTCGGGGAGCTCTTTGACTGTTAGTGACAAGGGCTCATCTCGGGGAAGACTGCAGGGGACAGGGGAGGAGAGCTGGACTGGATTTAGGGAGACATGGGGAGAGCTAGCATTTCCTGAGCACTGAGCGTCGGACACTGTTCTAAGTGTTTTACACGTATATTCTATCTTCTGTAAACCTGTGATTTCCATTTTGCAGATGAGGACAGTGAGGAGGTTCAGCAACTTGCCCAGGGTCACGCAGCTCCTGAGTGGCAAAGCTGGCCTTGGTACCGCATTCTAGTCATTTCTCCTGCCTGACCTTTGGTTGTTTGGTTTTGTGTAGATTTCATGCCTACCTCGTGGGTGGATTACTTGGACTAAATGCTAGGATGCCTTGGGGAGTCTCGTTACCCCTCTGGTTTTCTCAGCAGTAGGACTATGAGCCTTGGAGCCATTATCTGAGTCGGGGAGCCCACCAGCCCCGGGGGCCCTAAGGACTGTGCAGACTCAAGCGTCCCCTCACTGTGTCTCTCTGCCCTGCAGGATGGATCTGCTGCGCGTGGTGGGGCGAGATTTAACTCAATGTGCGGATGCATGCTTTATGCACTTTGGAGCAGTGTCTAGTCATTCGCCCAATTGTTCTGGGGGCCGAAAGCAAGTCCCCTTGTGGCCTGTCACACTGGGAGCTGTAGAAGCAGTGACCCACTTTGTGCTCACTTCGAGGATGCAAACCCTTACTCCTTGAGAGAGACGAGCGACTCTAGTGTCATTTGGGACCTGTTGGCCTTATGACAGCAATTGACAATGTTTATAGGGTGGCCCTCTGTTACTCCCCTTTACTGCTACCATCAACAACAGATATTTATTGAACCTCTTGGCAGATGCCAGGCACTGTGCTAACACTCTGCATACAGTGCCTCATTTTCTTTCTGCAACAGCCCACATGGTGTGCACAGGAACATTTCTCCCTATTTTGCAGATGAGGAAGCTGAGGTTTGGCAAGTTCAAGTAATATGCTCCAGAACCCATGGCTCATGGTCTGAGCTTGGCTCCGATGCCTGAGTCCACACACTGTCTGTTGGATATGACGTATCCAAGCAGGACACAGTGGTCTTGCAAGGTTGAAGGAGGCCGTGAAGGGGAGCCATGTGTGCTTAAGGTCTTCCAGGGACGATGCCATTCATGAAACTCCATTAGCAGAGGAATATGGAGATGTGGAAGGTTTGAGCAGGGCCTCAGAGATCCCCTTGTCATTTTGGGAAGGAGAAAACCAAGGCCTAGCGAGATGGAAGGTGTGCCAGGTGACACACAGATTAATGGACACACCCTTCCCTGACCCCCCCCCCCCATCAAACTGCCTTGTGCTGACCTGGTCCCCCAGCTCCGTTAGGGTGCTCTTGCTGGGGGCAGCGGCAAGGGATCGAGGAGGTCAGAGGGTCAGAAACCCCCCATTAGAGAAACTCTGAATGGAGGGACCTCACCCTCAGTTGGTGCCCCTATCCTCTACCCTAGCTGTCTAGGGCCTGACGGTCCCCAAACTCATAAGATCACGAGTCCTCTGGGGACCTGTTAGAACTGCAGATTCCAGGTCACGACCCTAGAGCTCCAGATGTGGTATGTTTGGGGTTGCAACCGGGAAGTGAGACTTCTTTAAGGTCCCCACTGATTCTAATGTGCAGTCAAATTTGGAAACTGCTGCCTTAGTTCAGCATTCCTGCATGTTCCATAGAACACCACCTTAGTTTCATGGAGACATTAATAGGTATTATATATATATATATATAAATCCTCCAGTCCAGTAAGTTTGGAAACTATGACGTTAGAGGAGTGATTCCCATTGTGGCTACCCACTAGAGTCACCTGGGAAGTTTTGACAGCTCCCAATATGCAGGCTGCACACCTGAGTCCCTCTTTAGGGACAGGATGTAGGCATAAGAATTTTGAGAAGCTCTTCAGGTGATTCTGACTTATGGCCAGGTTGAAAGCCATCAGGCTAGAGTTAAACAGACCTTTTTTTTTTTTTCCAACTGCAGAACTTCTCAGGGCCTTTAAAACACAATGTACATTATGAATCTCCAAGAAGAGAAATACATAGATTGTTTTCTTAGCTTGGTGATCAGGGGTGTACAAGAGGAAAGAAGGTGTGGCTAGCAAAGGAAGGGCATGGTAAATATGGAGAGAGCGTGTACTGGTAAGAGGAGACAGTGGTAGGTGATGTGAAATTCAGAGGCCAGTAGAATTTTTGAACTCAAATGAGCATCTCCATTCTGCAGGGAGTGATGCTTCCAAAATATCAGCCAGCTCCTGTCCTCCTCCCAGTTAAAGCTCTTTGAAGGCTCACCATCCCACTGCTCACTCTTTACAAAGCCCTGCATTATCGATGTCTGAACTTTTTTATTGTGTTCCCCCACCAAAAAAATTTGAGTGTGTCCCCTCATTCTGTGCCTGTTCATTTGGAAACTAAGTATCTGTGCTACTGGCAATAATACTCGGAGATTGAGTTTAAGTTCCTTCTTCTATTTTTATTTATTTTTATTTTTTAAAGATTTTATTTATTCATTTGAGACACAGAGATAGAGAGAGAGCATGAGCAGGGAGAGAGGCCGAGGGAGAGGGAGAAGCAGGCTCCCCGCTGAGCCAGGAGCCCGATGTAGGGCTCGATCTTCCTTCTTCTATTTTTAGATTCAAATTTTAGATTAAATTTTAGGGTCTATTTTCAGATTCATCTATTTGATGTAGCTACAAGTTGTCACATTTTTTCCCTGCACCTCGGCCCGTCATCCCGTGCAGCCCTGTTTCAAGCCCCTCCGGGACCTGGTCCCTGCCTTTCTTTCAGCATTGTCTGCCACCATCTTAAGCCACACACTGCTCCAGCCACACGCCTTCCATCTGGATCTCCAGGCGTGGCTCGGCCTCTGGGCCTTTGCACCAGCTGGTCCCTCTTCTTGGAATGCTTTTCCTCTTGCTTTTGCGTGGCTGGCTTCCTGACACTCGGGTCTTATTTTCAACGTCACCTCCTCCGAGGGGCCCTCCATGGCTACTCCATCTAAAGCTGCAACTGGCCACTCTCTCTGACACCGACCATTTTCATTGTGTGAGTACCGCTTATCACCATCAGATATTTTTCTTGTTTGCCACCTGCTTCCTCTGGCAGAGATGCGGTGCTGGCCACATTGGGAGAGTCAGGAACGAGTTACGGGGTGAACATGCACCCTGAGAGTCAGAGCTTAGGGCACTTGTCTGGGCCTTGCTGCCTGTGCATGGTGCAGTGAGGATTTACTCTTTAACCCTGTGACCCCAAGTTCAAGGTCTTTGCGTCAGGCCTAGCAGCCTCTTACCCTTCAGAAGCTGGCCAGGAGGTGTTTGAGTCCAGACTAACGGTTTGAGTTTGAAATCCGTTATGATGTCAGATGACTATGGAATTTGAAAGAAAAAAAAATGACTGGCATTTTACGCTCTGTTTCACAGCCAGCTAGTAATGGGAGTTTGGAAAAATTCTGGAGTCTGAAATAATTCAGGCAGGCCCAGCTGCAAATTGGAAAAGTCTGTGGTCAGGAGCGGCAGTAGGTGAACGCAGCCTGGAGAAATGCTTGGCCCACATGTCATCACGAAGCCCAGAATCCAAGGAAAGGTGCCAGCGCAGACGTGTTTATTGTCGTGGGCAGAAAGGCCCTTCATCTTCCTTTCCATCACTTGTGCGGTTTCGAGGCGGGCTGTCAGGCTGACACCTAGAGCAAGAGATCGAGAATGTCTGACTTCCTTCCTTCCGCTGAGCACCTGCCAGTGAGAACCTCTTCGCAAATTCAGGAAATCCCACTAGCTGGCCCTTCCTCTATGCTGAAGGCACCACACGCATGCCTTAGGCCTGGGGAAGGAGGTAGGAGAGCTGGGAGTCAGGGGAAAAAAGGAGGAACAACTGGGACCCTGTGGCCTTCTGAAGAATAAATCCGTTCATTGTGATGCCGAGTTAGGTATGTTCCTTAAGACGCCTGTCACCTCCCTGTGTTACCTCTTTGTCTCTTTCCAGGAGTGACCCCCTAACGTTGGAACAGCATTTGGTTTCCTGGCTCAGACAGGTCTTTCCATCTTAATTTCACCCGATGGCCTCTTCACATGAGGCCTGCGGCCCCTTCTTCCCTTCGTGTTGAGCACAGGAACCCTAATGATGAATGAACAGGCAGAATTAAGGGTGTTAAACGCTGGATCTCCCTCTTCCCTTCCCATCACAGAAACAGTATTGATAGTCAGCTGCAAGGAGATTTCTCTCATTCAGCCCTCCAGCTGTGGACCCACTCATTCACGGTTAAAAGAACTGCCTTTGGGGTCACACAGACCCACCTCGGCCCTCGCCCTGGCCTGGTGACCTGTGTTAGTGTCCTTGGGCCACTGGAATAAATTACTACAAACTCGGTGCCTTGAGACCACAGAGATGCAGTGTCTCATAGTTCTGGAAGCTACATAGCCCAAATCGGAGCGGCGTCAGCCGGACTACACTCTGAGGGAGTAATCCTTCCTCACCTCTCCCAGCTTCTGGCGGCTCCAGGCTCCTGACAGCAGACCTCCAGTCCCTACCTCTGTCTTCGCGTGGCCACCTCCTCTTCTGTCCCTTCTAAGGACACTTGTCATGGGGTGTGGGACCCACCCAGATCATCCAGAATGACCTCCTCTTAAGATCCTTCACCTGATTAGCTCTGCAAAGACTCTTTCCACATTTATAGAGCCCACCACTCAATCCACTGTATGACCTTAGACATGTTCTTAAATCTCTGTGCGTGTTTGGCCGTGAAATGGAGATGCCTCTAGTCTGTACCTCACAGGGATGAGATGTGGAAAACATTTTCAGTGCCCATACAGAGCTCATTCTCCATCAGTGGCAGTTCCTCTAACTCCCTGAGTGTCCATCATGTGCTGAGACATTGTGCTGAGCTCACACCATGTCCCCTGAGAAGTGAGACCACACCCCTTATATATCCTGCAGAACCTCTGTTAGTTCCTATACACACCTGAGGCCTGTGAGTGCCCAGCAGCTCTGCAAAACCCAGTTCTCCTGTATATGTGTGGAATGACCCACCAGTAGGGAAAAGCTGTAAAGACACTTCTAGAAAGTTCCTCAGCTCATCCTGGGACACCTTTCAGGGGGATAGAGGAAATCAATACCTGGCTGTTGGAAGGCATTCTGGACCCGCATCCTATCCCCCACCCAGCCCACCAACCCTAGCCACCATGGTTTTTTCTCAAGGTTTGGAATTGATGAGCACATGTCTTACCCCCACACAGTAGGCATTCCACAGACGACAGGGGTGTGGACATTGTGAAGGCAGTGAAGGCACGTTATGGCCTAGAAATTGGGCAGCCAGGAAGGGAGATGGCATGATGGAGAGCTGGCAGGAGTGTTCATCCCTGCCCTTCATTTCCCTCAGATGACCTTGGGCAAGACTCTGAGCTCCCGTAAGGCCCAGATATTCAGCTAGAGATCTGTGGGGTTGATTTTGAGCAGTGATTCTCTAACTTAAAAAAAAAAAAAAAAAAAGCAGTACACGTGTTTTAAAACCTTTCTCAGAATCCCATTTTGTGTAGCCCAATGTCCATGGAAGGCTCCTGTCCCCAGTCCTACCCCTGTTCAGGGCCAGGGGCATCCCCATGATTTTCTCCACATGTCCATTGGCAAGTACCTCCTCAGTATCAGGATGCAGAACTCACCCCCTTTTCTCTCTCCCAAGAACACCCCCTCACTCCAAGAATTTCTACGGACTTCATGGAAGATGGGAGGGGGCCACGAGAAGGGGTCACATCCTGGTCCAAGCTGGACTGACACCCTCCAGTTGCCTCAGCCCCGCCTTTTCCTTCTCTCTACACCCTCCCTCAACAGAGCCCTGTCCTAACAGCGCCCCCATGCCCACTCTCAGCCCCCACCGGCACTACCACGGTCCTCTCCTCTTCGCTCCCAGGGCAGGTGCCACCATCGGCACCCGGGCCCCGAGCAGACATGACTAATCCATCGCGGCACTTTTCCCCACAGAGCCTGAGCGCGACCACAGTCCCGGTGGCTCTGGAGCTGGCCCTTCCCATTCACGACTGGGAGGACGGGGACTGGGGCAGTGGACGCCCCTGCAGGGCTGTGACCTGGCCTCCACAGCCTGTCAGGAGCAGGAGTCCCTGCTGGTCGTGGGCCGTGACCCACAAGTGATGGGTGTTGGGGTTACTGGGGCTCATTTAGTGCCTTCTGTCTCATTTTTCCTTCAGACTATTTTCGCTGCCACCACTAGAGTTGTCTTTTTCAAATACAGATCTGGTCATCCCACTCCCCTATCTCACCAGGCTTAAAAATCCCTGGTGCTCTTCCTAGTGCCTCCAGAGCACATGCCCACATTTCAGGCATGGCTTCAAAGGCCTGGAACCCCTAACCCTGACCCCAACTAGTCATCAGTGTCCCCTCCAACATGTACCCTGCATGTACCCTGTGGCCAAGTCCCCCACTTGGTTTTCTAAACCCAGCTGTGCTTATTAGGCTTCCGTGCTTCCGTGTGTGCTCTTCCTCCTGCCTGGAATGCCCTTCCCCACTGTATTCCTTTCTTATGGCGGCTGGCCATAAAGCCCCATGGCTTAAAATAACACAAGTCTATTATCTTAACAATTCTGGAGGCCAGAAGTTTGAGGTGGGTCTTACTGGGCTAAGCTCGAGGTGTCAGCAAGGGCTGTGTTCCTCCTACAGACTCCAGGGGAGAATCTGTTTCTTGCCTCGTCTAGCTTTTAGAGGCTCCGACATTCCTTGGCTGGTGGCGCCTTTGTCCATCTTCAAAGCCGACAATGACCCACCTGCCTTCCTCATGTGGCGTCGCTCCAACTACTACTTCCAACATCATATCTCTTTCTGTGACTCGTACCCTCCTGACCTCCTCTTACAAGGACCCTTACAATTACCATTGAGCTCACCTGGATCATTTCCCCATCTCAAGATCCTTCATTTAATCACATCTGCAAAGTCCCTCTTGCCCTGTAAGGTAGCGTATCCTCAGGTTCCAGGCTTTGGGGAAGGATATCTGTAGAGGGCCCTTATCCCACCTATGCCACCTGCCTTGTGATAGATACTGAATTTGTCCTTCGGGGGCATTTCTGATATTCCCTCCTGTCCGTAGCATCCTTTGTGTTTCTCAGACAGAATTGCTCTTTCATATTCTTAAGATCCATGGCACTTGGACATCATTCTGTCAACAGTATGTGCTACCTGCTGTTCTGGTTCTTTGAATATGGTCTTGTTCCCATAGCAGAATGTGAGGCCCCTTGGAAGCAAAATGCTGAGACTTTATTCATCTTTGGGACTCAGTGTCTTCCATAGTCAAATATTTGAGGACTTTGTTGCATTTGTATTTCCTTCAAGAGCCACCCCTCGCTATGCTCTTCTGTTCCCCCTGAAATAACATTTTGCTTTGTAATGAACCCCAGCACTGACCACATCCTGGTGCAGCACGGGGGCTCAGGGGTTAGCAAGGAGCTGACAGCACCTTCTAGCCTCCAGTCTACGTGGTGAAGCCACACCTCACCCAGCTGTTGGGTTGAAAAGTGGTTTCATCGTCAGAATGGCCCTGACAGAGCAGAATCACACCCGGGGCTTGAGTTTGCTCACCTCTACGAGACAGCTGAGCCCCCGGGAACCACAGGCTCCCATTTCCCATCTCTTACTCATTCCCAGGTGTCTGCACATCAACGAGAACTGCAGATAAATCTGCCCACACTCTCCAGATTGCTCTTCTCTCTCCGTCCCAGTGGTCTGGCAGGAGTGGTCGGATGTGCATAAGGAGAATGCCTTCAGGAGGAAGCTCTAGGACCTCTCCTGGGTACTCCGCTCCCCCCAACTCGGGCTGCTTCCTAGCTCCTCTGCTCCCAGGTAATTCAATGCAGCGAAGGGGAGCAGGTCACTGGGATTTAATTATAAAATAGAACCACTTTGAGAACCCTTATGTTCGGAGACAAATCTGAGGGCTGGGTGAGCAGGGTCACTGGGCTGCCCAGCCCGAGGGGCTGCATTTAGAGCAGAGCCCAGGTGAACGGCCCCACGGAGTTGTGTGGGGCATGGCCCCTCTGGTGGCGTTTCGTGGCCTCTTCAGGAGGCAGAGATGTCTGTTCTGGGAACTTCCCCTCTCTCGCTCCACTCCTGTAGGCGCTGAGCTGCTTGGTCTGCTTGGACGACTGGTGCAGGCCAGGGGCGGGACGCTTAGAATAAAATCCAGATTCTTTTTTGTGGCCTCAGAAGCCCTCCATGCTCCGGCCCCTGCCCACCTCTCCAGACCCTCCCAGTACCAGCTGCCCTTTGCTCACCGCATTTCTGTTTCTCCAATATTCGGGGATGGTTCCTGTCACAGGATCTTTGCACTTGCTAGTTCCTCTGCCTGGATTGTTCTTCCCCCAGGTGCTCTCGTGACCATCTCCCCGCCGAGCTCAGCTGAAAGGTCACCTACCTCCTTGGAAAGAACTGCCTGGAACACTATTTTTGCTACTCCCCAAATTAGCTTGCACCACCATAACAAAAAACCATAGACTGGGTGGTTTAAACAAGAGAAATTAATTTTCTCACAGCTCTGGAGAATAGAAGTCCAAGATCAAGGCTCCAGGCAGTTTGGTGTTTGGTGAGAGCTCTCTTCCTGGTCAGCAGATGGGTGTGGCAGGGGACAGAGGAGGAGAGAGCCCAGGAGAGAGAGAGCTCTCTGGGACACTAATCCTGTCAAATCGGGGCTCCATCTTTATGATCTCACTCAGCCTTAATTACCTCTTTAAATGCCCTGTCTCCAAATACATTGGGGTTAGGGCTTCAGCATATGACTTTTGAACATTTAGTCTCTAACACTCCGTGTCGCTCCCCGACCACTCTCTATCCTGTCACCCTCGGCTCCTTACTGTGTTTGGCCTCTCTCCTATGAACGGATGGCACCTTACCATGTGGGATGGTGTTAGGAGGAGTGAATGAGTTCCTTACTACACGAGGAATCCTTAGACCAGAGTCTGGCGCAGAGGAATACTGGGTAAATGTTAGTTCATTTTGTTACCAGCCTGATTATTTTTGGCCGAGACTTGCTAGCACTTGAGGCCTCCGAGAACCCTCGTTCGCACACATGTTGAAAGAACAAGATGCCGATGAAGGAGCTGAGTTAGGGGAGGACCTGGGGGAAGGGTGTTTGCGGCTGAGGGAGCAGCAAGAAGAAAGGCAAGACACAGCATGGTGAGCAGAGAGAGCCGGGCAGAGAGGCAGCAATAAAGCCTAATGTTGGAGGAGGGAGGAGGGAGGTGAGGGTGGGCTTGTGGGCCAGGTTGCGAGGCTGGCCGAGGGAGACCCGTGAAGGGTTTTCGGCAGAGAAATTGTGGTCAGATTTGCATGTTAGAGAGATAGCCCTGCATCATATTCCCCATGTGAGGATCAAACCCAAGGCAAGGGTCCCTGTTACTTCACTGAAACTGCTCTTGCGGGGGTCCCGGTGTGCCAACCCAGTGGTGAATTTTAAGGTGATGTCCTTCCTGATCTTTCTGCTGCACCTGATGGTTGCCCACACTATCCCTCCTGAGCCTCTGTGTCCTCAGCTTCCCTGACACGTTACTAGTGGTCCTGGGAGGCAGCACAGTGTGCTGGAGAGAACCCTGACCTTGGTCTCGAGTTGGAACCACAGCTCCATCGGGGTCTCTGTTGTGGGGCTCAGGCAAGACCCCCTACTTCTCGCCTTCAGAAGCTCCTTCATACTCTGGAGATTAAAAGACCTGGCTGGGAACTGAGGTGAAGGGCATGACCGCCACTCCCCTCTCCCTCCCCTTTCTTCTCTCTCCTACCTTCCATCTCTCCTCCTGCCCCTACATGTAGGAATTCTCCAGCAGAGCTGCCTGAATCACTTGTGCTCAGATTACATAAGTCTCGGCTCCCAATTTTTCTTGTCTCTTCCACCAACTTTCTAAGCTGTTGTTAAAGAGAAGAGAGGTCTCAGAGCCCCCTTCCTGGGGGAAATCCACCGGAGGGTTACTGTCTGAGGTTTACTCTGAGCCTTTTTCTCCCCCCAGGTACATCTCTCAATGTGCTGAGTCTATGGAGGAAAATTCTGCCTCCAAGAGAAGGTGCAAGAATAGGGGAAATCACAGTCCTACTGAGAGCTTTTTTAATTAGTCTCATACCCAGATCGATTTTCCCTTCCTGTTTAAACTTAACATCTCCGTGGTTTTAGAGAAATTTGCCAATTTCTCTAAATTGCATGCGGTAAAAGAAAAAGGAGAGATTTGTTGCCAAGTGAGGGGGAGGGAGGGAATTTCCTTTAAACGTCCAAAGCATGGGGGCCTCTCTGCTGGGACCTTCCATGGCTGTACCGACCACATAATAGATTGGTGCTAGAAGACAGTAAGCCTTTGTGCCTCTTTGATGAAGAGAAAGAGAATCCGCTTAGACTTTTCAGAATTTAAGGCAAAGAGAGAGAGCCCACAAAGCACTTCTGCTAAGAGTAGATGTGACAAGTTCTGGAATGATGTGAGGGAGAAGAAACTTGCCAGACTAGCCTTGAAGTCACCCAGGAGCCCATCGGAGCCACCTCTTAATAGCAATACATGATTGCTTCGTCGGTGGAACCCAGGTATATAAAAATAAAAGTCCACTGAAGTAGGGAGGCAGCTCCAAAGTGCCCCCTGCCTCCATTCAGCCTGAAGACAGAATGTACTTTGAAAACCATAAATCTTGACCCATCACTTCCTTCACACGTGGGAAAGTGGATGAGCCAAAGAGCTGCTCATCGTCCAAGGTCATTCGTTGCAAGTTCACTCACTCGGGCTCTCAGTAAATATTTATCAGGTGTCTACAATGTTCCAGGCACCGTGCTGGGCCCTGTCCTCATGGAACTTACAGTCCAGTGGGGAAGACAGGCAGTGTACGAATGGAAATACATGTGATGTCAGGTAGTAGAGAGTGTGACAGAATACAGTAAAGTAAGGCCAGGGGGTAAGAGTGAGGAGGCTTGATGGGATGATCAAGGAAGACCTTGAAGAGGTGACATTTGAGCAAAGAGAGAGGCAGGAAAATACTGGGAGGAGAGGATTGCAGACAGAGGGAGCAGCAGGTGCAAAGGGCCTAAGGTGAGAAGGTATCTGACATAAGCAAGGACCATCCAGGAGGCCAGCCTGGCCAGAGCTCAGAGAGCGAGGAGGGGGTCATGGGAGAGGGATGAGAGAGGGAGCTGGCCCGATGGAAGGCCTGTGGATTTTATCCACAGTGGAATGGGAGCCATTGACTAGTTCTGAGCAGAAGAATGACGTGGTTTGAGTGAGATTGCAAAAAGATCTTTCTGCCTGCTTGCCTAAGTGATGATTTGGCTGTAGAGGGATAGGAAGGGAAACAATGAAACCAGTAGTGAGAGATATTGTTGGCTTGGATCTTGTAGGTGATGAGGAGTGGTATGATTTGGGATATATTCTGAAGACAGATCCAGCAAGATTTGCTAGTAGATTAAATGAAAAGAGAACTTCTTACACCTCTTCTGTACAAAGTACAGTGGTAGGTTATAGGAGTCAGGACCCTTTTGCTTTTAAGTACAAAAACCCAACTCAGCGTAACAGTAGAACAGTATAGCCATACATGGGTTTTAGGAATGGCTGGTTCCAGGAGCACAAATCCTATCTTCAGGGTATAGTTAGTTGCTTTCTCTTTTCATATCTTAGTTTGGCTTCATTTCCCACATGGTGGCCCCTAGCAGCTCCAGGCTTACACAAACCGTACAGATAGCAAGATGAGGAAAAGGGTATTTCTTCCTTAATGGATTCAGTAAGACTGACAGTTGACCAACCTTAAGTCATCTGTGTATGCCTAACCCAATCACTCTGTCCAAGGAAATAGGATACATTGATTGGCATCCCTTGCCATGTAACCAACCTGGAGTCAGGGGTGGTGGCAGGGGAGAAACACAAATAACTGTGCATTGCTAGAAGGAGGGAAAAATAACCAAAAATAATCCAAATTTCTTTTTTAATAAATGAGAATTTTTTCCTTCTTGTTTTTCTTATGTCACACACTGTGCTTTCTGAGAAACACAAAAAGTAATTGTAGCGATGAAAACTTCAATGTTCTGGATACCAGTTCTCAAAGTACTTCCCTACCCATTACCCAGCTGCAGAACATGATTATCTCCATGCCAAGAAAAGGAACTTGAACCTGAAAAGCTGACAGTCACATGTTCACTAGCCACCTGATGAGCCCAGTGAAAGCAGAAAGCCACACAATATTCCCCGTATTTGGAAGGGACCGAACACTGTCCCTGAGCTATTGTATAGGGAGAAGGGAGGATCATAATAGCAGTGGCGTGGGCTAGGGGCAGGGCAAGAGGGGGGCTGGCTCAGAGAACAGTCAGGGACCATCCGCACAGAGCTCCCTAATTTGAGCCAGTGATGCCTAATGGCCCCTCCCCGGACATCAGGTTTTTCTGTTAAAAAGAGTGGCTGAGTCACCTTGAATGATTCAGACACAAGTGTGTTGACAATGTGGTATGGCTCCAAGCCTGGTCCTCAGCATCCCGGGCTGTCTGGCCTTGAGAATGCAAACCGGACTCACTGAAAGAAACATTCTGAGAAGACGCTGTTTCTGTTTCATTAAAATAACGGTTCCTCCATCGCCTATCTTCCTTCGAATGACACCTAATCACATCCCCCAGTTATTTGCTTTGGGTCCTTTTGCTCTTGCCTGGATTTTGTTTGCCTCCAGGGCTGGTTTATTCTCACCAGTTAAGAAACTTCCCGAAGCCCAATATTTGCCCATGAAATTGTTCACTTGCATCTTGCTCCCCACCATGGCACCATAAGCCGGGCCACGTGACGTGGGAGGGAGCAGCTGATGCCATTACCTTGAGCTGGAGTGGGCACTTAAGTGTTGTAAAAAACACACACGGGTCCAGCTCTTCACCCCAGGGACGTCTCCCTGGCTACCTTATCTGAGGCCACTGCGTCTTCTCCACGCTGGGGTCTAATTCAGGTTCAGCAGCATCTTCAGTGCATCCTGGGGAATTTTAAGTGTTTACTTGGAAAACAGTGCCCTCCTCCCTCCCTCTCCCCTCTCTGCCCCCTGCAGTGGAACATCAAGATGGCAGAATTGCTGCTCTGTGGCCCGCTCAGGCCCATATTCCTTCTCCCGTGGAAGCCCTGGGTGAATTTAGAATTTGGGGAGAGGGATGGGAGTTGCAGTGAAAGAATTAAAAAGGCCATTTGGCTTCATGGAAAGCTCGGAGGCTTTGGAACCAGCCAAACACGGGGTCAAACCCTGGCTCTGGCACTGAATGAGCTAGGTGGTCGTGGGTGTATGGCTTCATCTCTGTGAGTCTCCGTTTTCCTGTCTTTCGAATGGGAGCACACCCGTTCTCTAATGCAGACTGCTGTAAGGAATACACGAAACAAGGTTCATGAACCTCCTTCAGCCCAGACACCTCTCCTGACCTAGTCCAGGGTACCACCCAGCTGCTGCTGGAGGGTCCACCTGAATGACCCACAGAACCCACAGCCAATCACCACATCTCCCTCATTTCCACCCTCAAGGCATCTCTTCCCTGAACTCATCTGGGACTCCTGTATGTCTGTTACCCTCACATCCAAGGTGGGTGGGCCCAGGCTGTTGGGTTTCGACTGGTCCCTCCTCTGTGTCCCTGTGGCTCCTGCCTTAGTCCTGGCCCCATCACCTCCCAGTCACATCCAGCTGGTCTCCCTGCTGGTCTACACTGTAGCCAGAACATCTTTCCTGAAATGCAGATCTAGTCCTATGGTACCCTGGTTCGCCTTCCATGGCTCCCGTTACCCAAGCACAGAGCCCCCTTAACCTGCTAGGCCCCTTCTACCTTCCAGGTCTCATCTTTTGCTGCCCTGCAGCCCTCTGGCCATCCTGACCTCCATAAGGTCCCCAGAGGAGACCCTGCTGTTTCATGCTTCCATGTCTTTGCCAGGATCCCCTCTTTCCCCCTTTGGTTCCTGGCTTGTACACATCTACTCATTTTTCAAGATCAGCAAAAGAATCACCTGCCGTATGACTCAGCCATAAAAAGGAATGAAGTACTGATACATGCTACAAGACAGGTGAACCTCAAAAACATTACACTAAGTGAATAATAGCAGACACAAAAGGTTACATATTGTATGGATTCCATTTATATGGGATATCCAGAAAAGGTAAATCCAAAGAGACAAAAAGCACATTGGCAGCTGCCAGGGGCTCAGGGAGGGGGCAATGGGGGCTGCCCGGTGGGGCTAAAACTTCCTTTTGCGGTGATGAAATGTTTGGGAACTACATGGAGGTAGTGGTTGCCCAGCATTAGGAATATACTAAATGCCATTGAATCGTTCACTTTAAGATGGTTCATTTTATGTTATGTGAATTTCACCTCAATTAAACAAAAAGAACTGCCTGTTCAAGATTTTCTGAATCGCCCAGGTGGAACAGACCCGCCTCCCATCGTGGCTCCCATGCCCATCATATGCTGTCTAGATCTTGATCAGACGTCTCCTGGGACTTCCCGGCACTCATTTGTCCCCACATCTGTGCCCCCAGCGGCCTGTGAGCGCCTCGAGAGCATTCATCCGGCTCCATGCAGCCTGCCCCCTCTGCGGCTCATGCTGGGCCAGGCATGCAGGGGTGCCCCAGAGGGTGCTAACTCTTTCACCCCACCTGGGTGTCTTCCTGGGAGGTTGTAACCTTTCAAGTCCCCGTGTTCTGGGGAAGGGAGGAGGCCTGTGCCCACTTGCGTTTGACCACCCGTCCTGGTCTTCTGAGACTCCCGCAGTTCAGACTTCCCAGGGTCTGTTCTGGGCTGCAGAAGGCATTTGCATGCCCGCCATGGCTTCCCGGCCCGCCTCCCTGCCACCCCCAGCGACGGGGATTCCCAGCCCTGGGCATAGTTGCAGAAATGCTGGCGTCCCCCTTTCCCCTCCTCTCCTGGGTGCTTCCTTTTTATTTACTGTCCTCTCCAGATTTGTGCCATCAGCACTTCACAGTGGTGCCGTGTCCCTCTTTTCGGGGAGCAGTTTCGACTGATTAAGGACAGAACTGGGGCCGAGTAGTGGCCTGCTGGCCCCATTGTGTTTGGGCAGCCTGCAGGTGGATGGATGGGGACAAGGACAGGGGAGGGGATGACTCCAGACCTGCAGGGGTGGCTGCCAGCCTGCTGGGAGTCAATGTGCGTCCTGTCGGGCTGCCTTCCCCATCCCTGGCAGGACAGGGTCCTCGAATCCACACGTGGACCGGCTCCAGCCAGAGCCCTGGAGTGGTCTCCCAGCTCGCTGTGGCAGCATCAACTCCAAAGCCAGGAGACAGGGGCCCTGCTGGCCTCTCTTCCTGCCCACCCAACCTGGCTTCCCCGCCTTCCTTCCCTGGTCACCTGGGCAACACCCCGATGTCCCCTACACCGCCCCCCACCCCCATGGCTCCCCTGCATCTCTTGATGAGGTTGGTTTTCTGGATCAGCTCACTGGTACACACTAGCCTCACAGAGAGTCAGATGGCAAAGAAAGGCAGCCGATATGGAGAAGCAGGGTCAGCACTGCCTCGACCCTGGGGGGCAAGAGGGCCTGGAAACCGGGCTTGCCTTCTCCCCCTCTACCACATTCTGCTCCATCACCCAAACCAGAAGCCTGGGCCTGGCTTTGCCCCCTCCTCCCTCCTGTCCCACCTCAGCCAAGCTCTGGGGATTCCAACCATGTAATTCCTCTCGAATCCATCCACGCCCTCATGCCTGCCGCTGCCATCCCCACCCTTCGATCACCATCCCCTGGGACCTGGCAGTGGCCCCTTATGCTCCTGCTCTTACCTCAGTGTCATCCATTTTCCCTGCCGTCTCCAGATCCACTGCAGTAGTCCCCAGAGCCTTGTTGCTTTTGTGAGTTTGTGGCTCAAAGCCACACACATGCGTTTTTTTATAGGTACAGAGGGCACAAGTCCAAGATGAGATTTACAGAGCTGAAGACCAGGTGTGAACAGGGCTGGTTCCTTCTGGAGGTTCCATGGGAGAAGCTGTTCCTTGCCTCTTCTGGCTTCTAGAGGCTGCGGCCTTCCTTGGCTTGTGGCCGTACCCCTCTAGGCTCTGCCTCCATCATCACATTGCCTTCTCCTCTCTGACCTCTGACCCTCCTGCGTCCCTCCTAGAAGGACCTTCAAGATTACATTGGGCCCACCTGGATAATCCAGGATAATCTCCCCATCCCAAGATCCTGAATTTAATCACCTCTACAAAGTCCCTTTTGCCCTGCAAGGTTACATGTTCCAGAGATGAGGGTGTAGGCATCCTTGGTGGGGCACCCTTATTCAGCCCACCACAGCCAGCCTCCTGAATACTCACCGTGTCTCTCTGTAGAAATTAAAGATGGCGCCCAGTTGCTTACAGATCAAAGTCGAATTCTGACAGTCACAATGGACTGAGTGTTGACCTTGTGCCTGCATGTCCCCAGCACGTTAGCACCTTCCCGTGAGAGTAGGACGCCCCAGGACACCCTTAACCCACTCGGCCTTCCTTGTCTCCACCTCATTTTCTCACGAGTGCCAGGTCTAGCCAGACTACACCACCTGCTATCTCCCTGGCACCATGAAGGTTTCCTCTCTCCCGGTCTTAGCTTGTGCTCATCCCTCTGTCAGGAATGTTACCCACCCACCCACCCCTCCCCCGCTCTTCTCTGCCTTTCAAACCCAAATCCTTCCTCTGATTCTTGCAGCATCTGGCACACAGCCAGCAGGAAGGGCTCAGTAGATGTTTTGCAAATGGCTGGATAAAGGATGGAAGAAGTGAACAAATTAATGTATACAATAGGGAAGACCAGCTTACCTAAGAAGCCCTGAAATGCCTGGCAGATTTTAGCATAATCAACAGCCAGGGATCACACTGTCCCACATCCCTCACCCCCCCCCGGAACGGGTGCAGTCAGTGACCCACCCATGTCCTCAGCCCCCTCCCACGATGAACTCCTGCGTGTCCGCCTTGCACGTCCTCTGGCCACGAGGGCATTTCAGCTTACATCCAGGCAGGCTGGAAAGTGTTGGGAGCTAACACCCCAGGAGCGACCCTCCACCCATGAAGGATGGGAATGCTGGATAAATACCCGGTGTCCTTGTGTCCTTGGTGGGACAGCTCTGGGTGTGTTCACAGCCTCTGAGAGGGTTCCCAGCAAAGCTGAACCCCAATCACCTGTAGTGTAACCCTCTCATTCAGGCTTCCTTGGGTTTTCCTCCCTGCTTCCTCACGGTGCCTCCCAGGATCACCTCCCAAATCAACAACTCACACCTAAGTCCCTGCCTGAGGATCTGCTTGTGGAGAGTCCAAACTCAAACAGTTCACACCGTGAAGAGGCAGCCGCAGGTTAAAATAATAAAGCCTAACATTACTGAGCAGCTGCTAGGTGCCAGGCACTGTGATCAGCCACCATCCTATGATCGGTCCTCCCAGCAGCCCTGTGAGGCAGGTGTTGCTGTCAGGCCTCTTTTAGAGATGGGAGGACCAAGAGGGGACAAGATGTGTTCCCAGTCACGTAGCTGCTACCCCGTTCACTAACTCAAGCACCTCGGGCAGAGGGAAGGGAGGTCCAGGGGAAAGAGAAGGAGGGGAAGCCCGTCCATAAGGGAAGATTTGTTGCCAGAGGTGAGGGTGGAAGGCGGTGTGGGGTTGTTTCTCAGGTTTAAAGCACAGAAAAAAGTGCTGGTGTTTTGTCAGCACCAGCCGGCAGGCTCCACTCCCTTCTCTTCTCTGCACCAGACATGAGTCAGCGGCCCCAGCCTGGGCTGTGCCCGTGGCAGGAGCGGGACCAGCTGCTGAGCTGACCCTGGGCTGCACACCACCTCCTCCCACCCACGCCAGGGCTCACACTCCCCTGCCGGCCCCTCCCCTCCTCTCCTCTCCACCTGGAGGCCCAGGTCGGTAGCCCTCCGTCTCCTCCTCCCTCTGCTTGAGACAAGAACCGCTCTGCCATCAACCTTGACAACGGGTCCACTGCACTTGTCAGCCCCCGCCAATTGTGAAGTTTTCATTCTCATGCTTGCTCTGCCCTCTTCCCTGGGAGGTAGGGACGTGGAGTGGGCGGTGAATCACAGCTGTCTCATCTGCTCACCTGGCCAGAAGGTTCCTTACCCCGTGGGCTGGGCTCTCTGAAGCTCTGGCATCTGTCCTCTCCTGTCAGATTTGAATTGCACGGTCAGCACAGGGACTGCTAATTTCTCAGAACTCCTCAAGCTGCTACTGAGTGGATGGGGGTTTATGAGAGATTTGGCCATTGGTGTAGATTTTGTCTAGGCTTAGTGCACAAAACAATCTGTTTCATGATTGTGTAGATCTGGTTTTCCTTCACAGATACACACGGTCCAAATCAGCCATAATACTATAAAAAGCTGTTAGCCGGTCACTGGTCCGTGGACAGGCTTTGTCCTTTCTGGCATTGGGTACCCGTGGCAAGTATGGCCTTCTGAGATACAAGCATCATCCTTATTGCTCATTAATGTTGTGTCAAAATCATTTTTAAATAGCACATTGTTTTCTAACTATTTTTTTAAAAAGATTTTATTTATTCATTTATTTGAGAGAGAAAGAGAGCATGGGTGTATGTGCACAAGCCAGGGGAGGGGCAAAGGGAGAGGGACAAGCAGACTCCACACTGAGTGCAGAGCCCCATGCAGGGCTTGATCCCAGGACCCCGAGATTATGACCTCAGCTGAAACCAAGAGTCAGACGCTTAACCGACTGAGCTACCCAGGCGCCCCTAACTACTTATTTTTTTAAAGATTTTATTTTTTAAATAATCTCAACACCCAAGATGGGCCTCGAACCCACAATCCTGAGATCAAGAGTCACATGCTCTTCCGACTGAGCCAGCCAGGCACCCCTCTAACTACTTATTAATAAGCACAAAGAAAAGGTAAAAAAAAAAACACCAAGATAATAAGTTTCCACATCTGTGGGAATCTTTCTAGTCTGTTTTGCTTATAGCTACAACTTAGAAAACACGGTCACACGGAGCACACCGTCATGCCTTCTTTCTTGCAGTAAGCCTTGCTCATCGAAAATATAATTTTAAAGTACTGTTTTATATTCTCTCCATCTTTTAGGGAAATCATTATTTATTTACCCAGTCTCCTTTCGCTGGACATTGACGTTGTTTCTTCTTTTGTACTTTTATAACTAGCATAATGGTGAACATGCTCGAACATGACATTTGCCCATGCATCTCAGATTATTTTCTGGAGACACATTTCTAGATGGGCAGTTACTGGATTAAAAGGTCTATAAAGGCTTTTGCTTTTGATGTTTGTTGCTTAAATTCTACACTTGAAAATGCTGTATGATTTATACTCTACTAATCAGCATTCAAGAGCACCCATTTCCTCAGACTTTTGGTTTTCTAGATTGACAGTCCCCACCTGCATATGTTCATGACTTGGGTCCCTTCTCTCCAGTATTTGTTTTCCTTCCATCTATCAGTCCATCCATCCTTCCTTTCTTCAGGGCATTGGCGACAACTTCTAGAATAATGTTAACAAGTAATGGTGGTAGGTCGCATTTTCTTGTGCCAGAATTTAGCGGGAACATCTCAACTGTTATAACATTAAGTATGATGTTGATTATTAGTTAGAGACACATTGCCCACAAGAGTAAGAAAATGTCCTGTGCTCTTGGTTTTTCAAATCTTAAGAGCAAATTATGAACGATCTTTTGTCATCTATAGAGAAAATCGTTTGTTTATCTCCTAGGATCAATCACTGTGATTGGACTGTATGCTTTTCCTAATATTGGACCATATTTTATTACTAGAATAAACTCTTCTTAGTCAAGACTTATTATTATAAGTTTTATGACATACCACTACATATGGTTTTAAGTTTATGTTAACTTTATAAAATAAATGGAGAAGCTTCTTGGCACTCCATTCTCGGAAACGCTCACCACAAACAAGTGAACACGTACCTGCTTGTGCTCCTGCTGGATATTTCTAGTAAATGAGTCAGGGGCTATATGACCTGGGTGAGTGGAAGGTGGGGGCTTTGGTTCATGTGCTGAAAAAATGACTCACTGGGTTTGATTTCTGTTCCTGTTAAAGACTGACCAGCGGGAGGAAAACACTCATTCCGACCCATAAGCAGGCTTGGGTCAGTCACTTCTGCACTCCTGAGATTTCTGGCACACCGTAGGCACTTTAAAAAGTCAACCCAAAGAACTACACATTGTGACACCTTTTTTTTTTAAAGAATTTATTTATTTATTAGAGAGAGGGTGTGTGCAAGCAGGGGGAGGGGCAGAGGTAGAGCAAGAGAGAGAATCTCAAGCAGACCTTCCACTGAGCACAGAGCCCAATTTGGGGCTGAATCTCATGACCCTGAGATCATGACCTGAACCAAAACCAAGAGTCAGATGCTTAACTGACAGAGCCACCCAGGCGCCCCTGACTTACAAGTATGTAGGTCAGGTCCATGTAGCCAGACACAACGGAGACGGTATTATGTCCCTCCACCCACTTCTTCCTCCCTTGTGTGGCTGGGTGGTACTGGGGCGGGGGGGGGGGGGGGGGAAGCACTAGAGCTCAAAGGTCACTCTGAGGCCGAGGAGGATGACGGCGAGTGGGAGAGAGGGAAAGAGCCTTTTTTGCTTGTGAGAAAAGTGGGAAGTGGGCGGCGTGCTAATTTCGTGTGTAAGACCCTCGGGTACATTTTAACCTCTTGGAGTCACCATAAAACTATAGAGCCCTCAGCGAGGTGGGCCTCCCTTACGGTAGGAAGGCCCCGGCTTTCTGTAAGTCTTCACAAAGAACCTTCTGTCTGTTCAAAGCAGGTTTCCAGGGTGCTAAAAGGAGCAGGTAGGGCCCTGTTCTCATTTGGCACACTTTTTTTTTTTTTTTTAAGATTTTATTTATTTATTTGACAGAGAGAGACACAGCGAGAGAGGGAACACAAGCAGGGGGAGTGGGAGAGGGAGAAGCAGGCTTCCCGCTGAGCAGGGAGCCCGATGTGGGGCTTGATCCCAGGACCCTGGGATCATGACCTGAGCCGAAGGCAGATGCTTCACCGAGTGAGCCACCCAGGTGCCCCATCATTTGGCAAATCTTTATGGTGGTCCCAGTGCCCAACTTTGTGGCCGGGACAGAGGTGTGCAGTGAGAGATGCTGAATGGGTGCCTGGATGGGATGTTACTCTATCCAGGCACTGGGCCAGCGGACACCAGTGCAAGTAAGGAACGAGAGGACTGTGTTTTCCCGACTATGTGCTGGTGGGGGCGTCCTCTTGTGTCAGAATCCCTTGAGGTGGGGCAGTTGTTGAAATGCATATTCCTGAGCTCTGTCCAGATTTCTGAATCAGAATCTCTGCAGGAGGGGCCTGGGAATGTGCATGGATAACAAACTCCCCCCACCCCCCCCCAGAGGTTCTGATACGCTCTTTGATTTGAGGCCCGTGCTCTAGCTGATGATGCTTAATGAGATTGTTATGAAAAGCTTCCTGTTCACAGCCCACTCATTAACAGGCACACCTCTTTGCCTGCCTCTTCTTCATGGCAGAGCAGGGTTAGCACATGCAAGACAAGAAGAGCAACGGAGGTTTGTTGAAGGTGGCTCTAATGGATTTATCCAAATCACAAAGATGAGTTATAATTAGAATCTGTAATTACCCAAACAGCTGCCGGGGACATAGTAGAGCAGGACAGAGGCAGCCCCGGGAAGGCTCCGCAGGGCTTGCTGGGCAAGGCAGTGCTGGAAACACAGCAGACCTGAGAAGGAAGCAGCCCCCACGGAAGGATGTCCACTTTGCTCAGGGCCTCCTGGGTGCCGCTCTGGGTATGTGATGTCTGTTCTCACCTGGAAATCCTCCTGTAGCCTCACATAGAGCAGGTTGCTAACCTAACCTCGTCTTCGGTTAAGTCCCCCAGGAGCCGACTCTGAGCAAGAGTTTGAGTGCTAGAAATTTACATGGGAGGTGAAGGTAGAGGAGTGGAGATGTGAGTCATGGAAGGGAAGAGAACCAAATGAGGGGTGTGTTAGCAAGCCAGCTACCCGTGGGTGACTGCAGCTTATTCCCAGCCAGCGTAGAACACATATCTCAGAATTATCCTCCCTATGGGGCAAGGCAGCTGGGGCATTCAGACCCCAGCTTCCATCAGCCTCAGAGGCTCCTTCCAAAGATACTTAAAGCAGACCCAGGATTCAGATGCTAGCTATCATTTAATGTCCAAGATCCAGTTCTGCATAAGGAGTAAAGGCGAATAGAAACGTGGAAGAGAAAATAATTAATTCTGCTTCAGGACAGGTAGCCTAGGAGAGGCAAGGTGGCTCTTGAGTGTGATGAGCACCATCCCTAAATGGTCACCTTGTCCACCATGAACACATCAGTGTGGCCCTTATTTTGGAGCACTTTCTATTTAGCTGAAGTTTCTTTTTTGAAACTGTGAACTTCAACAGCATTACAAATACAAACAAACTAAAACCATACTTGCTGACTGTTAATTAAACCTAAGGCCTCTGAGCTCTCTTCCAGTTGTTGTTGTTTGAGGTACACATGTTCTTACGGAAAAGTAATTGGGGTGCCCTGGCCATCTCTCCGGCTGCTTCCACTCGACACTTGCGCACGCGTATTCCGAGGCCCTGACTTTAATCCACGCACTCTGAGAGAAGCCAGTGTGTCTTCACAGGGTTAGGGACACCATAACACATGAGAACCCTTTGTTCATAGCACCCTCCCCGCCCCCCATCACCGTCCGTGGCTTCAGGATTTTTATATCTTTGATGATACTTAATACATTTCGAAATACTCTTCTTTATTCTTTCATGGACTTTTATCAATCTGCCTCCCACGCTCCGGAATGGAAGAACCACAAGGAGAGAGATCCATCCTCTCTGCCTCGTTTGGCATCCATGCCCTCGGCACAGGGCCTGGTGCACAGTAGGTGCTCAATAAATATTTGCTGAGTGAGTGAACACCTAACACATGTGAGGGTTCGTTACTTTTTCCTGAGAGTTCGTAGAGCTTGCTCAGCCAGTCTCCTGGGTGGAAGCATCTGGGATGTTTCCAGCCTTCCCTTGTTTTAAATGGTGCCTTCTGTACAAGATACTTTGTTCTCCCTTTGTTATTTCCTCAGGATATAATTCCTGAAGTGGAGAGAGCCCCGCACTGCCCAAGAGAACTTCTGCCCTGACAGAAAGGTTCCGTGTCTGCGCTGTCCAGCCGTTAGTGACGTGTGGCTATCAAGTACTTAAAATGTGGCTAGTGTGACTGAGTTATTAATTTAAATTTAAGTAGCCTCATTGGACTGTGTAGGTGCAGACTGTTTTAAATTCTTTCTCTGTATTTCCAGGGCATCCTCCTCAAAATGCAGCTCATTCACTTGCCTGGGCACCCAGGTCCCCGCATCTGCCCACATGGAGTTCTCATGATTTTCCCTCAGCCGCGGTGGGAGGAATGGGAACAGGGGGACAGTTCACGGACTCGTTTCTTCATTCAGGAAATGCGTACTGGATGCTCCCCAAGGTGTCAGATGTGGTACTGAGAGAAGAGCCCTCAAGCAGCTTAGCGAAGGGTAGCCATATTCCTTCCGAGAATGAGAGAATGACGCAACAGATGCTAAGAGGCCTAATCAGAGGCCAATGGGAGTACTGAGGAGGGAGGGACGGGCTGGGCTTGGGGCTCTGAGTGTGGCCTGCAGTCAGCCCTGGGGCTGTCTTTTCTACACCACTCATGTGATCACATGGTCTAAACTAGGATCTGGGGCTACTTCTGGCTGAGAGAGGCGGTCAGAAGTGTGGTCGCCATATTGGAATTTCTGGAACTTGTAAAGGGGTGAGGGCTTTCCATGGCCACATACTCAAGCCTGTGACTGACTCAGAGCATGCTGGAGACTTATCCTGCCTGCCACAGTCTTCCAGATGCAACAGGCAGTCAAGGCTTAAGGGAATTTGGACCTCGTGGGCGGAGACTCCAGGCCTTGAGCTTGTGTCTCTATTTTTTTCCCAGCATGCAGTGGGAAATCTCCTGGCTCTGCTTGTTTAGCACACAGCTGGGCTCCTGGCGCATAGTAGTTGCTTTATAAATCTTTGCAGAATGATTGCAAGAATAAGGTGTGTGACCATGGACAGCTCTGGGCCTTCATGGCGATCTGTGAGGTTTGGTACTTTTGGGGATCCTGGTCCCTTTTGAGAGGCTGGTGGAAGCACACATTTCCCCCCCAACATGCATGAGTGCCCTGTCACATAGAATTTTGTGTATGATTTCAGGGATAGAAAGCCATCCTTGAGCACCTAGGGGTCCATGGATCCTTCTTGAGAAAGCTTGGGCTCCAGGCAGTGCCCAGCTCCCTTGGGTAATGTCCTCTGATGACGTGTATTAGTTTCCTGTGGCGGCCGTAACATATTACCACAAACTGGGTGGCTTAAAACAACAGAAATTTGTTCCCTGACACTTCTGGAGGCCAGGAGTTCAAAGTCAAGGTGTGGGCAGGGCAGCACTCATTCTGGACGTTCTAGGGGAAAATCAGGTCTTTGCCTCATCTGGCTTCTGGCAGCTGAGGCATTTTTTCCCTTGTGGCCACCATGGTCCAGTTTGCCGTGGTCCCAGTACCTCCTCCTCTTCTGTCTGTCTCCAGTCTCCCCCCTGCTTTTCTCTTATCAGGACACTTATCATTGCATTTCAGGCCCACCCGGATAATCCAGGATGATTCCCCATCTCAAGATCCTCAATTTAATCACATCCCAAATAAGGTCACATTCACAGGTTCCAGGAATTAGGATGTGGACATATCTTTTTTGGGGGGGTGGGGGGAGACACCATTCAGCTTACTACCGTGGGAATGGGGGCTTATTTGCCTTCTCTTACCGTGGTCCCTATACTACCTCCAAACAGCCTTGACCTTGGTTGGAAGCCGCTCAGTCGGAACTGCAGCTTGTCTCTCCCAAGGATATTCTTTAACGGGAAGGCCATGGAAAGGTGACCCAGAAACCCTGAGTTGCTCTGAGCTTGGCTCTGAGGCGCCGATTCTCTCTGGGTTACAGTCACCAGGAACACTGTGGAATGTTATTTTCTGGAAATGTGAAGGGGGACTGGAGGGTAGGTGTTTCACACGGCTCCCCCTTTTCATGCATTGGCAGGTGTGGAGGGGGCTGTCTGAAAGCCATTCTCCTGAGGATGGAGAGCCCACAAATCATGCCTTTCCAGGCCACAGGAACGGGTTTGCCTTTTTTAAAAAATGTCTTATTCCAACTCAGCGTCTCATGATAGATTCTTTCAGGTGGGAGTGTGGTGTAGAACTCAAATGGAGCTCTGTTTGAACACTCGCATGGAACCTGCCCTTTTCCTGCTTTGCTTCTGTCTTAGCCTGTCAGAAACTTGCATGCTGCAGCCTTGAGAAACACTGGGATATTCTTTACATGCTCAATGCTTTGTCCTCAGGAAATGCAAAATATCTGTGCTTTCTGGAAACATATCTTCCAACAGATAAAAGGCATTAGCCCTCTGAGAACATCTCTGTTTTTCTCCTTTTTTACCAATAAACCACTATCATTGCCCCCACTCCCTCTTGAGCTCTTGGAGCCATTTCATTGAGCGACCCCAAAGTTCTCACTGAAGATGAGACAAAACGACACATTAGCACCAGGTCCTTTGTGGTGATGATCTTGATGGAAAAAATAAATTCTGGCATCAGGAGGCTCCAGCTGCTTGCTCTCAGAGGGCACTTGCTCTAGGTGAAATAACTTTGAATGCCAAGCAATCACACCGCCTTTCAAAAAATTCTTATTTAATATCTGTTTAGCTGAAGAAAGCATTCCTGCTTGTGCCAATATTAAGGCAATTAGCAATGGTAATGTGTTTTGCAAACATAAGGCATCACCCGTTTTATTTTTTTATTTTTTTTTTTTATTTTTTTTTTTAAAGATTTTATTTATTTATTTGACAGAGACAGTGAGAGAGGGAACACAAGCAGGGGGAGTGAGAGATGGAGAAGCAGGCTTCCCGCGGAGCAGGGAGCCCGATGTGGGGCTCGATCCCAGGACCCTGGGATCATGACCTGAGCCGAAGGCAGACACTTAACGACTGAGCCACCCAGGTGCCCTCACCCGTTTTATTTTATTCTTGTGGTTGTTAATAGCCATAGAAGTGTGGCTCACGTTGGTCTCTTGAAGAACAAACTGTTTGTTGCTTGAACATAAAGACAGTCACCCACACACGTGAAGTGCTAATAATTGCACGTCTTTCATGGTGCTATAACTCGTAGATAATAGCACTTCAGATGTCTGTATTTTTTCTTCTTCCAGGATTTAACCTTAGCCAGGCATGCCTGGCTTAATAATAAGGTTGGCTGTCTCCTTCTGACATGAGCTGGGTTTGAACTTTAGCTCTGGGAATGTTTGGAATGTGTAAGGAAGCATTTAGACCAATTAGCCTCTCATTTCTCCACTTGGGCCTCATACTTCCAGAGAAGCATCTGCAGGTCAGAAATCTCACCTCTACCTGTCTGTCCCGTTGCCTGCCGAGATGCTCAGCTTACACATTCCCCTCTGATGAGCCCTTGGGGATGCCCGGGAGCCCGTGGGTGGGCTGGGCTCCAGTGCGCCTTGGGGACAATACAGGCGGGGCCTCTCCTCATCCGCAGCACCCCACCCCCAATCTCTCCTGGACCAGCACAGAGGCCTTCTCCCTGCTTCCCCTCATACTCTGGCCCCTGCCATTCATCCGCGCACGGCAAACAGAATGGGTTTTTAAAATGTCATCCTGCTGGTGTTATTTCCCCGTTGCTTTACCCATCAGTGGCTTTCCGTTGTGCCCAGAATAAAATCTAAATGCCTTCCTATGACTTATTCGTTGGCATGATATTTAGCTGATATTCACTGGGGGGGGTGCGTACCGTCTATTAGAAGTCTTGTCTGGGTCATGACCTGGGAATCCCTCCACCCCCACAGTGACTCATAATCCATCAGGGAAGGGTTAACAGCTGGCCCATTTGGGGCCTTGAGGCCCCTGCCTCAGCACCACAGTCAGCATCCATTCGGATGCCTTGGAGGCCTGTTAACTATTCGGCCCACTGCCCAGCTTATAAGGCTCCACAGCGTCTGGCCTCAGCTTCCCCCTCCAGGTTCACCCCTTGGCCTCCTCCATTCGGCCACACTGACCTCTTCCGGTTCCCAGACACCTCAAGCTCACTCCTGCTTTCCAGAGCACTCCCCATGTCGTTCCCCCGGCCTGGGAGGGAGGCTCCCATCTCCAACCCCTTCTCATCCTTGCAGCCTGCCTGTGGCTGTTGGCTCTTCAGAGAGGCCTTCCTTCCGCCATGCTTCCTAGTGAGGCTCCCTCCCTTACCCCCATCTCTGTGCTTACTGTGTTTCATTCGTACAGATTAGTGCAGTCTTGATTACTTCGTCTGTTCGTTCACATGTTATTATCAACTTCCCCATGAGAATGTCTGCTCCTCCAGGCCTGGATCCATGTTGTAATGAGCACACTCGAACTTCCCAACTGCCTCACACAGCGCTGGGAACCTCCGAGTCACATGATAATTATTTCTCAGATGGAGGGGGGTCAGAGAAAGGAAGAAGGGGAAAAGAGACAGCATAAGTGAGTGGGAGGGGTGGCCCCCACCAGTACGAAACCAATAAAGATGACAGCTACGTGGAGTGCTTACGCCGTGTTGGACCCTGAACCAAGGGCATGACATACATAGCCTCCTTTAAATTCTCACAATGACCTGTCCAAGTTTTTAGTATTTCTCCCCGTTTATGGATGAGGAGAATGAGGCTCTGAATTGGAAGCTGGGCACTGGAGGAAGAGACAGAAACAGCCTCTGATCCTGTGGGGATGATGAGCCAGTGGTTCTCAAACTTCCAAGTTAAGATTTTTAAGTGCTCAAGAATCACCTGTGGCGTTTACTGAAAATGCAGAATTCTGACGTCACCCCAGAAGTTCTGATTTCAGTAGCTCTGGAATGGGAGCCCTGGAATTTTTTTTTTTTTTTTAAACATCCTTGGTCTATACTCTTTTCTTATTCTTGAGGACAGCGAGGGGGTCATCCTATCATTGCATTCCCATGGTCTGGCATGGATTACATAGCCGGTGTTCAGTAAACATTAGCTAAATGCATAGATGAGTGAATGAGTGAAGGTTTTCAATTTGGATCCTTGTTTTCCAATTAAGCCAGAAATTTCTAAAGTAATTCAGGGCCTGTTAGAATTTAATAGAATGTTCGCTCTAGTCACTTTCCTCCTTTCTGGGCTGTAGCCTAATTTGTGTTTGAAAAGTCGAGAAGACTATAGATTTCACTTCATTTTTGCCCTTTGAAAGTCAAAGGTTTTTTTTGTTGTTGTTGTTGTTTTTGGTTGTCGTTGAAATGCATACTGCAAACTGGGAAAGATTGATTTTGAAGGCTTATTTGGTATTTATTTTGCCAAATACCCTAACATCTGCTCGCTTTTTGTCACCAGGCTCCAAAGTTTTAGGAAGTGGAGTAGCCAGTAAAGAGGTCTGTGAGGTTTTTTGTTCTTTATCCCATTTTTCCTCCCTGTCTTTTGCTCCCAGCTGGTAATGGTTCCAGGACAAGTGGTAAAGGACTTATGAAAAGCATAAAGCTTGTAAGTCCTGTGAGATAATTGTGCTTCCCGGAGGCCCAGGAGGACTCTTAAGGAAAGAGCATGGAAGAGGTGGGGGCGCCTGGCCTGCTTGGCTGCCCTTGAGTCTTCTCTCCTTCACTTGGTAGACGCCGTTCCCCGTGCAGCCACGCTTCTGTGACAAATCCACAAAGGCGTGGGATGCATTCGGTCAGCAGGAGTTGGAAAAATGAAATGGCATGACTTGTTCTCTTGGGTTTCTCAAGAGCAAGGGAGAAACGTGGGAAGAATGAGCAGCAGGCTGGGCGGAGGAACTGGGGTGCCGCACACTGCCCATCAGGGAGAAACAGGCAAGGCGGGGAAGACAGAAACTGGAGGAGTCAGCCAAGGAAGCATGTGACTGGAAGGACAAGCCACTCACTCATTCACTCATTTATTCATTCACTAATTCAACAGCTGTTGATCAACGCCCACGTTGTTTTGTTGATTGCCCCAGCCTTAGCACCTACAAAAGGGTACAGCCATGAACACCATAGAGCCCCTGCACTCTTGGAGCTTATATTCTAGGGGAGGAGACAGAAAATAAATGTATATGTAAATACATAAATAAATGGGTAATTGCATAAATAAGTAAATAAGTAAAATGCAGAACATGTTGGATGGTGATAAGTTTTATGGAGAAAGAGCCAGAATGGGTAAGGCAGAGAGTTGCTGGGATAGGAAAGGCACTGCCGAGGAAGGTCTCCTTGAGAAGGTCACATCTGAGCAAACTCCTTGGTGGAGATTGGGTTCTGGAGAAGCCAATCTGAGACACAGATTCTCATGAAGAATTATCGCAAATTTAGTGGCTCAAAATAACACTAACGTAGGATTTTACAGTCCTGGAGGTCAGAAGCCCGAAAATCAAGGTGGAGCTGTGTGACTTCTGGAGGCTTTAGGGGGGGAAGCTACTTTGCCTTTTCCAGTTTCTGGAGACCACCTGTGTTCCTTGGCTCACGGCCCCTTCCTCCATCTTTAAGACAGATAGCATAGCGTCTTCAGATCTCTCTGAGACTCTGCTTCGGTCACCCCATCTCCTTCTCTGTGTCTGGCCCTCCTACCTCCCTCTTATAAGGACCCATGTGATTATGTTTAGCCACCCAGGTAATCCGGAATAACAGTTCCATCCTAAGGTCCTTAATTTAATCGCATCTGCAGAGTCCCTGAAGCCCTGTTAGGTAACATTTTCATCGGTTCCAGCCCCATCTTTGGGGGCCATTATTCCACCCACCGCAGATGGGAAGGTATCCCAGGCTGGAGAAACTGCTTTAACAAAAGCACGGTGGACATAGCGTCAGTGCCATGTGAACGCTTAGGAAGATGAATTCACATTTTTCTGGGTCCCCTCCCAGGTAAGAAGTGGTTTTTGGCTCTCTGGAGTTCCTAGAAAGGAGGACCTGGGGGTTAGTCTGGGTAGAAAGGTGGGCCGGGGGCTTGTTCCAAAGCTACCATATTCCATCCAGTCTGCTGTCTTGATTTGAATGGTATGTTTATTTGTGGTGGCTTAGGAGGGGAGGACAGTTTGGAGACGGGGGAAGGCCTTGTACCATGCAGACTGGGAGGGGGGATGGGCACATTTTTGGTCAGGTTTATAAATTATAGAGACTGGAAATCCAATGTGCACTAAAGCATGGACACCAAACACGATGCATGAGACACCTCAAGGGGCGCCTGGGCGGCTCAGTCGGTTGAGCATCGGACTCATGATTTCGGCTCAGGTCATGATCTCATGGGTCGTGAGACGGAGCCCCACGTCACGCCCCACACTCAGTGGCGAGTCTGCTTGAGATTCTCTCTCTCCCTCTGCCCTTCCCCCCCATTTGTGTGCACACTCTCTCTCGCTCTCTCAAATAAATAAATCTTTTTTTTTTTTTTTAAATGAGACACCTCAAAAGACTGGGATCATTTCCTCCGCTGTGTCCCTCACCATCTGGGCCCAGGTGACCACATGAAGGTCAGAGAAGCTCCTCAGTCCTTCCTGGGGTTGAAAGAGCTTCAGCCCCGGCTCCACCAGCTTCTGTGTCTATCCCCAGAGTGACCAGTGATGCCAGTGAAGTCCTTAATCCCAGAGAAAAGAATTGCCTTCCAAACGCAGTGTCCAGTAAACATAGGGTGGCAGGAAGGGGCTGGATTCAAGTTCTGAAAATTTGTGCCCAGATCCCAACTGTCTTGCTGCCACACTGTGTGGCCCTGGGCAAGTTTACCTAAACTCTCTGAGCCTCAATTTCCTCATCTAAAAAATGGGGATAATAACTTCTACTCCAGGGGAACTATGAGAAGATTTGATGATGTAATGCTTTGAAAAGTGCCTCCCACATAAGAGCTTTATAATTTTTAAAAGAGTAGGGTTTTTAAAAACATATTCTAAATCTTTGAAAGGTGGTCATCCACTCAGGATCTCATAGCCCCTCTCAGTTAGCTCTTGTTTTCTGGAACGGTCTGTTCCAAAACATTTGAGGTAACAGAATGTATGGCCCCAGGCCTCTGCTCTCAGGCTGAGAAGAGGTGGAGGCCCTTAGGTTGACTTTTTAAATCTTCTCTCCGCCTCCCTAAGCCCTGCCTGGTTCTTCATGCTGGTGGTTACCTGAGAATCCAGGTCCTCCCAAACCTGCACCCCAAGCCAGTGGTTGGGGGTAGGGGTAGTGAGAGAATGAAATGGACCCCGGCCTGCACACCAGGATGTTTCTGGCAGCTGGCCACATTTGAAATTTAAATAGCTGCACCGCTTCCCCAGACTGTATTAACTTTCACAATTACCAGCGAGAAAGTCTCACGATGGAACTCACAGGTCAGCCCACGTATTGGTTCTGTCTCCATGAATTATGGTGCTCGCCCTGGTCTCCTCTGCTGAGAGAGAGAGAGATCAGAGGCACCAGGCACAGCCTCTTTGTTAAGTCCTTCCGCAAGCTAAAAATGCGACTTTGAACTTGCTTATGAAGGCCAAGAGAGAACTGGGGCCTTGACCTCTGACCCACATCCCCACATCCACGTGAGCCCAGTGATGGTGGCCAAGGCACGTCCCAGGGGCCCCATGCTCAGCCAACGCTTGGGATGTTGTCATCTCCCAAATAGTCATGAAAGAGCTGATTACTAAGCATGGGTGGAGGACTTCTCCATTACTGCCTTTTTTTTTTTTTTAAAGATTTTATTCATTTGAGAGAGAGAGAGCATGAATGGGGCAGAGGAAGAAGCAGACTCCCCAGGGAGCAGGGATCCCAACTCGGGGCTCGATCCCAGGACGCTGAGATCATGACTTGAGCCGAAGGCAGACGCTTAACCAACTGAGCCACCCAGGTGCCCCTTCATTAACTATCTTAAATGCACTTCAGAGCAACCTGTAAAAGTAAGTTCTGCAGTCCCCATTTTAGAGATTGAAAGGACAAGGCCCAGATGGAAGCAAGTGTCAGACTAACCTGAGTTGGGAACCATCTCCCAAACCAGGCTCTGCCCCTCAAGGTGAGCTGCGTGACCTACACAGAATACTGATCCTCTCAGCTTCCATTTATTCACCGGCAAAAATGAGGACCATTGACCGTTGACCGGCTTCAGGAGTTGCTGTGAGGATAAATGAATGAAAGCCCCGAACTGTGCTGCGAATTACGCTGAGTGACAGCTGTGTGGTTGGTTGATTAGCCTACACCCCACCTGAGGGTTCAGCCTGCGTCTTTGGCCACTAGTTCCAAGCTCTGCCCCCAGGGGGCGCCATTCAGAGTCTGAGCTCTGGTGCCCACTGGGGTCGCTGTAGGTGGCACCCAGAAGGAAAGGAGGGTGGTTTCCAGAGAAAATAGAAGAGGCGGAAATGAGATAATTTAAATGTAAAGCAGAACTCCAAACTGAGCCCTAGGCAAGGCCTGCAAAGCACCCACCATCAGCTGCATCTATGAACTGAGGCAGAGCCAGGCGTGTGACCTTGGATGAGACATTCATGTGTCTGGGCCTCTAGGTTTCCCACTTGTACCATTGTAAGAGCCAGAGCTTTTCGAGCCAGCGTGCCAGGCTCCAGGAGGCCCGCACCGTGGGGCAGAGGCTCTGCAGCTGGATTTCTCTCCTCCTGCGCTCCGCTGAAGCAGCTCTCTTGATACCTAGGCTGCCCGCGTCAGCATCCGACGTCCAGAGGGCATGTGGGACAAGTAACAAATGGACGTCCCACAGCGGAGGCCGCAGGGAACCTCGCCCCTGCTTCTCATGGCTCTGCCTGCATCTTCCTTCCTGGCCCAGGGGGGCACTGAGTTTCTCAAGGGCGGGGCCCCGCCTTCCCTTCTTTGGCATCCTTCCAAGCACCACACCGTGTTGGCCAGGGAGCATAATAGCATCGTCATCATATGCCATCTGCGTATCCTTAGCCACATCACTTAATCTTTCAGTGTGCTCTTTGTGCATCTGAAAATAAGGGCGATAAGATAGCCATTTCTGAAGGAAAGACGGGAAGTTTAATTGAGGTGGTGAGTTTAGCGCTGTGCCTGGTATGCAGCAAGTGCTCAATAAATGTCAACATTTTGCTTCCCTTAATAGTGAACCTTTGCTGTCCAAATGATTCATGTATGGTTGCTGGAATTCTGAGTCATGAACAGCCCAGGAGGATGGGTTGGAAGTGATTGGAAGCATTTCTTGGGGGTCACTTTTCCCTGGTCTATCTTATTCTTACAGATTTCTCTCTCTCTCTCCCCCCCTTCTTTCCCACCCTTTTTCCCCCCTTCCCTCCTTCCCTCCTTCCCACCCTCTTTCCCTCCTTCCCCCCTCTCTTCCTCCCTCCCTCCCTCCCCTTCCTCCCTCCCTCCCCTTCCTCCCTTCTGTCCTCTGTCCTTCCGTCCTTCCTTCTCTTTTTCTTCCTTCCTTCCTTCCTTCCTTCCTTCCTTCCTTCCTTCCTTTCTTTCTTTCTTTCTTTCTTTCTTTCTTCTTTCTTTCCTGCTTCCATCTCTTCCCATAAGAGAGCAGAAGAAAATTTGAATTCCCCCACTGGGTTAAGATGCATATAACTTTTAAAAAAGAGAGAGAGTATGTAAAATGATCTGAAGTTTCTCAGATCAAGGAATTCAGCATTAGAACTAAATGGTGCCCTTTTGCAAGGCGGATGGACTCCATATAGCAGCCCCCAAGATATTACGCAACCACTGTGTAGAGCACGTTTTGCTTTGATAGGTTTGAAAGAAGGGGCATTAAAGAGAGAAGAATATGGCACCGTAGAGGATGGATTTTCTTTCTCTTGTTCACAACTTAATTTGGGATGAGGTTGGTGCGCTTTGATACCTCTTTTGCCCTCTTCCTTGCAAAATGTGAGGTGGAAACCTCATTTCTATTTCAGCTGGAGGCTGAGACTCCAAAGGTGAGCCCGTTTCCAGCACATTGAAGGCAAGGTTGTCTGCGACACCTCGCCGCCCTCCCGCTGCTGTACGTGATACCGAGTCCTTCTGAGGGCTGCATGAAATGGATGGATGAGCTCCCTGGAGTTCAGAAATAACTACCTTCGCCTGGCCCCTTCTAACTCATCCTCTGCACAACCACCTCACTGCTCTGTCAAAAACAGATCATGTCTTGCTTCACATTCTCCAGGGATTTCCCACTGCCCCTAAAGCCTGAGTCCCTTAGCATGGCTGACAAGGCTTTCAGGATCTGAGCCCTGCTGCTCGCCTAGCTGCACCCCTCGGTGCTCTCTACCCACCCAGTGCTCCTCCCAGGCAGCCTGATGCATGTGCTCTGTCCTGCCTCCCTGCTTTCCACAGCCTGTCTGCTGCAATGTCCACCCTCTCTGTTTCAATCCCATTTGTCCCTCGAGACTCCACTCAACTCAACTCTCAACATATTGGCTGATAATAGCGATACAATAACAATAGCCAACAGGTATTGAGTGTTTACCAGCATGCCAGGCACAGAGCGAAACACTTTATATACACTTACACCTGTAGCCAAACTGGAATAGCCAAATCATTATTAACCCTCGATCCCCCATTTTGATAAAGATGTGCTGCTTTTGTGCTCCTGCAGCATCCGTGGTATAGACTGGATCATAACTGTTGCTTTACTTCTCTGCCTCCTGCCCAGGGCTGCAAGCTCATTCATTCATTCACTCATTCATTCGCTTGGCAGGCAAGTTGCGAGCACCGATTATGTGCCAGGCACGGTGTTTGGTACTAGGGTTAATAATGACTCAGACAGATGAAAAGATCCCTGCCCTCATGGAGCTTACAGTCTCCAGGGGTGGGTCATGGAGGGAGATTCTTAAAAATTTAGAAAGATGTATCAACAAAATATTCACCCATTGTGATAAGTGATGGTTGAAAAAAGCCAAGATGGGATACGGGGTGATGGGGCAGGGCTGAAACACCTTCAGACAGAGTGGCAGGGAAGGCTTCTTGGAAGCTGTGATATTTCTATTAAGAACTAAAAGGAGAGAAAGGGACAGCAGGGTCCAGGACCACAGAAAGTGGTCCAGGTCTAGGGACTAGCATATGCAAAGACCCTGTGGCAGAAAGAGCTTGCTATACTCAGGGAATTAAAAGGAGGCCCAGTTGGCTAGATAATCATGAGCTGGGGGGAGCAGCAGAAGGTGACATTGGGAGATGCTGGGGCTTGAGGCCAAGGTTAGGAATGGGGATGTTTTACTAAGGGCAATAGGAAGTGATTGGAGGGCTTTAAATGGAGAGTGATATGATTTCTTTACATGTTAATTCTTCTGGAAGAAGAGAGTGAATGGGATGGGGCAAGAATGGAGGTGGGAAGACCAGCTGAGAGCTGTTGGAGCCCCCAGATGAGAGGGCAAGGTGGCCTGGAGAAGGGATACCTGTGGGGATAGAGAGACATGCAGAGATTGGAGCTAAGCTTCGAAGGTGAAACCCATGGGACTTGCTGTTGTTCTGCATGCAGAGGTGAGGGGGTTAGAGGAGTCACGATGACTCCTGGGTTTCCAGCTGGAGAGATCGAGAGGATGGTGGCACTGTTTACTGAGTGGGAGAAGTGCAGGGGCAGGAGGAAGGGAGCAGGACTAAGGGAAGTCAAGAGTGCGTTCAGGATACGCGGAGTTCTTAAAGGTCGTCTTCGTCTCATTCATTGTACGTACCCCCAGCACATAGCCCTGTGCCTGGACACAGTAGGTGCTCCTAAATGCTTGCTGAATGAATACATACCCAAGTCTACCTGACCAAAGGGGCTGCAGCCTTGATCCCTGCTGTTGCAGACCTGACTGGGGCTACCCAAAGGATCCACACTTGGAACAGGCCGCAAGCAGGAAAGTCTAAGTGATGTGCAGGCCATGGTGCAAAATGAAAAGGCAGGGCCCCTGCTTTAAAAGTATTAAGAAATTCAAGTCAGTGGCAGCAGAGCATCAACCAAGCATGAAAGGCTGTGCGACAGGAGCCGGCCCTGCTCCTAAGTAGGAAGCCTACCTCTTGAAGGCAAATGTGGGTCCACCCCAGGTTTCTGAGATAAAGTCTGAAGAACCTTCCTTAGAAGCAGTAGGAGCCCAGATGTGCAAGGAGCCCAGTGGGGATAGACCGTGTGCAGCCTGCATGTCTTGGGGAGCAATTCAGCTGTGAACCTTTCCTGGGGGATGTGTCCTTTCCAGCTCTTGGGGCAGGCCCTGGTGCCGTGGGCACTAGCCAAATTGGAGGTGGGAAGGTGAGGTGTGGCTGGTGTCCTTCCTGGGGCAGGCGGAGGCAGCAGCCCTTGACCTCTGAACTCCAGGCCCCCATGCTGGGGGAGGGGATGCATTTTCACTGCTTTCCTTTACTCCTCCCTTTCCTCTAGTATTTGTTAATATTATTTCTCGGCAAAATTAGGTTACTTTGAATTATAATAAGTAATAATAACAAATGCCTACTGATTCTTCAGCTCTTGGTAGGTGTCACCTTATCCGCAGGTGGGTTGTATTTAGCCTGAGGTCACACATTTAGTGAGGGGCAGAAAACCCCCACAAAACCTAGTGAGTGGTTTGAACTGCTGTCCTTCTTCTTCTAAAGCTGGGTCGTGGTGCCACATGGCTGGGAGAGGCAACTGTACCACTTCTTAACTGAATGGTCTCAGACAAGTCTCGCCTCCTCGCCCCTCTGAAAAAACTCTTAACCCCTTTCGGATCTGGATTTGATGACATGAGTCCATCTAAAGCCAAGCTCCTGCATCTGACGTGGAGAAGGTTGTGTGGTACGTGTTCCTCCTCGCGGAGGGATGAGATGCTCAGATCCCCTGCTCGATGGAGAATGGCAGTAGAGAAAGAAATATTTTAACATTTGTGTTTGTCTCCAAATTCAGGGTTCTTCTACACCTCCCGGCTTTTGCCCATGCGGGTCTTGCTGCCTGAAGTGCCATCCTCCCTCTCAGTGGGCGATCCCACAAGGCCCAGTTGTGATGGGATTACTTTTGGTGTTGTTTCTTCTGCCGGACAGTGAGCCCCTGGAGGTGTGCGCAGTATCGCACCCAGTTCTCAGTATGTAGTGGGTCCTGTATCAGGTTATTGCTGTGTAACAAACCACCCCAAAGCTCAAATGACTTAGACACTAAGCATTTATTAATACACGTTTGGGGGCACAGCTGGATGGTTCTTCCGGTGTCCACTAGGATTTCTCATGTGTCCTCTGAGTCAGCTGTAAGTCGGGGGTGTCGGTTCTGTTTTCTGGGCTGGGCTCTCCTCCTCCACAGTCTGTCACCCTGAAGCAGGCTAGTCAGGTTCATTCACATGGCCATGCTAGGGCCCCAAGAGAGGGAGGAGAATTTAACCAGAGATCTTTAGGTCTAGGCTCAGAACCAGCGCACCATCACATCCACTGCATTCTTGTGGCCAAATAAAGTCCCCACGTTCAGTGCAGAGTCGGTGTGGAAGGGTAGGGTCAGAGAGGCATGAAAAATTGGAGACACGGTGCACAATAAATGTTTAGTAAGTAAGTGAATATGCACTAAACACCATTCTAAGCCTTTTCCATTGCTCTAGACTGCATGTTTGTGTCCCCTGCAAAATGTATTTAGCCACACCCCTGACGCAGTGGTGTTTGGAGGCAGGACCTTTAGGAGATCATTATGTCATGAGGGTGGAGTCCTCATGAATGGGATTCGTGCCCTTATAAGAAACCCCAGAGAGTTCCTTGTTCCTTCTGCCATGTGAAGTTATAGTAAAAAGCCAGTATAATGTGAACCAGGCAGTGAATCTGTCAGTGCCTTGATCTTGAACCTCCCAGCCTCCAGAACTGTGAGATTTTAAATTTCTGTTGTTCATAAGCCACCCAGTATATAATACTTTGTTATAGCGGCCCAAACTGACCAAGAGATCAGTAGTAACACGTTGAATCCTGACCACAGCCCCCTGAAAGAGTTACTAGGCTTTATCCCCATTTTATACGTGAAGGAACTGAAGCACAGAGGGGTTATGTAACTTAGCCAAGTTCACACAGGTAGGGGGGTGGTAGAGCCTGGATTTGAACTTGAGCAGTTCAGCTCTAGTAACCATGTCTGTGCCCACTAAGGTGGTCTTACTGCCTCTCATTAATCCTGGGCACCCTGAATGCTGTTCACAGCCACTTCCGTTGGCTGGGAATAATTGTCTGACAAGCTCATCTTTGATGGCCGCGGTGGTTTTAAATCTGAGGGTGTGGAACTTTGAGATATGGCACTCACGGCTCATTTAAATACAAATGGCTTCAAAGGCTGTCCCAAATGTTGCTGCCTAGCAGCAGAACCAGCTTTTGGAAAGAGAGACTCCGAAGTTTAATTAACTGTCACCGTGGCAAATTCGGAGACATTGGTTATGCCGAAAGATTTCCTGACACTTCTTATTCATAATGGTGCTGGTGGGTCCCAGGCAGGCTGATCTATGGCTTTTAATCAACTAATGGATGGGGTCTCTGGGTAGAGATTCACAGTGTTCAGTCTGGTTAGAGCGGAAAGGGTTCTGTGAGCCCAGAGCTGTCCCAGCTCCCTGCCCAGGAGCGGAGTCTTTCTGGGCAGACAGCGAGAACACGGCCCGAAGGGCTTGATAAAAAGCTGCGATGTCACCCACAGCCCCGGAGGCTTGGCTTCAGCTACCCGCTGTGCCGGGCCTCCTGCCCTGTTCCTCCGCCTGTACCTTCCTGCTTGGCCCAGTGGCTCAGTGCTCACTCCGTGGGAGGCAGGCAGCGTGTTGCGGTAACAACCAAGGCTTTGGCAACAGAAAGAAATGGGTTTGAGTTCCTGCTCTGTCCGTTAGGGTCTGTGTGACCTTGGGCAGCTTGCTTCACCTTGCCAAGCCTCAGTTTCTTCACCCGTAAAATGGGAATAATAAGGAGATTGAAATGGGCGAAGCATTTAACTTTGCACAAGGTTGCGTGTGAGAACGTGGTGACTGTTCACTCCTGCTGTCTTCGTTCTCTTCCTCTCCCCAGTCTCCCCCTGCCTGCCAGGCTGGAAGAGAAGGAAGCACTGTGTCTGGAGCCCCTGCTGTGTGCCAGGCACCATTGTGGGTGTTTTATGCGGGCCCTGTTGCTCCGTCGTCACACTCCTCTGTGCGGTGAAGGGGTTTTGTGTGTGCGTGTGTGATTTGGCAGATGAAGAGAATGGGGTCAAAGAAATGGAGTGACTTGCATAAGGTCACTCTCAGCCAGTAGGGGCAGAACTGGGACTGGAGCCCAGTCGGTGCTGAGACCAAGATCTCATACCCTTCTGGCAGTTGGCAGGAGGGTTGGACCCAGAATAGCAGCCCCATCGATATTTACCTAATGGGTCAGGATGGAATCTGGCGGGATGCGTCTCCTTCTGAAAGTCCTCTCGGTGGAAACTTGGCATGGTCAGGCCAGCTGGGGACGGAGCCAGAACTTGAACCCCAGATGTCTGAGGGAGCCTCCGTGGCCAGGCAAAGGTGAGGGATAGCCAACAGACGACCCACCTCTTATGGACACGCTCTACCCTCCCTACTCCCCTCACCACTGCATTATCTGCTGCCTCCCATGCACGGGGCCATGGAACGTGGAACCATCCTTTGTCAGGGGCCCTGGAGAATGAGACACATTCTCTTTATCTGCTGCCCCCTGCAGGCCCACTCTGTGCCAGGCACTGGGATAGATGCTGGTAGCTTGAAATTCTTAAGGCCCCTGAGGATGGGGGGCATGTCTCCCTCGCCTCATTCTCTCCTGCACAACTCTGCAGTGTTCTTTCCCAAATAATAATAAAAATCCAATAATCATGATAGCTGGTATGTATCAGGCACTTCTGACCTCCTCACAACCCTGTGGATAGGCACTCCTCCTATCCCCATTTGACAGATGAAAAGATTGAAGCCCAGAGACATTTAAGGAATATACCCAAGGTCCCACGCCAGGCAGTGAGGAGTGAGATTTGATTCTAGAGAATCTGAATCCAGAGCCTCACATTACAGTGCTGAATCTTGTAGTAAATTCATTCATTCACGTATCTACTTATTTAACAAATACTTATTGAGGGTCTGGGTAACATGGCAGACACTAGGGATTCAAGAGTGAACAAAACAGATGAAAACCGCAGCTCTCCTGGACCTTAGGACCTTAGGACATAGAGGGATAGGCTATAAACAAAACTAAAAACTAAAATACATAAGATGTTGGAGAAGAATGCAGGGAGGGAGCTAGGGAGTACTGGGGGGAGGTTGGATTTTAAGAAGGCTGGTCATAGACAACCTCAAAGATGGGTGATTTTGAGCAGGGCCTTGAAGCAAGTGAGAAAGCGCCCATGTGCCCGTCTGGGGGAAGAATGTTCTGGGCAGAGGAAACAGCAGGTGCGGCAGCCCCGAGGCGGGTGGACACAATGAGGCTAGTTCTCAAATTCTAGCATATAGCCATTGATTAAACAGACTGGGCTCTGTCTGCACTGCCCTTGGGCCTAGCCCTGCGCGCTGGGGTGTCTGGCGACAGGGCTGCCCTCCGAGCACCCCCTGCAGGCGCGCTGAGCTCGTCCCGCCCGCGCTCCAGACACCTGTCCGCAGCTCGCTTTCATCTCCCCGCAGATGGCAAAGCTGCCCTGCAGGTAAAGACAGAATTAGCACAAGGAGCCTGCAGCAGGGGAGGAGAGTTTATGCAGGGAAACTGCCGGAAGGGAGACTACCAAACTCAGGCTTCTCTTGATTTTTTTCGTGTTGGGGGAAAACAAGCTGGCTTCTTCCACCCTGGCCAGGACCCTGCTACTGTGTTCTGGAGGCACTTCCTTACTCCCTCCTACTTTGTTCAGAAGCAGTTTCTCCCCCAACCCCCAACAGGTTTTCAAGCCACCTGTTTCCTCTTGCAAACTCACCAGCCCTGTGTCTTCCCTGGTAAGGAAATGGAGAGACAGAAAGAGCCTTGGATTTAGGGGAGAAGGCCTGGGATCTAGGCCCCACTCTCCACTTAGCAGCTGTGTGACCTTAGGCAAGTGGCCTAACCTCTCTGAGTCGTTTCCTCGTTGGAAGATGAGGAAGCCCAGTCTCCCTCCATGGTCATTATGAGATCACACCGACACACTGGCTGGGAAAATGGTTTGAAAACTCCACATTCTCCCACGGAGGGGCCACAGTGTTGCTCCCTTTTCCAGGCTACACTGGGGGACCGCAGGCTATGTGAGGTACCGAGAGAGGGTCCCAGTGGGGAAAGTACTAAATAATTTCTTTAAGCCCTTGCCCCCTGTACTGGGTTAAGTACTGTCCCCCCTAAAAATCCATGTCCACCTGGAACCTCAGAAAGTGACCTGAGAGGGCTTTGCAGATGTAATTAGTTAAGGTGAGGTCATACTGGACTAGGGTGGGCGCCTAATCCAATATGCCCAGTGTCCTTATAAAAAGAAAAGAGGACACACAGAGAACAGACAAAGGGGGAAGAGGCCATGTGAAGACAGAGGCAGAGACGAGGGATACAGGTATAAACCCTGGAGCTCCGAGGCTGCTGAGAGCCACCAGAAGCTAGGAGAGGCCCGGGACGGATTCTTCCTCCGAGCCTCCAGAAGGAACAACCCAGTGGATGCCTTGATTTCAGACTTCTGGCCTCCAGGCTAGGAGAGAATAGATTCCATTATGCTAAGCCACTAAATTTGTGGGGGTTTGTTATAGCAGCTCTGGGAAACGAATACCCACCCCTACCCTTGGTTTTCAAACCCAGACTCTAGGGCTTCTGAATAATCAACTTTCTACTTTCTATTTGCCTTGGAAAATAAAGACAGCTTTGAGGGTAGGGAAGCTGGGGAGGTGAAGGACACCGAATCTCAAACCTCAGAGATTCACAGCAGCCCTGAAGCCTCCAGAGAAAGAAAATAAACCAGGCCCGGGGTGGGAATCTGGAGCGGGTAGCTCTCAGCATAATCAAGTGTTCCCCTCCTGGCATGATTCCAAAGTCAGCTAGGCTTTAAGTTGCTAATGAGTAAATAACGAGAGCCAACCAGAGCCAGGGTTTCTCTGGAGAGTTCCACGTGATTTGGCATTGTGGGTTGGGGCAAAGAAGAGGGTGTCCCAAGAGAAGATGGTCTTAATGGGAGAAGAGTTGAAGCCTTTTCTGTTGGTCGTTTCCCTTTCAGGGGTCCCTTGGGAGAACCGTAGGCCTTCCATCAGCTTCAGTTTAGAAATCCCTTCAGTAGAGGACGGGGTGGGGCTTTGCAAATCCTGCGAATCTTTGTACATTTTGCACAGACTTTTTATTTGCAGAAAAATTGAAGTCTTATTTTCATTACTGCCTTTGAAAGAAGTGAGATTTTAATATTAGTTTAATATTCAATGAATAAAACTATCTTGAATGCATTCTGGGGCCCTCCTGTGATTTCTCTTATGCTTAGAACTGTTTTTGAGAATGGAGAAATCCTCTGAGCAAGTGTTTTGAGAGAAGCAAAAGCTTCCCTGGGAACCAAGGGGTGGGAACTCGAAAGTCAGTCAACATGGAGATTTGTGGAGCGCTTCTGTGGGCCTGGCATGGTGCCAGACTGCATGAGCACTTCGGAACAAGGAGGATGTGGTGGTGATGATGATGATGGTGGTCATGGTCATGGTCATTGATGACGGTGGCGATAGTCATCTTTAGTGGGCACTGGCTATGGGGCTAAGTACTTTGCATACGTGATTTCCTTTCATACTTGTAAGCTTCCCATGAGGTGGGTTCTATGATTACCCCCATTTTATGCACAAGATGACTGATGCACAGAAGGGTTAAATAACTTGCCCAGAACCACACAGCCAGGAAGCAACAGATACGGGATTTGCACTAATATAGGCAGACTCCAAACCCTGTACCTAAGCCACATAAACTCCATGAGATAAGGCCTTGCAATAATAATGATAAGAACAGCAATAACAGATGTGATCTGTTAAGCTGATGCTTTGCACCAGGCATGTGCTGGGTGCTTCATAAGCATTCCCATTTAATCTCCCCCACAACCCCACAAGGGGCTTACCCTCATTTGCAGATAAAGAGCTTGCCCTAATGCTGTGTTAAGGGGCCTCAACCAGCCTCTCTTTCAGTTTTGGCTTCAGCAGAATGCCATTCCTACCTGGGATCAGAAGAGATGGGGGTTCTGGTCCCTACATTGCCGCTCTAGGAGGATCTCCCCCCATCTCTGGGCCTCTGCCGTTCCAGCTGAAAATAAGTGGGAGACCAGATGATCTCCACAGCTCATCAGCGTCAGCCCAGGGAGGGAAGCGCAGGCTCAAGGGGCTGGTGGAGCCATGTTTGGGGGCAGCTGCAGCCTGGCTTTGCGTTGGACCCACAGCCTTCTGAGTCGGGCCAGCACAAACTCTGGCCAGATGTAGGTTAGCTACAGGGTGAAGGCTAAAAGGAGTTTGAGAGCCATGATGTGTGTGTGTGTGTGTGTGTGCGCGCTCGCTCGCTCGCTCACGCGTGCACACATTGCATGTTGCAGTGGTCAGAGAAGGCCTCTCGGAGGAGATGGTGACATCTGAGCAGAGACCCCAGCCATCAGGTTATCTGAGGGAAGAGCACACCAGGTAGAGGGAACAGCAGGTGCTAAGACTCTGGGGTCTAAGTAGGCTTATCTATTTGAGGAGCAGCGAAGAGATCAGTGTATTTAGAGTAGTGATCTTCAACCCAGGGCCATTTTACCTGCCCAGGGGACATGTGGCAATATCTGGAAATATTTTTAGATGACAACTGGGTGGGGGGCTTGATGCTACTAAATGTCCTACAGTGCATAGGACAGCCCCCTCCCCCACCACACCAAAGATGATCTCTAATCCCAAGTATCAGTAATGCTCAGATTGAGAAACCCTGGTCTGGAGTGATGGGTCGGGGGTGGGGGGGTGGGGGGTCGCAAGGGGGTTGTTGAGAGTTGAGGTCAGGGAGGGGCTAGATGGGGCCCAAGGGCCATGACAAGGATTGCAATAGTGTTTGTCACAATGTAATGATAATCATCACCGGTAATAGGATATCAAATCCTGCAGAGTATGCTCAAATCCTGTAGTGTTCTGAAGACTTGGTACATATTAACTCATTTAAAACTCACAGCTGTCCAGTGAGGTGGGCACCATTACTCTCCACATGTTAGGGATGAAGGACCCAAGGCAAGGAGGTGCAATGACCGTGACAAGGTCACATGTTTCCGTGGCAGAGCCCAGGCTCTGACTAGGCAGTCTGGCTGCCGAGCACGAGCTCACGGCCACTAGGTTCCACTCCCTGTGTTGGATCATGTGTGTGTATCTCTGTTCCTCCCCCACACCTGTGAGCCCCTTCATACCTTTGTACCCCCCACACCTGGTAGGGGTTGGCACAGAGTAGGGACTCAGTAATGGCTTATTATACGAAAGTAGGCGTGCAGCTCTTAGATTTAAAAACAAATCCAGTCCCTTCATTATGAAAGTACAGGCATCGACTTAGGGGAGGAGAGTGCTGGAGGACAGACGGGCGAGGTCTGTCCTCATTTACATACTAGGGAGGAAAAGTCACCTCCAGGATCTCTGCCCTGGGGGCAAGCTCACCACCCTGTCTCTTGATCACTAGGCTGCTCTTGGTGGCTCAGGCCTCAGGCTCTGGGCGTCTCTACTGATCTCCTGGGTTTGTCTTGTCTCGCCTCTTCCTAACTTACATATTCCCAGGCCTGACATCCATGACCCCCAGTCCCAGAAAATACACACGCACGTGCGCGTGTACACACACACACACACACACACACTCCTCTGCTTATGTCTTCCATGCTCTTGTAGGAAATAACTCTTCTCTGCATTTTGTCCTGCATCTCAGGGCTATTCACTTATCATTCATTTATTCCACAGAATCACTTCTCGAAGCCCTACTCTGCACCCAGCATTGTGCTAGAGACCCAGGACACTGAGCTGAGCAAAGCAGACCCGTGCCAGGAAGACAGACAGTAAACAACTGTGATAAGCAGAGCCCTTTTATACTAGGCTATTAAATAACCAATCCCCCAGAAGGATGCTGCCTGCTTTGGGGAAAAGTCTGGATGAGCAGCTTGTGGTAGAAGGTGGGAGCCCAAGGCCCAGGGGATGGGGTGGGAGGGTGATGGGAAGGGCCTGCAAGAGGGAAAAGTGGAGGAAACAGGAGTTGGGGTCAAATCTGCTTCTGAGAAGTAGAGCAGAGGCGAGAGGAGAGCAGAGTAGAGGGGACGGGGTGCGGGGGACACCAGTGAGATGGTGGGAGGCTTGGGACCCCAAGGGTGGAGGAGCAAGGCATTGTCCTGTGGGGGCCATTTAAGAACAGGACCCTACACTCAGTTTGAGATGGGTTGTATTCCTACAGCGGCAACATGGCCTCTGTTCCACCCACCCCCACTGCAAATGGCTAGCAAGGCTGCTCTGCTCACAGATGCTTTGTGGAGTGGATTGGTGGTGGGCATCGGGAAGGCGCTGGCCTTCTGTGTGAATGAGACAGCCCAGAGGAAGAAGACTGGGGGCTGCCTTGGGCTGCAGACCCTGGGTTCTGCAGACAACTTGAAGGAGCCTTTGGACTTCAGAAGGGTGTGGAATTAGGGGTTGGTGCCTGGCTTGTCCCAATCCCAAAGAGCAGGCAGGGTCCCCTGGCATCTGGCTAAATGCTCAGTGGAAAGTGTCCCTGGAGAGTTAACAAGGAGACTTGCAGCTCTGAGCAGGGCCAAGAAGGACACAACAAGTCATTCTGGGCCCATTGGGATCAGTATGTGGCTCACCGAGGAAGGGCTATTTGAGCGGCTTCTGTAGGATGAATAGGAGTTGGCCAAACGGTGGGAGGAAGTAGGGGCATTCAAGGCAGTAGGAACAGTATTTGCAAAAGCCACAGGAGTAAAAGCTCCTGGTGTGTTTGGAAACCCGTGTGGTTGGCTCCTAGGGTCAGAACAAGAGTGTGTGAACACCACTGGGTCTGGGGGGGTATGCTGGGAGCAGCACCTACAGGCCTTTGCATCTGGGGGGGTAACTCTTCAGAAGTTCCCACATATACATAAGCAAGGCTGTGCCGTGTTCAGGGGCTAAAGAGCTCAGTTCGGGAGCCGGTTGGCCTGGGAATGAAGCCTGCTTCTCCTCCCCAGCTCTACCTCTCCACGTTTCACTCTTCTCTGCAGAGCGGGGCTTCACACTCCATCATCTGCAACTCCAAAACCCAGGAAGCTCTGGAAACCAGAGGGGCTTTTTTCCATACACTGGCAGAAATTCATTTGACAGCTCAACCTGGCCCATAGGACGTAGGATTCTCTATAGTCTTATCATTCCAAGTGAGGCTATTCCTACGAGTTGCTGCAGAAGCGCTACGGTGATTGATTAACGGGCATCTTCCTGGATCCTCTGCACACGTTAGTAATATACAGCATATCTGCCTGCCATAGCCTCTTTCCGAAATTCCAGAATTTCTTAATTCTGAACCACATCTGGCCCCATGGGCTTGGGAAAAGGGCTTGTGTATCCGCAACGTCCATCTCCTAGGGCTGTTGAGGGGGATCAGAACCAGTTTATTCCAGCTGGGCACTTAGACCAGTGCCAGACAGCACGTGGTGGACATTCGGTAGATGGCAGTTAGTGTGGTGAGCGAGAGTCTTCGCCAGCGCGCCCTGTCTGCAGAGTCGGGGTGCCGTGAACAGAGCAGCCAGGTGGGGCAAGAAAGCCATCTGCATGACGGCCGGCCTCGGCTTGGCGGGGACCACATCAAAGCAGGTCTTTGTGCGGCGCGGTTGTGGAGACCAGCGGTCATGGCCACTGCCGGCCGGTGCTCCCAGTGGGCATCCCGTGCCCGCGGCAACACCAGCCTGCGAGCTCCTGGCAGCCTGCGCTGTCTTGTCACCCTCCTGTCCTCAGCGCCAGCTGGGGCCCTCGATAATTGTTCACTGGGTTGAATCCTATGTATTGACTCCGAGCAGACGCTCGCTCTAGCGCTGCTTGAGATGCATTAACTGCGCAGCCCCGAGACTCACGCTCGCACGCTCACACGCATGTGCACGCAGACACTTGCCAAGACCCCATCTATATTTTGGCCACTTCAGGGATGGGGAGACACCAGTTTGCTTGAAGTGACTCTCATTTCTCTCCTGCTTTTCTCCATCAGAGAAAGAGACCTCAGGGAAAGGCCCCAGAGAAAACGCTTTGTTTTACATCAAAGGTCATCCCACACCTTTTGTTTATGAAGAACTGTTTCCTCGGGCCTTTGTCCCCCTTTCTGGAGCGGCTTGGCTGCTGCCCAGCCCACTAGTAAACAAAGAGCAGAGGCGAGGCGTGGCTGGCTTCAGGGCGCTCCAGATGTGGCTGCCAACCCGATCCCTCCAGATGTGATCCGGGACCGGAAGTGCCACCACCCCCGCCATGTGCAGGGAGAAGCAAAAGGAGATGCCTTCAGAGACCCCCCGGTCTTCATCTTGACTTGAAAGATTCTTGGGCTGTGCTAAACCTTGTCCGTGGTTTTTCCACCCAGGACATGCCAAATCCATCCTTTGCCCCCGGCTTTTCCCATACGAACCCCTCCCGCAGGAGCTGAGGTCCGCCGAGTTAAAAGCGAAACATGCCTCTCCGAAGGCTGGGCAGCAGGGAACTGGCGCTGTATTCATCAAGCCAAAAAGGGGAAAATCTAAAGACCAAGGGCTCCCTGGCAGCAGCGAAGCGGGCGCTGGAGCCTGCCAGCAGCGTGCGGTGCGCATTCCTCACTTCGGTGGGCCTGGCGGGAGAAGGGGCTTCTTCCCCCATTGCACTGGGAGACAGAGGAGCTGGCCAGACAGGAGTCTTGTGAGCAGGGAGAGTTGAAGGGGCTGCTGCCTTCTGTCAGGGGGCCACTAGGGCCCTGGAAGTTGCAGAGAGCCAGGGATGTGATGGGGAGCAACACGCTGCTGGGGGCTGCAGGCAGCGGAAGGAGACTTTGAGGATGACTGTGAAAAAGCGAAAAGGCGCAGTGCCTCTTCAGAAGTGCCCTGCAGGCGAGGCTAGGTGGGAAAGGATGAAGTGTAAGGAGGAGGAGCTCCTGGGCTGTGGGTGGTAAGCTGAGTGTTCTTCATACTCGGGGAAGGGAAAGAAGCCGTGATTTGTGAATATATAAGGTTGTTCAGAAGGGTTTATTGAGCATCTCCTGTGTGTTAGGCACTGTTTTAGGCAAGGGGGGTGCAGAGATGAGAAAGATAATGAGGACCCTGCTTCACGGAGCTTACATTTTGATGGGGGCAGAGAATAATAGCTAAGTACATAAATACATAAATACTATAACTTCTTTTTTTTATTATTTTTTTATTTTTTTAAAGGTTTTATTTATTTGACAGAGAGAAAGACAGCCAGAGAGGGAACACAAGCAGGGGGAGTGGGAGAGGGAGAAGCAGGCTTCCCGCTGAGCAGGGAGCCGGATGCGGGGCTCGATCCCAGGACCCTGGGATCATGACCTGAGCCGAAGGCAGACGCTTAACGACTGAGCCACCCAGGCACCCCTATAACTTCTGATTTAGATAAATGCAATGGAAAAACGAGCAGGATATGGGGTGTTCTTCCTGTTACTCTTGATCTCATAGTTAACATTGAGTGCTTACTCTGCACCATACATGTTTCTAGGAGTCTTAAACCTGTGGTTTCTAACGGTTAACTCTCATGGCCACTCTGTGATCTGAATGGGGTTGTTCCTGTGACACCATCCGGGCAGTCAAGGCTTGGAACCATTAGGCCCAGGTGACATCGCTGAAACGTGGTCCAGCGGACGTGAGCAGGGCCGTCTGACCTCAGAGAACTTCATCCAGGTCACACAAGCTTTCCATGCCTCAGCCTCCTCATCTGTGAAATGGGGATGGTTAGTGTAGGGACTTGAGGGATTCGATAAATACCACCTCTCTTCCCATACCCCCTAAATTTGGAATTGACAGAGAGACAGATACCCAACTAGGCAGGCAGACAACGATGACGATATCTCCCTTCTGATGGGGGAAGGCTGGGTTGGAGGAGGTGGCTTCCCTGCGGGGCCACACTGGACCTAATTACCAGACCCTAGCCCTCTGCAGCTCTGGTCAGACATGGGCCTCCCCCGCAGGCTGGAGCCTGCCTCTGTGAAGTTCTGCATAAAGGGATCCCGCAAGCAGAACGTGTGTCTCCTATTGGCAGCTGGCTCCCAGAAATAGACAAGAAAGGAGAGAGGAAGGGGCTCAGCTTCTTCCCCAACAAGGCAGTATAGCCTGGCTTCCAGAGCTGGCTTTGCCCTTTACTAGGCACATGACCTTGAACAAGTGCTCAACATTCCTGGGACTCGATGTTCTCACCCTTGAAATGGGAACGACACTGCTACCCATCCCATAGGATTCCTGTGAGGAATAAATGAGGTGACACATGTCAGTCACTTAGGACCGGGCTGGAACATACCTTGGTGGAGAGAATGAGGGAACAGGCTGGTCTTCTGACGGAAGTCCTCTACTCTGAAGCACAAAGCCGGAGAGAGGAGGTCCCCCCACCAGCAAGGAGCCCCCACCTCAGAGTGTGGTTGTGAAGATTCAGCTGGTTAATATGAGAACAATGCCTGACACACAGAAAGCGCTTGTTAGATAATAACAGTTTGAACCACATGAGATGGTCTGTATTCAATTCTTTTTTGACCTACAGACATGGCAACTTCCTATGGTCTGACCCAGTAGTTATTACTATTTCTCAGCAAGGTGCTTGTGGCAGGGGCTCAATAAATGTTTGGTTCCTTCCTCCCAAAGAATCTGGTTGGACTAAGCCAGCCTGGGAGCCCAGGGAAAGGTGAGCTTCCCACCCTCCCCACCTCCATTAGGCCCCGCATCCCTTGGGCTGCTGGGCAGGAGCCTTGGCCCTGGGCACTGAGGAGGACCTGGGCCAGCCACGCTACTCCCCCCCCCCCCAGTGCCGTGGTGCCCGAGCAGCAGGTGTGAGAAGGGCAGTCACAGAAACCAGCATGGACACAGCCCTTCACAGAACTGGATGCACCCAATTTATCACTCGCAGCCGAGCAGGCTGCCATCTGTGGGGTCAACCCCGGGGCCCCGTCACTTAGCGCATATGCTAATTAAAGGCAAGATTAACCGACCCTGGTCTGGTGGCACCTCTCCCAGTGCCTGGCTCTGGCTGGCTGGACCTCAGCTGGGAGGAGCTGTCTCTGCTTCTTGGGATGGTGGCCAGAGAGGAGGAAACCCACCCAGAATAGAGACCCGGGGGAGAAGGCGCTGAGCCATCTGGAAAGCTGGAGTTAGCCAGACGCCTCACTGGCCATCTGGGTGAAATGAGAGCTTGGTCTAATGGGGGAGTGGCAGGGGAGGGAGGGTGAGCTGTGGAGGTCTTATTCCCCTTGATATCCCAGCACCTTAGAACAGTTGTTGGGAATTGTTGCTGTCAGAGAACAGATGTGAGGTACCGAGCATGCCAGGCTCGAAGGAGGCATTCAATAAATAATAAATTGTTGAATGGCTTGATGCATAGGTGGATGGGACTGTATGTATACAGTTGGTGCTCAGAAAGTTTTTTCACATAGATTATAATACAAATCCTTACATGGTGCATTGGGTCAGGCATTACTCTGAGCATTTATTCATATATTAATTTACTCAATGGATTCTTATAAGAACTCTATGAAAGATCTCCTTGTCTTATGGATGAGGAAGCCAAGGCACAGAGAATTCAAGTAACCAGTGTGAAGTCATATGACTAAGGAATGTTAGGAATAAGAGAAGGTTCATTAGATTTGGGAGACCTAGAGGGGTTATATGGGTGAATCTAATCTTCCAGGGTCTGCTCATCATTTCCCTGGAATCTTAGGATCGGGAACAGAAGTAGGGGCTCCCACTGCTAGTAATACCAGTAGATATTGAGGCCTTACCATGTGCCAAGTTCTGTACCCAGCCCCTGAGATGCTTCCTCTTATTTAATCCTTAGAGTAGTAATACTGTGAGGTTTGCTCGAGTTTTGTCCCCAGTCTGTAACCTTTACAAGTGGGACTCATTGCAGATGACCCTGGAGTCTCTGGGAGGGAGATGCAGTAGCAGCTTCTCCCTCTGTGATCCAGCAGGTCAGGCTTTAAGATGGGCCACTGGGGCTCCCTGGGCCCATGCATCCTGAAGCCCATGGCAGGGTGAGCTCTCCATGCCTCAGTATCCTCGTCCACAAAATGGGACTCAGCGCCTCCCTCACAAAGCTGTGAGGCTCGGTGGCATAGTGGATGCCAACTTCCCTCTAGTGCCTGGAATTTTGGGGTATTGGTTCCCTTCCCTTAAAGCTTTCTGGACAATTGCAGATGGGCTCCAGTCAGTGAGGCTCCTAGATCTTCCTCCTGGACCTGGTTATAACCCCACCCCCCGCAGTAGAGAGAGCTGCTTTTTGGAACAGAACCCAGGGCTCCCGGGTTTCTGGGGCTCCTCAACACCTCTTGCACGTAGAGATAGGGTAGCTGGTCATGACCAGGAAGGATACTGGGGACCAAAGAGAAAACACCGAGGGGCTCTTGCACATGTCTGGTGTGACAGAGCCCAGAACACAGCCCCTCCATCCATCCTTGTTGCTACGGCAAAGAGACATCCAGATTGGAGAGTCCAGAGCAAGGCAGCTACACTGACGAAGGGCTCTGAGTGGCTGCCGTGGATGTGTACAGATAAACCTTAAAGGCCTCTCCAGTCTAGGAAGATTAAGGCCAAGAGAGCTAAGACGGCAGTCTATAAACTGTCGAAGGGAAGGGGTGGGTAGAACAAACACAGGACAGTAAATGCCAGAAGCCAGGACAAATCGAAGCACAGCTTTAGGGAGAAGGTAAAAACACGGACCCTGGAGCCAGACTGCTCCATTGGAAACCCTCCCCTGCCATTCACTAGCTGTGTGACCGTAGGCAGTTCCCTTGGCCCCTCTGTTCTTCGGATTACAACTGTAAAATGGGCTAGGAGGTAGAACCTGCCTCGCGGGGCTGCTCTGATGATTAAATAAGGTACTACCTGGGAAGGGCTTCAAACGGTGCCCGGCACAAACGTAGTAAAGTTGTACAAACATTGGTTCTTCCTGTTGTCGTTATTGCCCCTGGTGGGAACACTGGCTGCCCAGTTCAACAGAAGTTGATCTGATCCTCTCCTTGGGGCTGGGCGCTCATGGTGCAGAGATGAATGGTACTTGGAGGAACTCACAGGCTGGTGAGACAGGACATAATGACAAAATGGGGCCCTGAGAGAGGTTTAGCTGAGTCCGGGGATGTTCCACGGAGTTACCGGAGGAAGCCAGAGATATCTGGGATATGACATTTGCCTTTGGATGTCCCTTAGCACCATCATCAGAGACAGTCCCCACTAGATGCCAGAGGTCATCACATTCCAATGCCTTTACCGTAAAGGTGAAGGATGACACTGAGGCCCCTGGAGACCCAGGGATCAAGGTGAGGCCACAGCGGACCGGTAGCTAAGTGAGAACAGAGTCCCATGTGGCAATTTTTTGGGTCCCTGGTACCCTTTTTTTTTTCGTTCGTGGACATCTCTGGGGTGAGATTATTTTTAACTTGAAGTGTCACATACATACAGAAAGGGCACACCTCAGAAGTGTACAGCTCCATGAATTCTCACCACTATTGCACACCTCTGTCACCAGCCCCCAGACCAAGACTGGGAGCACGGCCACCCCTTCCCTGTCCCCTCCTCCAGTCACTGCCCCCCCACCCCAGGGCAATGCTATCCTGACTCCTACGGCATAGATCAGTTCACCTCTCGGTGACCTTCCCATAAATGGAATCATATAGTATGTACTCTTTTGTGCCTTGCTTCTTTGGTTCAATATTATGTTCATTGGATGCATCCATGTCGTTGTGTGTAGCTGTATTTTACTACATTGCATGAGGAAATCCCATTTTGATCTATCCCTTTGACTACTGGTGGGCATTAGGTTGTTTCCAGGTTGGGGCTACCGTGTATGGTACTGTTGTGAACGTTCTAGAACCTGTTTTTGGTGACGGTTTGCCCACAGTCCTGTTGGGTATATTCCTGCAAGTGGGATGGCTGATTCCTCTGCCCTGGACCTCTAGCATGAGGCTTGCCAGGAGCCCCTCAGCCCACATTTATTGAGCATGGATTCTGAGCTAAATCCTGTGCAGGGCTGCCCAGCCAGCCACGGCTGCTGAGCACCATCTCAGCTGTCTCTGTAATGCGGGTGTGACCCTGAGTCAGGCCCCAGGAATGGAACAGCACAAAAGATTTATAACAAGATACCGACACATTTAAGGGAGTACTGCTCTGAACAGCAGGCCCTTTCTGAGTGATTAAAAGCCATGGGAAGCAGGGATGCTTGAGCAAAGATTAAGAAATCAGAGCCTATTTTCTGAAATGGCTCAGCCCTGGGGCAGATGGTCTGGGACTGTGGACCTGTCGCTGGACCAGTGATGTTGGGAAGGCGGTGGTCAGCCCCACAGGGGAGGCAGGGCATTAGAGAGAAATTAGAAAGATTTGAGATTAGGATGCCCTTGGCGCTGGAAGGACAGATAAGGAGGGGACGGCCAAACATACATTGAATCAGGGCAGATAATATGAGGAACCTGCACTTGATATCACATTTTACCAACCTGTAGCAGAGTGCGTGGTTCCCAGCCCCGGAGGGCTGCAGAAGTGCCCCTGGAGGTGAGTTTAACATAGAGATCTGATCCACTGCCTTCCACTGAATCACGTTCTCCCAGGCTGGGGCCACGGGAACAATATTTTTGTACCAACCCCAGTAGGGGTTCTGATGCCCAGCCAGGTCTGGAAACTACTGTTTTAAAGGTCCAGTCTCTTTGGCCCATGCTGGGCCCCATCAAAAAGGGACTCGGCTTTCTTGACTCACAATTCACAGCCTCAGCCCACTCCCTGACTTCCCCGGCTCTCCCCATGCCAGGTTTCTCAAGATGATTTTTTTCCCATGCACCTTATCTGGCTGCAGCATTAACTCCACTCAACAATGAACATCCATCCCAGCTTAACTTCCTCAGGCTGCTTTTAAGTAACACCCCTTCACACGGACCTCCCTCTGGTACCTTTTGGGGGATGGTTTCACCCCAGGCCCAAGATCAGAAAGCAGTCTCTGTGTGCTAATTGGTTCAATGGAAGTCTGACTTGACCTTGACCTTTCTCAGCCTATTTTTCCTTATCTGCAGCCTGCAAATAATAATAAGACCTAGATTCATTTGTTGTGATTCCCAAAGGATATGATGGACATAAGATGCCAAGCATGACTCAACTGACGAGTTGGGTGCTCAGGGCACCCGTAACAGACAGAACCCAAGGGTGAGTGCCAAACGTTTTTGTTGCCCAGGGCCTGTTGCACCGGCCTCCTGCCTGGGAGCCCTGCTCCAGCCTTGTCACCTCTGGTCCTTCTCCAAGGATCCTAGTAGAACCCAGATCTGACCCAGACCCTCCTGCGCTGCAACCCCTCAAGGGAACGAGGGGGAATCCTATAGCATCTCTGTACCAGACCCTGGGATGGAAGGACTTTACATGAGCAGTTGTATTCTCCCCTCCTAGCAAATCAGATCTGATCCCTGGGCACTATTGTTGTCTTCATTTTTAGAAGTTGGAAACCAGGGCATGGAGAAGTCGGATAAAGCTGGGCCTTGCACTCAGGGCTTCTGACACCAAAACCTGTGTACTTTCCTTTGTACCAATTTGTTCTCTGGCCTTCCCCCAGCTTCCATGGGTAACCATCTGATAGCAGAGCACGCCATGCTAGCTGACGCTTGCAAAATGCCTCGGGAACAGGACCACCTGGCCTGGCCAGAGAGCATCTTTACAGGTCCCCAGTCCCCTGGAGCCACTGTGTTGGCATCTGAGATATTGGTTCTTGGTGGCTGGGGATTCAAGCAATTGCATTTCTGCAGGATGGGGCTAGATGCAAACATTCCTCCAGCTGCTGGGGCCCTGATTTGCTTATTTTGCAATATCAAACCACCACTTCCTTCAGGAGACTGGGTGGGGAGAGAGCCAAGCAAAGGAAGGGGCCCCGCTGGGTGAGAGGTAGGGTAGAGGGGGCTGGCTGGCTGGCTGGCTGGCTCGCCGGCCGGGGCCCCTGGCTGTCCAGGCTGAGCAGAACGTGCAAAACCCATTGTCTGCCCCTCCCTGCTGAGGCTTCCTGGCGAGCCAGGTGCAAAGCCAGGTGTAAGCTGGGAGCCACCAAGCCGGCTCTCCCCTACCCTATGCCCTCTTTCTAAACTGTAGTCCAGAAACTTCAGTTCCCTGAAAGACCAAGAAACCAGAAGTTCCCAGAGTGGAAAATTAGCACCTTGGAAACCACCTAATCACCTATTCCTCATCTTCACCTTTGGGTGCCAAGAGGCCTGGATTCATCCTGGCTCTTCACCTGGAGGGGAAACCGAGACACATCAGACAGTCTCCTAGGGTCTCAGTTTTGCCATCTGCAAAATGGAGAAATTATGGTTCCTCCTTCGTAAGGCTCCTGTGAGAAGCAAATAACACATGAAAAGCATTCAGCACCATGCCTGACTCACAGCAGCTGCTCAAGAACCATAGCCCTGCTTCAGTTCACTGGGGAAAACAGCAGCATCATTCACTCACTCGAATACTCACTCCCTCGTTCACTCTTCCATTCCGTAGATTCTTCCCTAGCACAACGAGAGCATTGGGGGTATCCCAGAGCATTTAGTACTGTCACTAGACACATGGGACAACCTGACCTGCCCGGGGGGCAGACGGGCTGGAGAGAAGTCAGGGCAGGCTTCTCAGAGGAGGTGATGCTTAAGCTCCACTGGGGAGTCTCGACAAAAACTGGTGGAATGTAAAGAGCCAGGATTGTAGGCCAGCGTCTCTCTGCCCCCCTCCACCAGCTGGACTGTGAGCTCCTTGAAGGCAAGGAACATACATGTAGGAGGGAGTGCATGAGGTAAGTGTGCATGGATCTGCCTGCTTGCTAACTTGCTAATTTGTGCACGTATAAACACACGTATCTACTCCTTATTCGCTTTGTGTCCATATACCCGTGCCTAATATGAGGTTCACATCGCAGGCACTCAATAAATATTTGTTGAATTGAACTAAAGAGAAAGCAGTTTTGTTTTCCAGTTGGGGGGGCGGGAGTCCAGCTTTCAGAAGAAATCCGCATCAGCTGTGTCCTCAGGCCTGCCCATGCTCTGTGCTAGCTCGTGAGGGGCAATTAAATCCATCAATGCTCTGTATCTGAGCATGCTGGTCCTTTATGCTTCAAAATCAAGGCCCTGGTGGGGCACCTGGGTGGCTCAGTTGGTTGAGCATCCGACTCTTGATCTTGGCTCAGGTCTTGATCTCAGGGTCATGAGTTCGGGCCCTTCGCCAGGCCCCAAATTGGCCTCCACTCTGGGCATGGAGCCTACTTAAAAAAAAAAATCGAGGCCCTGGTGCTCATGCTTTGAAAGATGGCACCAGGCCACTTCCATCTCTCACCTCTGACCGAAGTAAGGTTAAGGGGGCCTGGGCCTCCTGCTGTTGCCTTTTGCACGTGTCCATGATAGTTCAGTGAGTAGGTCAAGAGACATCACTGTGAAAAACAGAAGAATGGAAAGCTGACCACCTCTTAATGTTTGTTACATTTTTAGTTTGTTAGTGGGAAAATGGCAATGAAAGCTGTTTTTTCTTGGGATGGGAAGGTCATGTTTGTTAGTGGGAAAATGGCAATGAAAGCTGTTTTTTCTTGGGATGGGAAGGTCATTAACAGACACACCAGCTCTTCAGCTTGCTTCTGCCTGATGCATCCATTGGGATGGGAATATCAATCTAATCCCATATTGATGGGCCTTTGGAAAGAAGATGCTAGAATGTACTCTGTATTTTATTTATTTTTTTAAAGATTTATTTATTTGAGAGAGAGAGCGTGTGCATGCAAGGTGAGTGGGGGGAAAGGCAGAGGGAGAGGGAGAGAGAGAATCTCAAGCAGTCTCCTCACTGAGCGCAGAGCCTGACGCGGGGCTGGATCTCCCAACCCTGAGATCATGACCTGAGCCACAACCAAGTGTCAAACACTTAACTGCCTGAGCCACCCAGGTGCCCCAATACTCTTTGTATTTTAGTGTGAACGCTATAGATATGTCATCTTGGCATATGGGTAGACCTGGAATTTTTCAAAAATTCAAGCTCAACACTGTTACTTTATTTCATTCCATTCCATTTCATTTCATTCTACTTTATCTACCAACATGTTCCAGCAAGGATTAAAGTTTGCTTTCAAGGTTATATAAAGGTAAACGAAATGTGAACTCAGTGATAGAAATAAAAAAAAAGAGAGGTGAAGACGCAAAACGGAGCTAGAAATTGAGACGAATTTAGGAAGGAACGCTCTACCACCCTCTCTATATGCTTGCTCTGGTGAGCTAGAAACAGGGCTCTGAGCTTCCTGGAAGGCATTAGGAAAAGGAGAACCTGGTCAGTTACACTGTCCCAGTGGCCATCAAACAAGACTGGTGATCAGAACAAGCCAAACTGTGGCTGATATTGAGGGGATTTCCTCTGAGCCCTTCGTGGAGAAGAATAGCCTCCCTAGAAAAATCCTCCCAGAGAGCCTAGCCTTGTGTTAAATAGCTCGTCCACTGTGGTACTAACTCAGCCTAGGCCTCCCTCCAAGCACAGACATCCAACTCTGCTGCTCCCGCCAAGTCCTTGCGTGGGTTTAGCACAGGGATTCTTGTCCCAGAGCTGAAACTATATGCAGTGATTTGTAAATTGGCATTTAGTTATAGGTCATACATGTTTGTTTTTTTAAGAAGTCAGGATCTCGTTGGAGTTTTGAAAGCTGTGACCATTGGCTAGAGAGGAACTGGCAGGGGTACAGGGCTGGGAGCCCGTCGACCAGGCCCCATGGTCAGGCAGGAAGGGAGGGCCGCGTGGCTCAGGTTTATTACTATTATGTCAGGTGTCTGGCACCCAGTAGGTGCTCCTGGCAGGTGCTTGAGGAATAACGGGGTGGGATGGGGCTTGAATAAGCAAGCGAATAAGTGCGTCAAGAAAAGAATTAATTGATTTGGATTAAGACAGTGAGAGTGGACACTGCTGAACCGTTTTTCCTTTTCCACTGTTTGAAGAGTCCGAATAAAGAGACAATGACTTAAATTCATGAAGGATGGGATCTCAGATAATAATCCAGCCTCGTTCCTCCATCTTTATATATTATGTAACTAATGGGTTTGGGGTGCTGGGGCCTTGAAGCCCCTCCCATCTCAGGTCTTGGAGAGAGGACTCTCGTCTTCACATCATCTAGAATCCAAGAGTAGTTCCTGCCTTGGCTGCCCCGGATTCCCCAGATTCTCAGCCTCTGATCCCCCAGAATGGCCTCGGGCCCAACCGGCTTCTGGGCGATGAACCAGGAGTAGAAGCCTTTGAACTACCTGAGCCAGCAGAAGTTTGAAGCTACTAGGGGAAATGGGATTTGTTTGAGATTCTTCCCAAAGATGTTCCTTCTAACTGGGCCCCCCAACTTCTTCCCTCCTTCCTACAAAGCACTTTAAAATATTTTGAGAACCAACAAGTTTGGAAAATTGTGCATACGTTTTCTTGGCCCAGGGAATGGCGGACGCATCTGGGCTCCAGATGTTTTCTGGGCCTGCTGTGTGGTAGCCAATCCCAGGTAGTTGTGGATAGAGCTCAGACTAAACAACAGAGAACTCCGCATAAAGGCACCTTTTAGATTCCTGTGTGGGCTTTGCCACTGTCTTCTCCGGATCTGGAATGCCCCTTGAAGAGCCACCCAGGGTCTCTGTCCTGAGAGATATCACAAACACACCCTATTCGGGTAGGAGTGTAGAGGGGCTCGAGAGCCGGGTGGCCTGGGCTTGAGTCCCAGCTCAGCTGTGTGATCTCAGGCAAGTTACTTGCCCTCTCTGTATTCAATGTCCAAATCTCCAAAAGAGAGCTAATCGTCTCTACCTTTGAGGCTGCAGTGGGAATTATAGGGTAAATTCATGTGAAAGGCTTGGGATGGTGCCTGGAGCATACTCAGCACAAAGTAGATGTTTGCTGTCATTATTTCTAATTTTCTCCTTCTCTGGAGGCCACTAAGGAATTCGAAGTTGGTCCGTGTCCTTCAATTGGTCGTTATCAATTTACCTGGAAGTGGAAGTCTTTTTTCTTAATCTCTCCCCAGGGCCTGCTAGTGATGGTAGCGATCGTACTGAAATTTATTGAGTACTTCCTCTGTGCCAGGCACTGTGATATAAGCATTTGAAATATACTTGACATAGATAGCCTGTATGAGATCCTATAGCTTGGCTTAGTGCCTGACTCGGTATTTAATGCACACAGTAATTCTTGGAAGGAGGCACTATTATTAGCTCCATTTTTCAGCTGAGGAAGAGAAGGCCCAGAGAGGAACTGAGAAAGCAAGTGGTGTCTAGGACTTGATCCGGGACAATCAGCCTCAGCGCCCATGCTCTCTACACTACCCAGAGGAATGTCCTTTGGGCCCAAAGCTGCTGCTGGGTGTATAGGCAGAACCCCTGATGCCAAGGGGCTACAGGAACTTAGGATGGGCATAGGGTGTGTCTCCCTCCAGAGGAGGTGACCTTTGAGCCAGGCCTTATAGCGGATAAACGGAAGTGAGGATGGAGAAGGGCATTCCAGGTACGGGAACAGCATGAACAAAGATATAAAGGTAAAAACCTCAGAAAATGTTTAAGCACAGAAGTAGTTAGCTAGGGTAGAAAGTTAGAACAGGACCCCACTGGCTGACAAAAAGGGATGCGGTCTTCTAGGAAATAGGGAGCCATGGAATACTTGCGAGCAGAGGAGAACATGCCCATACCTATGCTCTAGAAAAATTAACCTGGCAGAGCAATGTCAGGGGGAATGAAAAGTGGAGAGAATGGACACCGGGAGATCATTGGATTTGATGGTGCCTTATTTTCCTTGCAGCCCTAAGCCAGTGAGGTCTTCCCAATTTTCCAGAACCACAGCTCGGTGAGGTCGGATGACTTGTCCAAAATCACACAGCTAATTAAGTAATACAGCCCAAACTCCAAAGGTCTTCTGACTCCAAATTGTGTTCATTCTGCTCTATCAGGCAAAGACATGACTGAGCCTGTTAGAAGGTCCGAAAGGGTGAAGCCCCGTGAACTCTGAGGGACTGTGGCTCCAGCTAGAAGGGGTCTGAGGGCTCCCGACATCGTAGGCAGAATGGTATGCGTGTGTGTCCTTTGAGCTTACGTACAGGCGGCATCTGACTCAGGAGATGGTCCACACATCAGCTTCTTAGATGAATCCCTGACCGCCAAAACAGCGATGAGCCGTGGTGATGCACCGAGGGTCACACCCAAAGGTGAAGCCCAGAATTCTGCAGGCGCCATGCCTGGAACCCAAAAGCAAGGATAAAGAGAAACACAGGGAGACACTGACTGATTGATTTTGGTGGGAAGAGGGAAGGATAGAGGTAGAATGAACACTTCAGGTCTCGGAAACAAGGGTTGTCCTCTCAGCTAATCAGCCGTCTTTAGAGCAGCGGTTCTCAACCCGGGGTGAATTTGCCCCCCAGGGAACACCTGGCAATGTCTGGACACATACTGAGCTGTCATAACTCGGGGAGGTGATGCCATCTCACGCTTAGAGACCAGGACTGCTGCTCAACCTCTTAAAATGCACAGAACAGCCCTCCAACAGCAAAGAATTATCTGACATATAACGTCAATAGTGCTGAGGATGCAGAACCCTGCTTTAGAGAAGAAGGAAGTCTTGCCTTACAAATACGCAGAGGCTGAGCGGGACCACTGGCTTCATGCCTTCTACTGCTTAGCTTCCGGGAGAGGCTGAATTGGGAGTGGTGAGCAGGTGCCTGGAAGGCTTTGTGATATCCATTAGCCCTCAGTACAAAAGGGACCATGCGGGCCCCGGGCCTGACCCAGGAGGCCCTGCCCAGCACCCACTGGGCCTGGTTCCCTCTGGACACTGGGAGCAGACAGAGAGTCCGCATTGCCCGCACAGGGAGCGGCAGAGGAGAGGTCCTCCACTGGGAATTTGGAGATGCTGCTATGAGAAGCAGGGGGAGTGGACACTGGGTGGACCAGGGTGACACATGGTCGCCACCCCCAGCCAGTAAGTGTCCTGCCCTGTCAGCTCTGCCACAGCTCCTCACAGCAGAGCTGCTGCCTCCCAAGGTCCCACCCTGGTTTTGACACCTGGCCCAGGGCTGCCAGAGGTAGGGGAGAGCTGGGGGAGGATGGTCCAGGGCTGAGAGCTCAGCCCAGTGGCATCGGAGATCCGGCCCTGCTCTCTTCAAGGCCGGGACTCGGGGTAAGGGAGTGGGGGACAGGTGGCTTTGACTGGGCAGGGACTCGGAGATGGAGGACGAGAAGGGCCTGGATCTAGGACTTGGGAAATGACTTAACCATCACTTACTACCTTCCCTCCAGTGAATAAGAATTAAGTGCACGCTGCCTTCGTTATCTTCCACTCCAAGCCCTGGGTCGGGTGTAGGATATCTCCTCCACCCCCCACCCACCCCCACCCCCAGCTCCCTTTGATGCTTACTCTAATCCCATTTCATCAGTAGGGCACACGAGGGAGGATGGCTGTCACCATGTGGGTTCCTTGGCCCCTGCTTTTGCCAGGGACCAGTGGGTTGTCAGACCCTGTGGTATGGAAGACATTCCCTATGCAATCCTGGGCACCCCCAGCCTCTCTCTCCTTGCAGCCCCCTCCCCTTCCCCAGCAGACCCCTTTACTGGCAGCTCCTTTACGGGCATCAGCTAGAAGCTGAATGAGTTCGGTTGGTCTGATTCCAAATTGCTTGCCCAAAGCTCTTTCCAGATATAGACAAGATGGCACTGGTTAGATGGGTCCAGGCTATTTCTTTCTAATCCAGTACAAACTATGAATATCAAGTGTGCCTCTTGTAAAGAAACATCTGGAAGTCTTTCCACGAGTGTCTGTTGAGTACTTACTCTGTGCCAGTACAGTATTCTGGGCACTGGGGATAGAGAAGGAAACACAAGAGACTACCATCCCTGCCTTTGTGGAGCTGACCATGAATACACAAGAAGTCAAGCAGATCGCATGTCAGATCAGAAAAGCTCAATGGGGAGAAACAGCATGGGGTGGGGGATTGAGAATGTCAGGGCTAGAGGCTGTGGCCGGGTCCTGGTCGTGGGACTGATCCAGCTGGGAGGGAGTGGCGGATGAGCCCCAGGGGTGGTAGATCCGCCCACACACACATGCTCATACACTGTAGGACTTCAGCCTTTACCCCAGTGGAGTGGGGGCTGCTGGAGGCTTTTGAGCAGAGGAGGGACCTGATCCAGTGGGTTTTTTTTTTTTAGACAGAATCCCCTGGCTGCTGTGTTGAGAATAGACCCGGGTGGGTGGAGGCCAGGATGGAAGCAGGGAGACCACTCCTGGGGCCACAGTCGTAATCCCAGGCAGAGACAACATGGTGGCATGGGGGTGCAGCAGTGGGGCTATTGAGAAGTGATGGGATTCTGAGCTTCTTCTGAACAAAAAAGAGGCAACAGACAGATTGGATGGGGATGTAAGAGGACCGAGGAGTCAAGGTGGATCCAGGGTTTGGGCTGGAGCACTAGAAGCATGGGGAAGGGGCTGGAGGAGCAGGTTGGGGGACAACCATTGGTCGCAGGTCCGTGTGGGATGTGTTCAGTGTGAGATGCCCTTTGACACCGAGATGAAGAAGCCTTTGTGTTCAGTGTTCAGTGTGAGATGCCCTTTGATACCAAGATGAAGGAGGCGTGCTCTGGGGGTGATAGAAAGACCTTCACACACATTCTCTCCTTTAATGGGTCTGAGAACCATAGGCTGGTAGATCCGATTATGCCCATTTCAGAGATGAGGAGACTGAGGGTCACAGGGGTGAGTAAGTAACTGGCCCAAAGTCAAGGGATGAGCATATAGCAAAGCAGGCCCAGCCCCTCCGATTTCAAATCCATTTCCTCTTTCCTCTCCACATGCTGCTCCCCCAGGCTTTCAAGAGATTAAAAAACTGGTGAAGAAACGGATAACCAGGCAATGCTATCTTCCTCATCCCCACCAGGGGAGATACCCCATCCGCAGCCCTAGACCTTAGTCCTTCCCTTGCCTCCGCCGTCGTATCCTAGGCAGGAGGGTTGTGAATGATGATGGCATAGGTACCACTCTCAAAATCGGAGCAAGAGGGCCATTTGGTTCGTGCAGATGCCTTTTTTTTTTTAAAGATTTATTTATTTATTTATTTTAGAGAGAGAGCGCATGTGTGCATGAGCAGGGGGAGGGGCAGAGGGAGAGGGAGAGGTAGAGAATCTCAAGCAGACTCTGCGCTGAGCACAGAGCCCAAGGTGGGGCTCGATCTCACGACCTCGAGATCATGACCTGAGCCAAAACCAAGGGTCAGACGCTCAACTGACTGAGCCACCCAGATGCCCCTGCTTTTTCTCTAATGCCTCTTTCTGCTGGCTCTCTGCACTTTGCTTCCTAAGAGGGAGACTCCGGGTGTATCTGTCTGTGTGTGTGTGTCTCTGCATGCTTTTACACTTGTAGGCCAGAACAATGAAAATAGCGGAATGCTCGAACTTGTGAAATGAATAACAACCTTGCAAATAAATCAGCTGCTCAACCAGCCCAAGGGGGATTACACCTGCAGGGCAATAAGTGAGATCATTGTTTTCTTTCTACTTTTTTTTTTTTTTTTCATATTCTCTTGACATACAACATAAATTTCTCTGGAAAGCAGTGTTTCCAGGACTGTACAAAAACTATGGTTGAAATTATTTTCATGAAAGCAAATACTGTCTCTGTGGTTAATCTGAAGAAATGACTTCATATATCCATTTTACCCTCTTAAATGTTTCTCTGGTGTGTGCTGAGGTGGCAGGGCTTTCGTGATTCAAGTTCCTGATAGTAGGACACATGAGCTGTGGAGGGCAGGAGATGTCTGAGTCTGGGACAGGAGAACGAATTGGTTAGGAGTTTGTATGGATGACATGAAGATAACCAAGATCCTTGGATTCTCAGTGATGTGCTTGACCTGGTTACTTAGCATCCATTGCTTCATTAAATTCTCACAGCAACCCATTCCACAGGTGAGAAACTGAGGTTCAGAGGAGAGCCCCAGATCACTCAGCTAGTAAATGGCAGAGCTGGGATTTGAACCTGGCTCCAAAGCCCATGTTCTTTCTACTATAACCACATTTGTAAGTCCCATCCTGGCCCCTCAGACAACATTTGAAAATTCTACCCAGGTGTGGGGTTGGGGGACACAGCGAGGGCCCCACTGCTGGCAGACATGGGCAATAACCCACCAGCCCGGCCTTTCCATATAGAACCTGTGCTGGGGGAGGGGGGGCCATGACCGGACTGGGACATGATGGGGGAGCATCTGTGTCTGTCCAGCCTCCCTCCTCAAGGTGGCATGCATTGAGGACTTCTGGAAGAGGCAGGCTTTATGCCACCCAGAGCTACCTCTTCTTGAAACTTCAAGAAGGGATGATTATCTGTGCATTAATTTCCCCTCTCGTTAGTTTTAAGAAGTGTAGTTAAGAATGTTTACAACTCTGCTGTGGAAAAGAGCCTGAGGATCAGTTCTGTATACACACACACACACAAAAGCCATTAATCTAAAGGAGCATGGCTGGGCCTACTACTGCCATAAATAAGGGTTTGGGTCCCCTTCATCCTCTAACTCAGAGGTTGGCAAACTATGGCCTGAAGGCCTATTTTTGTAAATAAAGTTTTATTGGGACACAGCGATACCCATTTAACAGCAGAATTGAGTAGTTACCACAGAGATCATATGGCCCACAAAGCTGAAAAATATTTACTGTCTGGCCCTTTATATGAAAGGTTGGCCAAGCTCGCTCTCTCTCGCTCTCTCTCGCTCTCTCTCTCACACACACACACACACACACACACACACACACACACACACATACATATACACATTCTATCTAGCAAACTCCTATGCATCCTGCAAGGTCTGCTTGAGTAGTCTCTCTGTTGAGAAACCTCTTTAGCCAAAGCTAACCATATCTCCTCAGGCCCCCCAAGGGGCTCTGAAGAGCAAATAACCACTGTTGTTCATAAAACACTGTGTACCAGACATTGTTCTACGCATGTCACGTGGATGAACTAATTTAGCCTTCGTAACAGTTCTAAGCAGTAGGCCCCTTTATTATCACCATTTTACAGATGAGAAAACCAAGGCACAGAGAGGTTAAGTGATTTTCCCATAGTCCTACAGCTGCTAAAAAGGCCAGCTGGAGTTTGGACCCAGGAGGTCTGTCATCAGAGGTCAGTATCTTCACCACTTCGCCACAGGTAGTTACTATCCCCGTTTTACAGATGGGGAAACAGAGACTTACGCAGCATACATTCCACTGTGTTATAACGAAGTGCATCCATGTCTGTCTCTTCCCAGTTTTTCCTTGAGGGCAGAAACCATCTTACCCCACACCCTAGTGCCTGGCACATAGTGGGTGCTCTGGGGCTAAAGGTTAAGGTGGGGACGCTTTCTGGATGGTGAGCCTCTCGAGGCCAGAGAGGTCAGTTCATTTATCACGGGAGCTCCAGGGCCTGGCATGGCACCTGCCTCAAAGAAGTGGGTTCAGCAAGCGGGCGAGGAAGGAGAGAATTTTTCTGGGACTAGGAAGCCTTCCTTTTCGGGCTGCAGTGCTCCTTCTCTCCTTCATTCCTCTTGGCTTATTATTTCTGCCTGGTGTTGGTGCCTGAGACACGAGGCCTCTAAATTTCCAAATACCATTAGGCAAAGGCCAAAGCTCTGTGCCAGAGTCTGTTTAACTTGGCTGGGAGGCATTCCCAGGAGAAGGAAAGGATGTTACCTGCCACGTTCACTGGTGTTCAGTGTAACTTGGCCGCCTTTTCAAAGGCCTCACTGATTGCTCGTAAGGAGTAAGGCCCCGTGAATTCTGCCGGCACCAGGAAATATGTCAGCAGATGTAATTTTACCCCTTTCATTCCCGTGGGGTTGATCTCTGAGGAAACCCACTGATTGACAAAGACCCCAGCTACATTTTTGCAGCCACAGAAATCATAGTCGTTGCCAAAAAGACTCAGGGATCATCTAGTCCATAAGAGGTAAAGGACAATTTTTTTTAATCTCCAATACAAAAATGGTATTTGATCACCATCAGTTGAGTATTGGAGCCGAGTCCGAGGGGTGACACGGATCACAAGGCCATGGGCATTCAGGGGAGAGGGCCCTGCCCTTGGGCTGGCTGGGTCAAGGCAGAAAGACTTCCTGGAGGAGAAAAGATTAGAGCCAAGCTCCTAGGACAGGGTGGGATTCAGTCAAGCAGGAGGAGGAGGGACGGCATTCCAGTGCAGAGGTGGGAGGTAAAAGGTATGGTTAGGGTATGGGAGACACGTCTGAGGAGTCATAACTGGAAGGTACTGGGAGATACAAGGGTGACGAGGGGCCAAGAGTTTGGTTCCAGAATCAGACCTGGCTTCATTCTCAGACACTTCTTTTGTTGGCTGTACACCCTTGGCTGGCTAAATCTCTGTGCTTGGGGGGCGGTGGAGACGCGCTATGACTTGGTTGGGGTCTTAGCTACGCAAGTTGTACCCTTGTCGACAGTCATCCTGCTATACACTTAAAATGGATGTTTTATTGTCGGTCAATTATCCCACAATACAGTTGGTTTTAAAAGGAAAAAATCTCTTTATGCCCTGATTTCCTCGTCTGATCATCCCCTTCTGAGGAGCGGTGTGAGGATCGACCAGGACAATGCCTGTAAACCACTTACCCCCGGTATTGGCTCCGCGTCCGTCAGGATTACTGTTATGCTATGATCGTGGAGAACTTTAAAAGCAAGGCTGAACACTTTGAACTTGTGTCTGGTAGACACAGGGAGCCCCTAAAGCTCTCTGAGCAGGGGAGCAATTAAAAGGTTTTTTTGTTTAATTGCAGTAAAATAAACATAACATAGGATTTACCCTTCTAACCGTTTTTAAAGTGTACAGATTTGTGGCATTAAGTACATTCACAGTGTTGTGCAACCATCACCACCACAAAATTGTGTTTGTAAGAGAGGAATGGGGCAGGACGACCCAGACGAGAGAGACAGTCACGGGAAGCCCCTGGAGAGGTCGTTGGAACAGTGCATGCGGGGATGTTAAGGGCCCGGACTGAAGATGAATTTACAGGGATAGAAAAAATAAATAAGAGAACTTAGCACAGAAGAAACCATATGATTTGGTGAATGATTGTAATTTGGGTCTGAGAAAGAAAGAAGCATCAAAGATGAGTGTGATTTCCAAGGATATTTCAGGCTCTCTTTGTAATACTTCTATTTACGGCATAGTATTTGGCCTGAGATTCTGGCAGTCCCCGAATAATAGTGAGTGCTAGTAAAAGTACGGGGAAGTTGTCACCACTGTCTATCACTCGGGGCACAACCTTTAGAAAACTAATTTGTCAGTACAGGTCAAAAACCATATGGTCTTTACCCTGATCCAGTGCTTTGAATTCCCGGAACCCATTCTCAGAATAATCTAGACTTCAAAGAAGCTGTATGTGCGTGTGTGTGTGTGTGTGTGTGTGTGTGTGTGTTTGTGTGTGCACGCGCGCATGCACATGCACGTGCATATATCCATGAACTTCAGTTGTTGGCCTTTTGGGTCATAGTTCCCAAGTGCAAACCACCTGATTGTCCCTAATTAATGAAACAGTTCAATAAACCATGGCTTTGAACCCTTAAAAAAATTTTTTTAATGTGTTGCAGGGCTCCGTTGCATAGGGAGGTACCCTGAGGCATGGAAGATACACTTTGACAAAAGTTATATTTATATGCAACAGCTAGGGAGTAATTGGCCCATTGCAGAAGTAAGACCCACTCATAGGTGTCTGTGTCCATAGATGCCTGTCTTGCTCCCGGCTGCCCTGACCTGCTTCAGGGAGTGACCCCCAGGTTCCAGAACAGGCAGGGGGCAGCTTTCCGTAGCCCTCCTCCACCTTCCCGGGTTTACCGCCTGCATGCAGGGCTGCTTGTGGAGACTGTGGGGTGGCACTTACACATATCCCCAGTCCCCACGGCCAGTCAGGGCTCCTAAGACGGAGGATCTCGGAGGCTCATGGTGGATCGTGACAACCCCATCCTGGGGGACAGCCCGACTGTCACCACTGAGACCGGAAAAATAGCCCATGCAGTGGGTTGGTAAGGACATGGTTTGTCCACTTTGATAAGAATATTAGTCCATCTGGACCGGGGGAATCGGCACAAATGGTGGCATTGGACTGCCTCTGATTTCTTAGATGACAGGATCAGAAATGGCGGTGCCAGGGGAAGAGGCGTGTGGATATTCAGCAGGGGGAAGCCAACCCAGGAAGCTCTCACGCCCATAGGAACTGAGTTGGAAGGAATGGCCGTAGGAGTTAACTACAACATAAACACCTTTTCCCTTGGTCCATTGACGTTCATAGAGCACTTTCGTTTTTTTTTTTTTTTTAAAGATTTTATTTATTTGACAGAGAGAGACACAGCGAGAGAGGGAACACAAGTAGGGGGAGTGGGAGAGGGAGAAGCAGGCTTCCCGCCGAGCAGGGAGCCCGATGCGGGGCTCGATCCCAGGACCCTAGGATCATGACCTGAGCCGAAGGCAGACGCTTAACGACTGAGCCACCCAGGTGCCCCGAGCACTTTCATTTTCTTCACCTCTTTGCAGCAGTCCTGTGAGGAGGCTGGGCAGGTATTATTGGCCCCACTTCACAGAGGGAGAAACTGAGGCATGGTTGGGCAAAGCAATTTGCTTTCTTGACCTACAGTGAGGATCAGGGGAGAAAGGATGCTGTCGTGTGTTAGCCACATGCAGTGTTTCCAGGACCGTGCTAGGAGCTTTTAAATAATTACCTCTCTTAAATTCAGTCTTTACAACCACCCTTGGCTATTGATAGCCCCTTTTGTAGGTGGGGAAAGGGGCTCAGAGAGGCTGAATCACTGGCCAAGACCACACAGCTTGTTGTTGTTGTTGTTGTTGTTGTTGTTTAAAGATTTTATTTATTTATTTGAGAGAGAGAGAGAGCACATGAGAGGGGGGAAGGTCAGAGGGCAAAGCAGGCTCCCTGCCGAGCAGGGAGCCCGATGCAGGACTCGATCCAGGGAGTCCAGGATCATGACCTGAGCTGAAGGCAGTCGCTTAACCAACTGAGCCACCCAGGCGCCTAAGACCACACAGCTTGTGAGAGGCAGAGTCGGGATTAGAACTCCCATCTGCCTGGCTCCAGAGCCTGCTGGGGCCACACCTCATAATGTACCTGTACGTCTGAGTAGGCAGGCTCCTGTGGCCAAGGGATCAGGTGCTCTGAAGCCAAGGAGAAGGAAAAGACCAGCTCTCCATGGTTCAATCGTTCGTTCCTAATATAACGTGAACAATGGCCCCTTAGCTGCCTCAGCATCTCGGTGTCCTGTGGCTGAGAGCAGGTGCACTCTCCTGGTCTTCACGCTCTGTTCTTCAGGTCTGCTCACAACTTTAATAAACAGGAGGGAATGTGGTAACAGAAGTGGGCCGTTCCCTTTTGAAGATATTCATTCCTTCTTTCACCTGTTCATTCATTTATTCATTCAACAAACATCAGCAAGGCATTCCCTTTGTCCCAGACCTTGAGCTAAGAACCAGAGCTACAAGCCGAATGGAACCCAGTCCTTGCCTGACAGGTGGGATGGAGGAGTGAACAGTGATAAACCATTTCACCCAGTAACACGATCGAGTCGTGGTGCTAGCCTGTTGGAGTCCGGGGGCTCTGGGGGGGGCATTATAAAAAGGAGCAATGCTCTGAGAAGACTCTATAAAATTATGTTTCTAAAGCCCTTGGAGGAGACTCAAGATTTTGAGAGTAGAAAGAATTCCCTCTCACCTGCCCCTTTCCTGGAAGCTTCCCTTCACCTCCACCTCCTGACACCTCCTAATATAACTCACTGACCATGCACGATTTTCTCATCTGAGTAATGGGGGTGATGCTGCCGATCCAGGGATTTTGCCACATCTCTGGGCGGTGTGTGCTAGCCCTCTCCGTCTTACAGGTGGGGAGGCTGAGGGTCAGGGACAACAGCACCTTGCTCAAGGTGCCCTTTGGGAAGGCAAAGAAAAGGGCAGGATGTGCACTCGGCTCTTCCAGCCTCCAGAGCTGGCCTCTTTCCCACCAGAGCCCAGTACCTCTCCTAAGGTGGGGGGCACAGGTGCCACCGTCCACAGTTTAGCCACATGGCCCAAGCCCCACCCCCTCCCACTTCCACGTCCTCTGCCCCAGGCCTCCCTCCTAGACACTTCCCTCTCCCCACAGGGAGGTCTGCCCAGTCCTTCTGGAGGAGGCCAACCATCCACACTTAACACAACCAAAGAAAACAGTGTCACAGTTCAAGCTAGCACCACCGGGGACAGCCGCAGGGAAAAACCTTGTGCTGACTTCTCTGCTTATTGATTAGCTCTGTGCCCTTGGGCCGTCACTCGCCCTCCCAGGAGACAGCCCCACCGAGGCGGGCTGCTGGTGCAGAGTCAGCTGAGGATCTGGAAGGAACTCCGTGCCAGTAAACACCCAGCATCAGTGTTTAGTCGGTATTGTTTTCACGGTGCTGCTGTTAAGATCAAAATGATATTAGACAAACAGGAAGCATGCTAACCCCCAGGGCTGGAGAGATGAGCTCTGCTTCCCCAGGACTGAGCGGGAGAGAAAAGAATTCTCTTCCGTGACAGAAAATAGAAGGAAAAGACCAAGCTGCAGCCCAGAGGAGTAACCAGGGGCCTGAGGGAGCTCTTCGGGCCTCCCCACACAGGGCCCCTGCAGGGAAGCGTGGGCAGAATGCCCGAGGTGGGCTTGGCCTCTCCCTGTCCCTTCACTGTCTGAGGCGGGTGGGGCCGTCATGCAGAGGGCAGCCTCCGCGTGGAACAAGGAGGTGTTCTCTGGGGCAAGACATCCCTAATGGGAAGGTCAGGCCGAGCGTGAAGACAGACCCCTGACAGCATTTTCCCACCAAGCAGAACCTGCATCCTTGGCAGAGCAGCCCCAGAATGCTAGAAACTTCTCTCAGCCCCTGAGGCTAGTTCCTCTTTTATGGGGAAGGAAAAGGGTCTGACATTTCTTGAGAACTTTTTCCATGCTTGGTATCTTTACATATGTGTTATGGTTTGAATTGTGTCCCTTCAAAAGTCCTAACCCCCCCCCAGTACTTGAGACGGTGGCCTTATTTGGAGATAGGTTCGTTGCAGATGTAGTTAGCTCAGATGAGGTTATACGGGAGTAGGGTGGGCTGCTGATCCAATATGACTGGTATCCTTATAAAAAAGGGGGGGAGTTTGGACACAGATGCACACGCACACAGGGATTGCACATGTGACGATCAAAGCAGAGATTGGGATGATTATTTCTCCACTCCAAGAATGCCAAGGATCACCAGCAAATCACCAGAAGCTTAGGGAGAAGCGTGGGACAGATTCTCTGTCACTGCTCTTAGAGGGAATCAGCCCTGCCAACACTTTGATCCTGGATATCCAGCCTCTAGAAGGATGAGACAATAAAGGTGTTGTTGAAGCCAGTGAATTTGTGGTACTTTGTTACAACAGCCTTAGGAACATGAAACAGTATGTTACCTTCTTAGACTTCGCAACAAGCCTGCAAAGGGAGGTATTATTATCCACATTTTACAGATGTAGGAATTGAGGCTCAGAGGGGACCAGTGACTTGTCCAAAGCCACACAGTAATTAAGAAAAGAAGGCAGGGGCGCCTGGGTAGCTCAGTCGGTTAAGCATCTGCCTCTTGGTTTCGGCTCAGGTCATGATCTTAGGGTCGTGGGATGGAGCCCCGCGTTGGGCTCCGCACTCAGCGGGGAGTCTGCTCGAGATGCTCTGCTCTGCCCCTCTCTGTCAAATAAATAAATAAATCTTTAAAAGAAAGAAAGGAAGAAAGAAAAGAGGGCAGATAAGTTCGGCTCCAGGCACACAGACTGTGTGGGAGCCTCTTGAGCATTGAATCCTGGGTCTTGGTTGGAAGCAAAAGAGATCTGGGAAGCACTGTGAGATTCCCGGGAAAGCACCAGGCATCTTGGGATCCCGGGCCTATGAATGAGTCCTGCCAGGTCCCTCCTTTCCATGGTCTCAGGGGCTGGGCCGAAAAGGCAGGGCTAGTCCAGAGGGCGTCGAGCTGAGTCGCTGGTGAAGTGTCTGGGAAAGTCACGGGTAAGGAGCTGCCCAGAAATCAGAGGGGGCCCCGCAGCCAGCTGACCAAAGCCCAGGGGCCAGAAGACTCTCCAGCCTAGGCCGGGTGTGGCCAGGGAGCCGAGTGGGCCCAGCTCTAAGGCTCAACCTCACAGGGGCCAGGAGGTCATGGGAGCGTCCACCAGAGGCCTGAGGAGACCTGCCCCTCCCTCTCTTTAATGTTCTTCTGCAGGCTTTCCCCCAGGACTCTAGAATTAACCAAGTTACTCCCCACAGGCCTCCCGCTCTGCTCCCTGGGCCACCTCCCTTTGCTGTGGGGGCCCTCGCTCTGCACCGTCGCTCCCTCTCTCCTGTCCCTGGCGCTGTCAGGGGAGTCCGCCTCTCCTACAGCAGGGCCCCAGGATCACTCTTCATCGCAGCTCGGAAAGATGGCCTCTCAGTCCCCCTGGAGCTTGCAGAACAGGCCTTTCCAGCTCTGTCTCCTGCGGGGCCATCGTGGGGGACACAAGGGAGCTGTCACCAACAGAGCCAGGGAAACGAATAGATAGGGAGCAGGCTGGCGGTGCCTTCTCAGGACCCAGGGGAAGGCAGGGGGCAGCCAGGACCCCCACGTGCCCGAGGGTCCTCGCTCAGGAGCATCCAGCTGTCCTCAGGAACACCCCCCCCCCCCCACGGTGACTGGGAAGGGGGACATGACATGTTTTCCAGGCAGCAGAGCTAAATTGCAGTTGGGGTAATTACATTTTGCCTTAGTCATTGCCTCCTGCTGGACCACTTGGCCGGTGTCCAGCCTCAGGGTGAGGCCGAGGGGGGGGCGGCGGGGAGGGGGGAGTCAGGCCCACTTGGACCAGCTCAGCCATGCTGTGGTGTTCCTCTGCTCTGTGCTCTGCAGGTACACCAGCCTCCAGGCCCGCAGCTGTGGGGCTCGGGGGGGGCGGGGGGGAGGCCAGCCTGCCCCCACACACCCTGGGGAGGACGGCCAGGCAGCTGGCGAGAGGCCTGCAGAGGGGGCTTCTGGTGCCCCCATGCGCTAATTGTAGGCCCTGGCCTGGGTATGACTAGAACAGGGTGCAGCCATCCTGAGACCCCATCCCTGGCAGAGGCCAGGTGGGCATCAGAGAGGCGGGGACTGGTGGCCCCCTCAATGACCACCTCCGCGGCTCCGCCAGGACCCCACAGTCACGTCTCAGGGCCTCTCCTCCATGAGTGCTCCGCTGAACTTCGGAGAAGCCCTTCCCATCTTCATCTGGCGCTGCCTCATGAGGTTTCCACTTCCCAGTGGGCAGGCCAAGGCAGCCTCTCACGGTGCCCGAGTCCTGGGTGTCTGGCTTCCAGTGCAGCTTTGCCCAGGTCACATCATTCTTCCCTGACTCTGTTTTCTCATCTGTAAAATGGGGATACTAATAGTAGGGACCTCGTCTGGTTCTTGTGTGGATCCCATGAGATAAAACCCTAATATTTAGAATGGCACATGGCAAGTACAAATGACACTGAACTCTAAGAAGGATGGTGCTGGTGACTCAGTCCCCACAATACCACTGCTATAGTGTTACTGCAGTGCAGGTGCTCCTACGATTATTACTGCTGCTCTTAATTCCATTATGGCTGCAACCTCCACTGGAGCTGGGACTAATGCTACCACTAGGATGAGCACCACCCTCTAGGATGTCCATAACAACTACAGGTTTATAAAGCTTTGGAAACTTTAATGGTTTCCCATTAACCTTCTCAAATGGTGGCGGTCAAGGCTTTTCATATGTAGTTCTGCCTCCTGACCCCCAGGCTCCTGCCTTATCCTCTGGCACAGCCCACTGCCCAGAATTTCCACCAGGAGTGCACCCCTCCTGCCCCACTTTCTCCCCCTCGCTGGATCAGTCCCCTCCTCCTTTTTTAATAATGCCTCCCCTTTTTAAAATTGCACATTCCTAAAGTCTCAGCTCAGATGTCACACCAAGTCCTTCTTTGGTGGGGGGAGAGACCAAGATGTAAAACGGGAAACCACATTTAATCAGAAGTGGGGACTTTGGTGTCCAGGATGGCAGCAAGAATAGAAGCGGGAGAGATTCCCATGTAGATGCTGAGAACTGATCTTGGGGAGAAGCCAAATAGGAACCTGAAGCAACCAAGTCTGCTTCCAAGTCGCTTAGGTGAATTACGTTGAGCAGGTGACAAGAAACACGGGTTACTGAGCCTCCGCTGTGTGCCAGACGCTGTTCGGTGTGGACACGTATCCCAAACCCCATGATGCTATCACCCCGCCCCCTTACGGATGAGGAAGCAGGCACAGAGAGGTTTATTAATTTTCCCAGAGGGTTAACAGAGACAATAGGTAGCAGAGCCTGGATTTAGACCCAGGCAGTCTGGCTCTAGAGCCCATATGCCTGACCACTGCTCTTACTGTGTCTTGTTACTGTTTCTATTTGTTTCCCCTCTCCCATCTTCTCTTCATTCTGCCCCACACGTCCCTGCCCCTCACTGTGAGCTTAGGGTGGTAGGACCAAGTCATCCTCTATTCATTCATTCAGCAAGTATTTCATGCCTGCCACCTGAAGACACAAAATGTCTGAGTATATGGCAAGTACTTAGAACAGTGCCTGGAACCTACTGGGTGTTCTCTCCCATCACCACCATCAGCACCACCATCACCATCACCACCATTAGCACCACCATCACCATCACCATCACCATCAGCACCATCATCATCACCATCAGCAGCAGCAGCACCATCACCACCATCAGCACCACCATCACCATCACCACCATTAGCACCACCATCATCATCACCATCAGCACCATCATCATCACCATCAGCAGCAGCAGCACCATCACCACCGTCAGCACCACCATCACCATCACCACCATTAGCACCACCATCACCATCATCATCACCATCAGCACCATCACCATCACCATCAGCAGCAGCAGCACCATCACCACCATCAGCACCACCATCATCATCACCACCATCAGCACCACCATCACCATCACCACCATTAGCACCACCATCACCATCATCATCACCATCAGCACCATCATCATCACCATCAGCAGCAGCAGCACCATCACCACCATCAGCACCACCATCACCATCATCACCATCAAGAACCACCATCACCATCACCACCATCAGCACCACCATCACCATCATCACCATCAAGAACCACCATCACCATCACCACCATCAGCACCACCATCACCATCATCACCATCAAGAACCACCATCACCATCATCACCATCATCATGACCGTCAAGCACCATAAGCACCATCAGCACCATCAGCACCAGCACCCCCACCACCAGCCGCAGCACCACCGCTATCACTAGGATCACCATCATCAGCTATTTCCCCTGCACAGGATCTGGCATCAAAAAGACTTTCAGTGAACATTTTGTTGAATGATGGATGATGAGGCATTTCTCACAATCACTCACGTTCCTAGGAGGAACAGTTTTTGGTGTCAGACAATTGATGCTCTGATTCCCTGAGTCCCCAGAGAAGCCCTTCGTTGCCCACCTCCCTCACCTGAGACAGCGAATGCATCCTTCCCTCTCTTGGAAGTGGCTCGGTCCCACCTCAGCTCTCTTGCCTCAGTGGGCAGGAGTGAATCCCCTCCTCATGCCAGAAAATGAGGTGGGGGGAGAGACCAAGCTCCGTAAGCCCCTCTTGTTTCCCTCTATGTCATGAGGGCCTGGAGTCTGAAGCACATCCCTAAAGCAGAAGACAGGCTCAGACACAGAAACTGGGAAGTGAAAGGAGGCTGGGGGCCATGGAGAGCAACTCAGGCCCCTGAAGGGACATTTCTTCAATGGGCTGCAAGGAACGAACACCAATAGGGTTTCTAAAAATAAAATGACAGACACAGCGATCTAGAGGCCAAGAGAGGTGTCTGGAAGAACTGAGAAAGTTATGAAAAATGGCATTCTTTGGTCATCTCTATTTCTGCGTTAAATTCTGGAACTTACCCACAGGGGAAAAAGTCAAAGGCTGATGGAGGTGTCCTGACTGAAAACAGATCCTAAGATTTAATGTGAGATTAGATGTCTGGGCTTCTAGAAAGATAAGTGATGTTCACTTCAGAATGACTGTAACCCCCCTAAGGAGGTTTATAAGGCTCAGCCTAATTGTAGGGAGCATTAGTCTCCAGTGGATGCTGTAACAACTCACCACAAGCTTAGTGGCCTAAAACAACATAACTTATTCTCTTACAGTTCTGGAGATAGGGGTCAAACCAAGTCTCACTGAGCTAAAATTAAGTTGTCGGCAGGGCTGTGTTCCCTTCTGGACGCTCTAGGGGAGAATCACTTTTCTTGCTTTTTCCAAGAAGGTTAACCTTGGCTGGTGGCCCCTTCTGTCTTCAAGAGCAGCTATGGCCAGTTGAGTCTGTCTCACACTGCATCACTCCAAAACGGACTCTTCTGCCTGCCTCTTTTCCATTTGAGGGACCCTCATGAGTACACTGGGCCCATCCGGATAGTCCAGGACAATCTCCTTATCTTAAAGTCAGCTGATTACCAACCTCACTTCCATCTGCTACTTTAATTCCTCACCCACCCACCCCCATGTAACTTAACATCTTCACAGGTTCAAGGGATTAGGATGTGAACATCTTGGGGGATCATTATCTTGCCTACCACATGACGTTAGGAATACAGGATGGCATTCCGATTCTTTCAAAATTGGTAATTCATGCCTGGAACTGGAAGTGGCTTTCTATTACCCAGAAATGGGATTAAACCAAGTTAGTGTGAACTCAGGAAAGGTACTTAACCTCTCTGGTTAAACCTTTGTTTTCTCATCTCCAAAATGAAGAGTTTAGCTGTAACCTCTCAGAATGAGCCACCATGGCTTCACCATCTCTCATGCCAAGGGTCTGGCATGTAATAGGTACTCCAAAAATATTTGTGCTAACTCAGGGCTGGGGCTGGACCTCGTGGTGTCTCAGCCTTCCCAGGTTTCAATGCCCGTGATTTCATGACTCACGGTTCTAAACAACAAAACAAACAAAACACAAATTTTCAAAATGGGTATTCATATCTGTCAAGAAACTCGTCTTCCTAGGCAGAAAGTGTGTCATTTTTCTATGTGGCACAAATCTTTGTACTAGAAGGCATTTTTTAAAAAGATTTTATTTAGAGAGAGAGAGCATGCTCATGCACTAGCAGGAGGAGGGGCAGAGGGAAAGGGGGAGAGAGAATCTTGAGCAGACTCCCCACTGAGGCAGAGCCCAATGTGGGGCTCAATCTCACATGAAATCATGACCTGAGCCAGAATCAAGAGTCCAATGCTTAACCAACTGAGCCACCAAGGCGCCCCCTAGAAGGCATTTTTATTACACACATGCACACGCATGCACATGCACACACACACTAAATGAATGGATGGACAACTATAAATGGGTGTGTATATGCATATATTTACACATATATGTATATACATTCAGAGGGTGAAAGAGTGTGTATGTGTGTGTGTGTGCGTGTGCACACATGCCTTAGTCTAATCTTTAATAATAATAATGCCAATTGCAAAGGGGTGTTGTAAGGATTAAAATACGTAATACATGTATAATGCTTAGAATAATGCCTGGCTCGTAGCAAGTGCCACAAAATCTTAACTGTGGTTTTTCATCAGTGTTATTATTATCTTTTTTTTTTTTTTAAAGATTTTGTTTATTTATTTGACAGAGAGACACAGCGAGAGAGGGAACACAAGCAGGGGGAGTGGGAGAGGGAGACGCAGGCTTCCTGCTGAGCAGGGAGCCCAATGCGGGGCTCGATCCCAGGACCCTGGGATCATGACCTGAGCCGAAGGCAGACGCTTAACCGACTGAGCCACCCAGGCGCCCCAGTGTTATTATTATCTTGACACTACACCCAGGGGATGTGGAAGTTCCACCAGGCACCCTGCTGTGGGAAGAAGAAGGATCCTGGCCATTTGGGGAAATCTGGGGCAGCTGGCTGAAGGAAGTCGCATTAGAGCTGTGCCTTGAAGGCAGGCAGAATGGCTCCCTGTAAAAAGCCGAGGGAAAGGCATTCTAGATGGGAGGAACCTCGTGAGTGGAGGCATGGAGGTGGGGAGCCACAGCAAGGGAAGTGAGTCCTTCTGTCACTTTAGAAGCCCTACAACATTTGGTTGGACAGCTAGGTAGGGTAAAGGTCACAGAGGTGTTTAAATGCCTGGCTAAGACGTTTCCATTTTACCCTCCAGGCAGCGGGGAGCCATTGAAAGTTGTTGAAATGGAGAAAGTGGTCATGAGCTCTAAGACTTTGCTCTGAGCAAAAGAACACTTAGGCATTACTGTGGTTTGCAATGCCCCAAAGGGTTGCAATATAAACACACAGTGTATCTGTGGTATTAAAATTCCATGGGGTGGAGTGTTTAAAAATATAGTATATTGATAGGAAATCTGAGGTACGGTAAGGTCAACAGATCAGGAGAGAGAGTTTGGAAAGATAGTTTGTGACTCTCAGTTCCCAAGAGAAGGGGTGTGACATGCACACAAGGGAGCACCAGGACAGGTCAGGAGGCAGAGGGAAAGGGGCAATGTGGGCAAACGAGTCTTTATTATGGTTTGCACTGGAAGGAGCTGGTGAGGCAGGGTAAGCAGATTTAGAATTGACTGGTTTGAATCATTTCAGTGGGCTCTGGGGCATAAGGGACTGTCCCTGGTTATCTGGTACCTGGCCCAGGGGTGATTAGGGCAGGGGGATGGTGACCTGGAGCATGAGAGCATGGGTTCTGGACTTGTGGGTTCCCACTTGAAAAGCACCCTCACTTGGCAAGTTGTTTGCTCTCAGGATCTGGCTAACCCAGGGAGGGGCAGACCCTCCAGGGTCAGCGAGGCCCCAGGTATCAGAGCATCCAAATCCAAAAAGGAAAAAGATGTGGTGAATATGGTAGGAGTCGGGGGGTAGGGAGGGAAGAAAATGTGCAAAAAGACTTTTGAGGAGAAGGGACCATAATAAATAGAGGTAATGTTACATCGAGGCTACTTGAGTTAAATCTGGGCTGCTTCATGTGTTCCTTGATAGACCTCCCAGACCGAGTGCTAGGAGGAGGCAGGCATCTCTCCAGAAGCATCCTCTCCAGATGTATAGCTGCATGGAGCCCCTCTTCACCAGCAAGAACTGTGCGCTCACTTCCCCAGGGGCCCATGGCCTCCTTGAAAGTGTGGTACCTTTTAACAGCGGCAACAAAGGAGAATTTAGAGTCCTCTGGTGGTTTATTTTGCTCAGTAATCAGCTGCTGAATTTGGCCTAATGGGATTCTAATGTTTTTAAAAGCCAATTTAGTAATCTTTGTATTCTGGATGGATTGTGAAAGCCCTATTAGTTATTTATATCAACATACACATGCATGGCTGCAAATGGCAGATTTATGCTTTTATGTGCTATTAACATCTACACTATGTTAACAGCGGCAGTTAGCCAGATCTCAAAATGTTGGCCTAATCTCCTCTATGCCTGTAAACACGCACGCACACACACACACACACACACACACACACACACACACCCCTCTGTCATTCCACGTGGTCGGCCATAGGGTATTTCAACTTATTAAATATCCTACTGAATAGTTCCTCACTATATCATATCAAATAAGTGATAAGGCTGTAGTCACCAGGCTGTTTAATTAAAGATAATCAGTCTTGGAAGACTTAGGATACAATTAGATATACTTAACACTAAAGCTTGGTTGAACATGATTTAATCTTTCCTGGATGATTCAGGATCTTACAGGCCTTGGGGGCCTTCGTTATGAATATAAATGATCCTCATGCTCTTACTTTGCAGAAGCTCCCTTGGAAAGAGATTTCTAGTTGAAAGCCTGCCAAGGACATGGGCTTCCACTGTAGAAGGTACCCTCACAATTACCTGGAAGTGCTTTCTAGACATCCCGGGGATAACAAATCTGTGAATATTTATCCTTGGCATAAAATGCTCTGACAGCTGGTGTGAAATTCATTTTTCAGCCCCCTTTATTTCTCTAACAGGGAGGAATCCTCAGTAGGGTGCTAATGTATCATTAACACCTTTCTTTAAAATCTAACTTTTTTTTTAACTTAATGTTTCTCTCCCATCAAGAACTCTACCCAGGACTCATTCATTAATTCAACATGTGTTTATCTAGCTAGTCTCAGTGAGACACAGTAGAATCAGGGAGTTGGCCACAGGGGGTAAAGCTAAAATTTTTTCAGGGCACATAATGTATATTCAAATAATGAATCCAGAAGTTTTCATAATCTGATATATATCTCCATACCACCCCTACTGCTCATCATCTCCTTCCTTCCCTTTCTAGTGTGACCATCTTCACTAGTTGTTCCATACTTAGACACTTAAGACACAGAGTTAAAATTAAAATGGGAAAGAAACATTTAAAATAGCCTCAACATACCTTTCAAAAACAAAAGGCAAAAACAGTACTGCAAGGATAAATAGATGAATCCACTATTATAAATGGAGATTTTCATACTCCTCTATCAGTAATGGACAGATCCAGCAGTTCAGACACAGTTGAACTCAACAGCATCATCAATTAACTGGACAGAAATGGATATCTATGAACTACTTCATCCAACAACAGTAGAATACACATTCTTCTCAAGCTCACATGGAACATTCACCAAGTAGGACCACATTCTGGGCCATGAAACACACCTTAACAAATTTAAAAGAATAAAAATCATACAATGTCTGTTCTTAGACTATAATGGAATTAACTAGAAATCAGTAACAGAAAACTGGAAAGTCCCAAATACTTGAGGATTAAATAACACACTTCTAAATAGCATGTGGGTCAAAGAAGAAATCTCAAAAGAAATTTTAAAAATATTTTTAACTACATGAAAATGAAAACATAACTTATTAAAATTTGTGGGATGCAGAGAAAGCAGTGCTTAAAGGGAAATTTATTATAGTGAATGCATGTGTTAGAAAAGAAGAAGGATGTAAAATCAATAATCTAAGCTTTTGCATTAGGAAACTAGAAAAAGAAGAGCAAAATAATCCAAAGTAAGCAAAAGAAAAGACATAGTAAGAATCAGAGCTGACGTAAATGAAATAAAAAAAACAGGAAATCAATAGAGAAAATCAATGAAACCAAATGCTAGTTCTTTGAAAAGATCAATAAAATTGATAAGCCTCTGGCCAGGCTAATGGCTAACTAAGAAAAAAAGAAATTACTAACACTAGCAATGAAAGAAGGGACATCACTACAGATTCCATTGACCTTAAAAGAATAATACTATGAATAACTCTCTGCCCACAAATTTGAACTAGGTGAAATGGATCAATACCTTGAAAGACCCAGGCTACCAAAATTCACACAAGAAGAAATAGACAATCTGAATAGGCCTATATCTATTAAAGAAATTGAATCAACAGTAGCCTTCCAAACCGAAAACACCAGGCCAGATGTGTTCACTGATGAATTGTACCAAACATTTAAGGAAGAAACCATACCAATTCTCTTCAGTATTTCTCAGAAAATAGAAGCAGAGGGAATACTTCCTAACTAATTCTGTGACTCCAGCATTACCCTAATACCAACACCAGACAAAGACACTACAAGAAAACTGCAGACAAGTATCTCTCATGAACATAGATTAAAAAAATCCTCAACAAAATACTAGCAAATCAAATCCAATAATGTATAAAAAGAATTATACACCATGACCAAGTGGGATTTATCCCAGGTGTGCAAGGCTGGTACAACATTCAAAAATCAATTAATGTAACCCACCACATCAACAGGCTAGCGAAGAAAAATCACATAACCACATCAATAGATACAGAAAATCATTTGACAAAATCCAGCACTTATTCATAATAAAAACTCTCAGTAAACTAGGAAAGAGGGGTATTTGCTCAACTTGATAAAGAATATCTACAAAAACTCTACAGCTACATCACACTTAATGGTGAAAGGCTCGAATCTGTCCTACTACGATCAGGAAGAAGGCAAGGATGTGCCCTCTCATCATTGATTTTCCACATTGTACTGGAAGTCCTAGCTAATGCAATAAGACAAGAGAAGGAAATAAAAGGTATACAGATTGGGAAGGAAGAAATACAACTCTTTGTTCATAGATGACATGATCATCTATGTAGAAAATCCAAAAGAATGACCAAAAACTCTTGGAAGTATTAAGCAATAATGGCAAGGTTCCAAGATATAAGGTTAATATGGAATTGATCTCCTTAGTATTTACCCAAAGGAATTGAAAATGTATGTCCACATAAAACCTGCAGCTTTATTTATTTATAGCAGCTTTATTCATAATTGCCAAAACCTGGAAGCAACCAAGATTTTTTCCAGTAGGTGAATGGATAAATAAACTGTAGTATATCTGGACAGTGGAATATTATTCAGCACTAAAAAGAAATGAGTATCAAGCCATGAAAAGACATGGATGAACTAAGTGAAAGAAGCCAATCTGAAGAAGCTAAATACTGTATTACTCTGGAAAAGGCAAAACTGTGGAGTCAGTGAAAAGATCAGTGATGGGCAAGGATTTGGAGGAGGGAGGGATGAATAGGGGGAGCAGAGGGGAATTTTATGGCAGTGAAACTACTTTGTATGACATCATAATGGTGGATACATGTCATTATGCATTTGTCCAAACCCATAGAATGTGCAATACCAGGAGTGAACTCTAATGTACACTCTGGGCTTTGAATGATAATGACGTGTCAATGTTGGTTCATCAGTTGTAACAAATGTACCACTCTGGTGAGAGATGTTGATAATGGGGGAGGCTCTGCATGAGTGGACATAGGGAATATGTGGGAATTCTCTGTATCTTATGCTCAATCTTGCTGTGAACTTAAAGCTGCTCTGAAAAATAAAGTCTATTGGAGGCGGGGGGTGAGAAAGGAGAAAAAAGAAGAAAGAAATAGTAATGAATCAGGACCACCTGTACCTAAATTTAAAACATAACCACCCCAAAACCTGGAACTCAAAGAGAGAAAGATGATACATTTGCCTGTGTTGAAGGAAAACAATTCTACTTGGAAAAATACTGTAAAAATATTCAACGGCAGATGACAAACTAGGAAAACGTGTGCGTGACCCATGTCAGGCAAGGGGCTAATTTTCTTAATGTAGAAAGAACTCGTACAAATCAGTAAGAAATTGATATTTCTATCAAAAACCAGGCAAAGGTATGCAAAAGCACTTCCAAAACACAGGGAAACAGATGCTAGTGACTGTGATAAAGCTGTCTTGCTCATAATTACTTGAAATCAAATTAAATTAGCTACAGTTTGTCAGCCGGCATATCGGTTAAGGTATGATGTACACACGTGTGCTTTTTATTCATGGCACTTCACACGTTGCACTTGTACATTTATTTGTGTAATTACTTGATGGATGTTGGTTGCCCCAGCCAGGCTTCGAGCTCCATAAGGGTAGGGCTTGTGTGTTGTTTTGCTCACACCACGTTTGTGTTGTCTGCAAATTGCACATTGTTTGGATTCAGTAAATATCTATTGAGTGAATGAATAAGTCAATAAATGAGAATGGATAGAAAATTCCGGAACCTCACCCAACCAACAGAGAGCAGTGGTGACTACAGGAGAGTAGGACTAGTTGCAGGAGAGGAAAGGAGGTTGCTTTCGGTTTACCACTTTATTCCCCTTCTTACTGTTGAAGTTTTTGAAATGGGCATGTATGGTTTCATAATTAATGATTTGAAAGTAGCTCACATTTTTTGAATGTCAAAGATGGGAGTGGGTGGCGAAAAGGGGACAGAGAATACATGGAGGTGAACTTTCAACTCACTACATTATCTCAACATGTTGATAAGTAAGCAAAGGGTCTGTCTGGGCTGGACACTGTTAAGACAGTGCTGAGGGGGCAGGAGATCCAGCCAGGTGCCCTGCTCAGCCACACAAGGGGCTGGTTGAGATCTTGAGTCTCAGACAGAGATGGAGAAGGATCAAGTGGGTGTCGAGAGTCCAGGAAAGCCAGAGGTCATATTTGAGTCATCCATTGAGCCAGAAAAGATCCCCAGGCAGCATTCTGAGTCCAGGAGATGTGAGCGGCAAAGAATGATAATGGTGCAATGTGTTGCTCTGGGTCTGCTGGCAGCCAGAGCAGAGTGCTATGCTCTGCCTCTGTCATATCTCCCATTGACTATGGGTGTCGCTGGGTGTTGGATGGTTATTCTGGCCAGAACACCAACAACGAGTCTTGACCTCATGGAGGCAAGAAATGAGGCATCAGAGTTACCTCCCGGGGACTCAACTGCCCCTCTTCTCATGATATACAAGCCCCTCAGCAAGGCACTCAAGCCTGTCCATGATCCAGTCTCTACCCACCTCCCTGGTCACACCCTCACTGTGATTCTTTTCAGTTCAGCTCCCCAGCTTATTAGAGTCCCTACAATGCACCAAGAGTTTTCCTGCCCCTGTGCCTTTGCTGCTTTCTCTGGTTTGCCCTTCTCTCCTTCACCCCCAGTCCAGTTCATCTGGTGAACATCAGCTCATCTTTCAGTACTGATCCTGGGTCAGCTCGTCTCTGAAACCTTTCCTGACACACTGCCCAGGTGGAATATCCAATTTCTATTTGTGTCGTCCATGTAGCATATACGGGCTTTCTTAAAGCACCTGTGACATTCATGAACATGTGGACTTACCCCATTAGATTATGAATTTCTTAAGGACAAGGTCTGTGTCTTACTTTTCATTATAATCCCAATCTGGCAAATTATATGGGATGGGTAGATGGATGGATGGGTGGATGCATGGATGAATGGATGGAAGGAAGGAGGGGTAAGTGGATGGATGAGTAGACAGATGAACAGAAATTAAGCTCCAGGAGAGCTGTTACTTTGTTTTATTTCTTGCTGTATCTCTACTGCTTAGCACAATTGTGTAGCACATAGTAGATACTCAAAAAAACGCTTAATTCATTAATTACCCTTTAATTAATTAAATGACAATCCACTATGTAAACAGAAGTTTGGATGATGGATAAATAGATGGTTGAATGGATAGATTGATAGATGAATTTCCATTATAAGTATTCAAGAGGAAGATGCATGACCGCCTTGATGTAAGACAGGAGAGTCTCGATTGTCCAAAACGCTGCCTCGTTATTGTACTCTGGCCTGTTGCCGTGTGTTAATTGAAATGTCAGAGACCAGTTTTTAACTCAAAACATTCGAACATACATCTTCTCTGTCAGTCACACCCAGAGCTAAGTTTTATCACCACCACAGGACACTATGCCCACGAGTATCACTGCTGTATAGTGAGCAAGGGAGATGAATTTCAGAGAACTCCCAAGAAGCCACAGTTCGTGCTCTGGGGGCAAGATGATCTCTAAAATCTGACCAACCTCTGACATTTCCACAGGTATCCAAGACCTAGCTGGAGGTCCAAAATGCCCCTTAGGAGGAGTCAGGGACCAAAGCAGATGCTCACAAGCCCTGCAGGGACCTAGGCACTTGTCACTACAGAGATAAGGACACTGGGAAGATGAGTCTCTTTCTCTTCCTAAGCCCCTACGAGATGGATGTAGCTCAGGACTCCACAGGGAGAAGTTGCAAGGAAAATGCAATAAAGGGAGAACCCTGGGAGAGGAGGGAGAACAAAGGAGGCATCCAACAATTTTGTAAGGATATTTAATAGTGCTCTCTAGTGACAGGGAAGAGGAGAGAGAGGGGGAAAAAGCATAAGCCACCATGGGGCTGACATGATGAGGCTTTGCATCATGGGAGGTGAGGAGAGACAGCAAGAAAGCCTGCCCAGCATCCCCACTGGGGTGTCCAACAGCTGTCTCAAGTTGAACAGGACCAAAACTGAACTCTTGATCTTTTCCACAAACCTGCGCCTCCTATGGTGTTCCCCATTTTAGTAAATGGCAAATCCATCCTTCAGTTGTATAGGCCAGAAACCTTGGGGCTGCTCTTAGCCCTTCTCTTGTTCTTACAATTCCATTGGCTTTACCTTCACACTGTATGGAGATTCACTTGTGTACCACCTGGACTGTTACTCCTGTGGTTCTGCCCTGTCCATTCCCTTCAGTCTGTTCCAACCCACCAGCTGGGGTGACCCTCCAAAAAAGCTCAGGGCACATCCCTTCTCTACTCAGAATCCTCCAGTGCCTCCATCTCACTCCAAGTAAAAGCCAAAATCTAGAGTCGCCCATGGCGCTCCACCCAAACTGCCCTCACCCCTTCTCCTGCCTGATTGCCGACTCCTTCCTCACTGTCTCTGTTCCTTCCTCCAGCAAGACAGGCCCACCCCTCTTGGGACCTTTCCCCTTATGATCCCTTATGCTGGCCTGTTGTCCCCCCAAGATACCAGCCGGGCACGCGCACTCACTTCCTTGATGTCTCTCTTAGAATGCCCCCTTCTCCGTGTGACCTGCTCCCAGACCCAGCATCCCCATCCTCCTTTCCTGCTCTACCCTTCTCCACGGCACTTACCACCTAACCAGCTACATATTCCACTTAACGTGTTTGGAACAAACATACCAAAATGGCAAAGACTTCCAGCATTTTGCTACAGGATCCCCAGGACCCAGAAATGCACCCAGCACCTAGGGGGTGCTCAACTAATACTCACTGAATGAGTGACCCGACAGAGGATTTCGCTTTTATTTCTTCACAGTCCTGTAACAGTTGATTTTCTCATTTATGCTATTAGTCTTAGAGTTGCCCCATCACCCCCCTGTCTCTGTGCGCCCCATAGCACTTACGGTGCCTTAATAACAGCATGGCTACCTCTGTGCCCTGCTGTCAAGGCTCACACATCCACACTGAGATTCTCATTAGCTCCCTTGTTCCTGAGCTGGCTGCTAGAGAAAGCTGGCTACACCCGGCTCGTACGGGGAGGGCAGCCTACAGTGTCCCCTTGGGCTACTTCCTCCTCTGTGAGCCTACCCTGTCCCTGCGTGTCTCTAGCTCAGCATGCACAAGGCACCCCAGCTCCAGTAAAGCTCCAGTCTCCTTATTGTCTCAGGGTCTCCCTCTCTGGACTGGGAGCTTCCTAAAAACAGGGACTGCCGCTTTTTTGAGTCTTGGGATCTCAAAAGTGACCTTTGCATTGGGCCTTGAAGGATGAACTTGAACTTGCTGGGCACTCAGCAAAAAAAATGGAGATAACAAGGTATAGAGACAGTGAGGGTCAGGAAGAAAGGCAGATGATTGGAGCAGACCACTCTTTCTAGAATTTTGGCTGTGAAAGGGAAGAAAGAGAAGCACAGTGGCCAGAAGGTAAAGGTTTAGTTTTTAAGTCCAGACCCTTTTTGGCCAAGTGCCCTCTACGGTCCCTGCCTCCCAGTCTTGCTGCTCCTCCCTCCTTCTACACCCTCTATTCCCATCTTGCTCCCCTCTGCTCCAGCCACTCTTAGATGCAGAGATGTGCCTTTGTTCTTCCTTGGAATGTCCTAATAATAATAATAATAAGCTATTATAGTGAGTTATCCATTGGGCTATTTTTAGGGGTCAAGACTCACATGTGTTTACTTATTTGATCATCCAGTGGCCCTATGAGGATTGCACTATGACCATTCCTATGCTATTCACAAGGAAACTGAGGCACAGGGAAGCTAAACAGCATGCCTGGGCGACATGGCTATGAAATAGCATAGCTGCGATTCAACCTGAACATTCATCTGGGCTCCAGATTCCACACTCTCAACTCTGCTGTAAGGTGTCTGCTTCCCCGGGTCCCAGTCCCAGTGTTAAGCTCCCCTGAGAATCTTCCCTGCTGCTCCTGGGACAATTTGGGCTCACCCCACTGTGTTCCCTAGTGGGACCCCATGCACACCTCTGCCCTCATGTGTCACTTCAGTTGGCGGTGGGTCTGTCTCCCCTGCCAACCAGGAAGGAAACTTCAAGGGCAGAAATGTGTCCTGGTGTCTTTGTAGGGCTCAGTGTTTGCGGTTGATCAGTAAGTATCTTCCTGTTCTTTCAAGGTCAACATGCTTATTCCTCGTATGTACTCCAGGCTCCACATATGGGCCCAATATTGAACCCATTTCTGAAAATTCTCCATCTTTGTGTTTTCTACCTCTTATTTCTTTGGATGGTTTGGCTTCAGAAGTCCTAAGAACTTCCCCTTTGAATATAACTCGTGATGAAGAAAAAATGAACCACGTTCTGGGTTTATCCTAATTGGAGTATGGTATGCCTCTCACAGATGAATGGGAGGGCCAGGCCAGCCCTGAATTTGTTTCCCACTCCAAGTATCCTAAGCCAGGTGTGCAAATATTTTTAAAAATCTGATAACTTCCTATCTTGCTCCTTAAATACATTTAACAGTAAAGGAGAGCCTTCTGGCGTCATGTTACTGAATTCCTAAATCTTTAGCTTCGAAGAACTTCACTCGGATTATTAGCAAACATTTATCGACCCCCTTTTCTGTGCCAGGCTGCCCATACATATTATCCCATTATGGCTTCCCCACCACGCTAGGAGGTAGATAGTGTCAGATGTCCTACAAAGAGAGAAACGGAGGCTCAAGAGAGCCAAGTCACAAGCTCTGCACCACACAGCTGGGGTACAGCCGCACCGAAATCTGAACCCAGCCAGATCTCTCTGGTGCACGTTCAAGGGTAGGTCTGCTGAACGCCAGATACTTCCTTCCCATTTCTTAAAGCTATAGTACTGGTGCCAGGACCCTCTACTTTAAATTCTGGGGATAACTGAGCAATGAACAAGGCCTAGCTTGGCAGGCGAGGCTTGGAGAATTTGTTCTCTCCTCTTGCAGCCAGACAGGCAAGGCAGAACCCAAGCCTGTGTCCTGGGTGCCAAGACATGAAGACAAGCATTGTCTCCTTGTTCTCCTCCATCACTGTCATCACCATCATCAGTGAGGGGAGAACAGCTGAAGGCTGGTGGCTGTCTTACTTGGGTTTCTCTTGGTGGGTAAATAGCATCCAGGTCCAGTAATAGAATGGAAACTCATAGAAAAGCTCAGAGGAGAGAAGGGATGGCTGGGCATTATATTTGCCAAGGGGCTGTCCAGTGCGTACAGGAAGGAGACATAGAGGGAGGCCAAAGTGCAGCCCGGATCATCCCCATCGGAGACGGAATGCCCATGTGGTTGGCCCAGAGGAGCAGTTCTCATATTTTATATTCTAAGCAACCTAACCAAAAGGTTGTCTGTCTCCAGTCCCACAAGATTTTGGAAAGATGATCCTCAAGACTGTTTGAATCCAGACATTAAATAAACAAAACTGTACATTTGTGGCAATAGGGTAGTTAGCAGGCGCTTACTATAGGCCAGAGGCTTTAAGTATCCGTATTATATTATGTAATCACCACAATAAACCAATGAAGGAGGTATTTTAACCCCTCTTTACAGACCTGGAAGCTGGGGATCTGGAAAGTTCTTTGCCCAGGTTGCATGGGGGCTGCCGGAGGATTGGAGTCCATGGTTCTGCCAAGCCCATGCCGCCCCACCTACAGCCAGCCCCCGAGCAGAGAGGCCTGGGAGTATGGACACTCAGAGGCATTAATTCATCGTCTTTTAGGACCCAGAGACCCCTTTGAGAATGTAAATTAACTTCCCCCTTAGACAAATGCACAACCCACTCCAAAGAGAATTTCAGGGAGACCATGACCCCTTCACACTCATGGTTGACGGTGGCTTATGGTCACCTGCTCCCCAGGGAGATTATTCCGTCTAGGTCCAAAGAAATCATATTTAAACCTTGGTTCTCCTTGTCTTTGAACTGGAGTCTTAATCACCAGGCTGTGGCTGTCCTTGGCTCTAGTAATGGAAATTGATGAGTAGTCCAAAGCTCAGGCCTGCGTCCGACACTAAAAGATGATGCTGGGACCTTCTTATTGACCTAGTTGATTTTTATACAAAAAAATAAAGAACTCCAATTTATGTGTATATCCCATACAGAGTTCTCAAAAAGAAACAAAGAAAGAAAACCCTGATATATAATCTTTGCATAATAGACCAATTATAGATTTTCCAAATCTCAGTAATCTAGCTTTCAAAGCTTCTTTGAATAATTACATTTTCATTTGAATTCCATAACCCTCCAAAAGGAGGAAAAGTTCCAAGGGAAATTATTTATTCTTATGAATATGATATAGTATAAATATGATATAGTATAAATAAAAATATAGTATACTTATGATAAAGTATAAAGTAGTCAAAAGCTGGGTTTGTACACATTAACTGATTTTCATCTCCATTAACATATGTTGAGCCCCTATTATTTGCCCAGCACATGCAAAATACTTTAGTACACATGATCCCATTTCATTGCTCACGCCCAGCAAGCCCTTGAGGGAGACAAGACCATTATTATGACCTCCATGTCATGGAAGAGGAAACTGAGGTCCAGGGAGGCCCTGTGACCTGCCCCAGGTGAAACATGGGTGGGTAGTGGCAGAGCCAGGACCAAAGCTCTGGGTTCCAGACCAGCCCACGTGCTTGGACCTCAACCGATGTGTGAAGCAATGTTTCACACGTCTGCTTGAGATTAGAACTTGCTGTATGTAATGCAAATACCAAGAAAGCAAGCCTGTGAGTACATGTAAGGATCACTTGTACGATGAATTAGGAAACTTTTGTCCTCCCGGACAAACAGGGCTCATTTGTGGGCCTCCTTGGCTGTGAAGCCCCCTGACCACCACCCCGTTTTCCCAGCAGAGGACCTCATACTCTGGAACCTGGGGCGACTTATCACACTGGATCATGATCATCCGGTGTCATCTGCAGTGAGCCCTCCACAGGTAGTAAATTTCTGAATAAGAGTCAGGGACATCGGGGGCATCCGGTGAGGGATTGGACCAACATTCGTTGCCATGACAGCAGCTTCTCGACTTGGCCTCTGACCAACAGTCTCAGCAGGTGAGCAAGCAGGAGGAAGCAAGGATGACTCAGGGTGTCCCTGCCTGGGGTGAAAGGAAGGATGACTCATCTATTGAGGCAAAGGAGGCAGGCAGGAGGCCCGCCTTGGATGTTGGGTATTTCTATCAAGGTCTTGTCTTCCCTGCCAGGCTGAGGGTTTCTGAAATGCAGGGATCACCTCTCAATCATCTCTCCATCCGCGGCGGAGCCTCACACAGTGCTAGGTAGTGTCCAGTGAATGGGGAGCCTGTATTGTCCAATCAATGCCAAGTCGTGTACTAGTGTCATCCACACTGTTTTTCAAACTGCTCGTCATGACCCGTGAGTGTGTCATGAAATCACTTTTGGTGCAGCAGACCAGCATTTTTATTAATGAGTTAGAAGAGAAGCGAAAAGGAAAAAGAATGAGAGTGCATCATACATCGTAAGGATCAGTATTATTTTACGTGAAATTTTTTTTCATGGAAAACGTGAAAAATGTGCGGTGATGGTGTGTGTGTTTACACTGGGCTGTGACATAAAATACATTTTTATTCTGACTCACAAAGTGTTTGAAAAATAATAGAGAACAATCTTAGAAAGACACTTATTCGGCCAGTTTCCTGATTATAGGAATCTGAGAATCTAGTGGTCATTTGCTTGCACTCTTTATCTATGTATTCAGTATTCATCCACAAATCATCTACGAGAGTTGCCTTGTCCACTGCGTCATCTTGTTCGGTGTGAGTGGGAAACATCCAGGAGCAAGTGACTGGCTCAGTGTGACCAGAGTCACTAATTGGGCAGCAGGGGCCAGAAGAGGTGTGTGTGACTGGTGCCACCTCATGCCTGCCCATCTTCAAAGCAGGAACCTTTGCTGAGCTTTTGTGGTTCAAGCAGGGTGAGCAGTGGCCTTGAACTGCTGACCTCTGCAATCTGTCTGTCTCCACTCACCCTTCCAGTTGGCTTAAGTCACTCGGCGCCTGTATATTGATACGGTCGTATTGTTCCCATGGGTTTCTTTTGTCATTGGCAGTCTTGTCTCCTTGGTTAGTTTATGCACGACTCGAGTATATCTTCTGCTGCTTTTGCATCTCCAAAATGCCTTGCACGGTTGGGAACAGAGTAGGCACTCAATAAATGCTTCCTATGTGTTGACAACTATTCATTGCTCAGGTCCCTTCTAGGACGTCCCTCTATTCCTCACATTCTCGTACTGGGGAGCACGTACCATATGGCTTCATGGTTGTGTGTGGTAACAGTCTTCTCCTTCGCTTAGACTGTGAGCCCACTGAGGACAGGGAGTGTATGTATTCTTTTTTTTTTTTTAAGATGTATTTATTTATTCTAGAGAGAGACTTGAGTGTGAGTCGGGGGGAAGGGCAGGGGGAGAGAATCCCAAGGAGATGCCACACCCAGCGCAGAGCCTGACGTGGGGCTCGATCCCATGATCCTGAGATCACGACCTGAGCCAACACCAAGAGTCGGACGCTCCACCAACTGAGCCACTCATGTGCCCCAGGAGTGTGGGTATTCTACCCATCAGTGTATCCTCAGCCCCTAGCACAGCACAGTTCCCACCTGCCTTGTTCACTGGGTCCTCGGTGATCTGTACTTTCTAGTTGTATCTGTCAGTTATCACATAGCAATGCTGAGTGCCCATAACCTCCGCTATCTCAAAGACCCACCAAATCGGTGTTTGTTAGTGTGGAAACAGCTCTAAGCTACAGGTTGGTACTGGAGTGGCTCCGTGTGTCTCCTCACCCTCCTTCGACGAGCAGGCCAGCCAGGGAATGTTCCTCTTGTGATGATAGCAGAGGTACAAGAGAGCAAGTTCAGACGTACAAACGCTTCTCAGGCCTTCGGTTCTGTCATGTGCATTAATATACTTTTGGCCAAAGTTAAGTCAATCAGTCAAGCCCAAAGTCAAGGAGCAAGAAAGCAGGCTCTGCCTAGGGAGGTTTGGGTGGTGAAGGAAAAAGTGAATATTTCTCAATAACCTACCCAAGTAAGTTCTCAGGCTCTTGCTAAAGGCAAGGAAGGGAAGAAATAATTAGATGCCAGAGGTTTCCCATAGGTTTTCGCCATAAAGTTGCAAAAGTCCGTGGGGACTCTTCTACCACAGAGAAAGCTAGAGTTTTGTCTAACAAATAACAGCCCAACCACCCAGAGTTAAGTTTGTGGGGCAAATAAAGCAAGCCCTCAGAAGTGACGACGGCCAGCAGAGACTCCCCCTCTGCTCAGGGACACTCGGGGGTGGCAGTTGCCTCTGGGAGGGAGAATGGGACAATGACCACTGGCTGCTCGAGAGGCATCTCTGATGGGATAGAAGCCAGGCTGGAAGAAAGGGTTCTAGTTTGTGTCCTTTGGCATTGTGTGCATGCAGATGAATGCCCACATGTTTGTTAAAATCAGCAGGTCAGGATCTTGAGGAAACCTTTCAAAAGAGCTAGCCCTCGCTTCTAAAAGGAGTTCAGAGCCCTGGTCGCCATGTTGGCTTACCAACCCTGGTATGGTTTGAGGTGGTGCAAGGTTTTGCACCCCTCCTTTGGATACCTGAAAAATAACAATCTGTTTTCTTTCATTGTCTCTGCCCGCCAACTGCAGGAGTGCTGTGCCTACCAGACAGCCTGAACCTTCACAGGGACCCGCAGCGGTCAAACAAGCCAGGGGACCTGCCCATGTTCAGCCAGTCGGAGTTGAGGACCATCGAGCAGTCCTTGCTGGCCACCCGCGTGGGCAGCATTGCAGAACTGAGTAAGTGGACACTGGTTCTCTGGCCCCTCTCTGTGCCCAAGGTGCAACTCCCCTCAGGACTGTGCTTTGTCACCAGCCAGGTGACAGCTTTTATTGAGCACCTGCTGTGTGCACAGAACACTGCCATGGTAGCCATAGGGAGGGCAAGGGCTCTGGAGTCAGGCAGGCCTGGTCAAATTTCCTGCCACTGTCACTGTTGTAGGTCAAGTTCTTAACATTTTCTGAGCCTCAGTTTCCTTTTCTATAAAATAGAGAAAATAATAGTACCTGACTTAAAGTATGGTTGTGGTGATTCAACGAGCTAAGGCCCATAAAGAGAGTTTGCCACAGTGGCTGGCACACGGTAAATGCTCTATAAATGGTGGCCGTTCATGGTTGATTTCCGATGAGATCCATTTAAAGTATATGTCAGATCACATCTTTCCTCTGTTCAGAATCCTCCAATGGCTTTCCATCTGACCCACAGGAAAAGCTAAAGTCCTCAGAATTGCTTGCAGGCCACTCCACATATCCCTGTTATTCTTCCACTCTCCCCCAAGACCCCCTGAACTCCAGCCACTCTGGCCCCTTGTTTTTCCTTGACTATAGCAGGCATGCCTCAGGACCTTTGCACTTACTATTCCCTCTTCCTCAACCACTCTTCCTCCAGACAGCCACATGACTGACTCCCTCATTACCTTCTAGTCTCACCTAAAATTATAATACCCTTTAGGGGTACCCGGGTGGTTCCCTTGGTTAAGCGTCTGACTCTTGGTTTCAGCTCAGATCATGATCTCATGGATCATAAGATCGAGCCCTGCATCAGGCTCTGCTCTCAGCGGGGAATCTGCTTGAGATTCTCTCCCTCTGCCCCTCCCCGCCAAATAAATAAATCTTAAAAAAAATTATAATACCCCAAAGACCTTTCTCCCCCTAATTTTTTTTGTTTTTTAATAAAAGTTTCACAGAGATATAATTTATAGACAGTTTATCTCCTTAAAGTGTACAGTTCAGTGGTTTTCAGTTATTTACTAGGGTGTGCCATCAACCACCATCAGTTTTGGAACACCAATTGTCATCACCCCAACAAAAAACGTGGTAGCTGTTAGCGGTCATTACTCTTCCCCCCTCCACCTAGCCACACTCTGTATTTTACTCTTTTCTTTTTTTTAATTGTTAATCTCTCCCTACTAGAACATATTCTCACAGAGAGTAGAGATAATTTGCTTTGTTCATTGATGTAACCCTAATGCCAAGAACACTGCCTGGCACGTGGTATGTCCTCAGGAAATGTGAAGAGAAGGGGGAAGGACAGGGAGAGAGAGGAAGAGAGAAAGGAGCAGAAAGGTGGAGACAAGGGAGGAATTGTCAAGAAGGCTGGGTGTCTCGAGTTTGAGCAGTGATGTGCCATGCTTATGCACCCTCTAATTCAGGGCTGTGCCCTTGGAGTCTGGCCAATCAGAAGAAAATAAAACCGTATTTACTTATGATTCAATTGATTGTCAAATTGCTTGACGGGTGTTCCTGATGGGACCTGAGCATTGATCTCAGAAATGATGGATTATGTTGAAGTATGAGTTGCTGTGACATTCTAGAAAATTCTGAACCATAAAAAGGAGTCAGGGTCCAGAAGGCAACTTGCGCCTCTTCCCAAAGGAAGTCCCTATACACGCAGGACGTCATCCTCTATTTAGCACAAAAGGAAGTCATAGCTGATTCAAGCTGTGGGGGGGCCCTGTGGTCATTAGGGAGCTACTTTCTGGCACCTGAACTTAGAAATTACACATCCATCCTCATCAAACCCAGAAGTCACAAGATGCTGCCCATCACAGGGTCTTCCAGCTTCCTGTCAGCTATATAATTGTTCTTAAACTTTTGGGTGCCATGGACCCCTTTGACAGTCTGGTGAAGCCTGTGGACCCTGCCTGAGAATAATATTTTTAAATGCATGAAATAAGTGCATACATTTACAAAGGAAACCAATTATATTAAAATTCAGTTACTGAAATATTTTTTATCAAAATTGTGATGTAGTCATTCTATACTTTTTAGCAGCACATTCTATAACAGAATCTAGCAGCAGCTTTGATGACCCCATTATTTGGAGGTAGTGATATGTGTGAACGATATTTTGAAATATCTTCAATAGTTGGAAAGGGATAAGAAAATGTCTGCACTTTAACAGCTCCCCAGGGATTTTGGATATAGAGGGTCCAAGCAGCACCTCGGGGGGAAACATTGCTCTAAGAAGAAATACCACACTGTTTGGGACCTTCCAAATTTCTAAGACATGCCCATGACCCTGGAAATGCAAAATCTGTCAACAGGATTGGGTCATGTCTGCATGGGCATAACCTGGGAAGAGCTTCCTTACCAGCTCTCCGCTGGGATCTCAGAGGTTTGTCCTGAGATAACCTTAAGGGTCCCTCTTAGAGTCTAGCAGCTGGGCTGGGGCCCTGCTTAATTCTGGCACTCTTCAAAGGAAGGATTTGCTAAATAAATCTGTACTTCACCAAAGCAGTCAGGTTGCAGCAGCAGCCAGACGAATAAATTGTTCTTGAGGACAATTTGCTCTGTAAATTAGACACTGTCATTCTCATTGAATGTTGACTTTCACATATGAATTGTCGACACACAAATGGGTGCTGCTAATTACAAAGGGGTTTTGTACATTCATTAAATCAGCCCCATGGAAGGTGTGTGCACAAGCACATTGATAAGCTACCTCGGCAACCAGAGGTAATAAAATTGCCCGCTTTTCTGATCTGACTGTAATTTAGAGCGGCTTGCCCTGTGGTCTAAATCAATACAAGCCTTGCTCTCTCTGTGTACATAGAGAGCTGTTCTTCATATTCAAAGATTACTCTATCAATGTGGCTTGTAGAAACTACTGTTTTTCTGCAAAGGTGAGCTAGAGCGAGTCTGTTCCCAGACATCCCTGCTCTTCTGGAATCAGGCTGTGCAGGGTCAAGGGCAGAGCCCCTACCCATGGCCTTCTCAGTGGTCAGTAGTGATCCGCAGCGGCTGATGTTACGGAACCAGGGAACTATGACAAATGCGCATGCTATTTCCAGTGTAACCACTGTTGTCCGCGCTGGCAGGAATGAACGCAAGAGGAGGATGAACGACTTGTCTAAGATCCACCGCACCCATAAGCTGCAGGAGTTGGGACTGAGTGCCGTTCTCAAGGTGGAGCTTTCTGGCAGATGTTTCCAGAACAGTCTGGCAGATGTTTCCACATGTTACAGGTGCAGTGAGGGCTATGTTCCTTGCAGCTCTGGGGATCAGTTGCTTGCCCTGTAGGATGCATCGTGGAGGCTCTCCTCTAATCACAATTGGAGGTGCAGAAAGTCACAAAGGATACCACCTAGATGGGTACCACCATGGGGGACAAGACGTCTCCCTATAACCCCTGCCTGTATCCTCATCACCCAGGATGTTCACAGCAACTTACCTTTGTCCAGCCTGTTGTGGCTTGGGGTGAAAATACATCCACTCATTCTGGAGCACCTACTGTGTACCAAGTGCCTTCAGTAGATTAAAGGTGTTCCCATTTCACAGATAAGAAGACTGAAATTTGGAAAGAGAGAGGTCTTGCCCAAGGCCAGGCAGCTAGCAAATGGCAGAGTCATAATTCAAACCCAGTTTTGGTTTTTCTGCCTTGCTATGCTGTGTCCCGTTCAGCTTTGTGTTGTGAGCCCTAACACATCACCCCTAGCTTGGGAGATATCTGTCGCCTGTCAGTGAATAAAGGGATGACGCACAGCGAGCTAGTCTCTGAAACAAGATCGGAAGAAAAATGCCACCAGTGAGGGGAACTCTTGATGACAGTCCAGTCAAATATTCAATATTCTATGGAACTGGATTTTGATCTCAGAGACCTGGAACAGAGCCTGTGTATGCCTGAACTATTTGAGTGCTAAGCTCTATTAGGATGCCACAGAGGCCCCCAAACTGACACAGGCTGGCGATTTTTTAACTCTGAGCCCTAGAAAATTTACACAGTGATGCGCTGAACTTCACAGTTGACCTAGAGACCGGCAGGCAGTCCCTTCAGGCTCTCCTTCCCTGAACCAGTGACCAGATCTGGGGGAATTGGGTCCACCCAGGCTCTCCCACTGAGGCCATGGGAGAAGCAGAGGCCCAGGCTTTGTTCTCACTTTTGAACCAACTTGACTCTGCCTCGGGTTCCACTCAATCTCACATTTGTGCCCTCTGAGGTCTTGTCGGAGCTGTCCTGCCTGACATCCCAGCCTTATGCACAAGCTCCCCATGAAACCCCATCAGACAGTCATTAGTTATAGTGTTTGTTTTCTGTGGTTTAAAGGGGAAAAAATGAGAGCCTCATCGTAAAATGCCCCTTCCTATTCACACTAAACTTTTCACGCTCAACTGTGAACTTGTTGCTCCCATTCGATGAGGCAGTCAAAATGGGGCCATTAATTTACAACGGTGAGTAAAAAGGTTTCTGGGTTGCCTCTCCTCGGTGTCACCAGAAAGAAAAAAAAAACAACTTAGTCCTTATGGACAAGAGGGTCTCTCTCCTTGTTTGGAATGCAGATGGGCTCTTTTCAGAGAGAGTCCCGCCGCCTCCAGCCCCTGGGGTGCACCTGTGACCCTCTCCGATGGCAAAGTGGCCACTGACCTCTTGGTATTTTTCGAATATTCTGCTCTACTGCAGAACCTTTGCCCTTGCTGCCCCGTCTGCCTGGAAAGCTCTTCCCCTGGTATTCACAAGTCTCCTCTGCTCCACTATCACCTCCTCGGAGAGGCCCTCCTGTGACCACGCCACTCATCCCCTCCCCCACCGCTCTCTATACACTCTTCCTCCTTTTCCTCATAGCACTTATCACCACCTGACATACTCTATGTTTATTTACATACTATCTGTCCACCCCACCAAGACTGTAAACCCATGACAGCTGAGAGGTTGGTTTTTTGTTTGTTTTTTTTTAATAATCACTATATCCTCAGGGCCTGGGAGAATGCCCGGCACATGTAGGACTCAGTAGATATTTGATGAATGAATGAATGATAGGTTTCCTGCTCAATCCAGAGTTCAGTCTTCCATTGTACCTAATGACTTGGATTACAGGTGATCTTTTCATTCTTTCTTTTGCAAGGGAAGGGTTTTTGGTGAGGAAAGTTAAACAGCAGTTTATGCTGCTGAGAACATCTGTTTCCTCATCTGTGTTATGTGACGGAAGGCAAGTGACTCGGTCACTCTGATCCCCGGTATTACCGTCTATGACAAGAGGGTGATGATCCTTCCTCCCCCAGGGTTGTAGCAGGTTTTGAAAACATACTATAGTAAGTGACAGCTGACTGTGGATGAGGGGAGGAGGTGAAGTTGCTGCCTCAGTTGCTGTCCTTTGGGCAGAAGGAGCCACCGTTGGAACGTGTAGCCCTTTGTCCCAGGCGATCATATCGAGCATGCGGGGGGATGGTTTATGGGAGCTGCTCTGACCCTGAGTCTGGCAGGTTAGAGCAGCATTTCCCAAGGGCAGGACAGGAGATGATCGAAGGTGATACACAAAACACTTTTTATTTTTAACTGCCATGAATTTTTCATGAGCACTAGAAAAATATTGGTTTTCCATTTAGGGCACTGATATGAAGCTTCCTTTTAAAATGAGTGAAAGAATGAGCCAATTTAAAGAAAAACATTAAGTAGATAAATTGTACCTGCAGCCCACAGATAATGAGAGAAGTCCTGATGGTGATTCCCAAGTGGCCGACATTTGGGGAACCGGTTGTAAGTGAATTCGGTAAGGTTTCTGGAGCCAACTCAGGCTGCCGGAACACAGAGCAGCTAGTGACAAGTGGATTTGTAGTTCGGGGTTCACGAAGCTGACGGGTGAGGCCGCGGATAGCACGTACATAGAGTGGGGTTGGAAATGGAGCTAGTGATTGCAGAATCCCTGTGCCAATTCCATCTCCTGTGGCCAGCCCTCCTCAGAGATGTCCTTAGGGCCTCTGATCAGGAACTAGGCTGATGATGATGATGGTGAAGATTATGCTGGTGGTGATCATGGTGGTGATGAGGATGATGATGGTGAAGATTATGCTGGTGGTGATCATGGTGGTGATGATGATGGTAGTGGTGATAGTGGTGATCATGGTGGTGATGAGGATGATGATGGTGAAGATTATGCTGGTGGTGATCATGGTGGTGATGAGGATGATGATGGTGAAGATTATGCTGGTGGTGATCATGGTGGTGATGATGATGGTAGTGATGATGATGGTGATGGTGGTGATCATGGTGGTGATCATGGTGATGGTGATGAAGATGATGGTGGTGGTGATGAAGATGATGGTGATGGCGGTGATGAAGATGATGGTGGTGATGATGGTGATGGTGATGATGATAGTAGTGATGATGATGGTGATGGTGATTATGATGGTGATAATGGTGGTGGTGATGATGAGGATGAGGATGACAGTGATGAGAAAAAAAAAGAAATAGGGCTGAATGTTTATTAAGCACTTAGGATATGCTAGACTCCCATGAGTTTTAAGTGACTTATCTGCATTACTTCATTTAATATTATGAGGTAGGTCCTGTTATTATCCACCCAACAAATCCATCAGGTCATAAAAATCCCCATTTACAGAGAGGTTAAATAACACACCCAAGGTCACACAACTAGTTAGTGGCAGATTGGAGGCTGAGACTCAGGCAGTCTGAGTCCAAACAGCATGTTTCTAACCACCACACACACTGCCCCTCCAGGAACAGGGCAGTGAATGAGGCACAGCCTTTGCGCTTGAGGCTCAGTGGGGGAAGCAGACATGAAACATGACCGAATTAAACAAGTAACATGTTAGACTTTATTAGCAGGGATTGTGGGTACACAGGGGAAGAGGAGATTCTGACTAGGAGCCTCCTGGAGAGCTGCATGGAAGAAGTGACACTTAATCACAGCCTTAAAGGTCTTCAGTAGTTGGAAGAATGAGGAAAAGGGCATCCCAAGGTGAGAAAACAGGAGCAAAAGCAGGGAACCTGGAAGCATAGGTTTAGCTGAATGATGCTCAGAGGAGGTGGTTAGCCCAACCGAGGTCAAAGGTGTCTCAGCATCTTGGGGAACTAGAAGGGTGGTGCAGGGGCCCAAAACATGGACCTTCTTCTCTTCTTCACTTCCTTGTGAGTTTTCTTGTTCTGAGCTTTTTTTTTTTTTTTAAGATTTATTTATTTATTTTAGAGAGAGAGTGGGCTTGCGTGCAATTGGGGTGGGGGAAGGAGCGGGGGAGAGGGAGAGAGAATCTCAAGCAGATTCTGCGCTGAGCGCAGAGCCCAATGTGAGGCCCAGTCCCACGACCCTGAGATCATGACCTGAGCCAAAATCAAGAGTCGGATGCTTAACTGACTGAGCCACCCAGGTGCCCCTGTTCTGAGCTTTTATACTAGAGCTTAGAGAAAGACAGATGGAAAGATGATACTCCAGCCTGACGTGGATGAAAGGTACAAGAAAGAAAACATATCACCTTAATAAACTTATTATTCTGATAACGCCAAGTAGTACATGCCATTACTCAAAATTCAGAAACTATAGACACGTTGGAAGGAAACACCACCCACAATCCCACTAGGCAGAGAAATCCTTAGACAACATTTTGGGGGTTGTTTTTGGGGGGAGTTTTGGTACTTACTCAATGCAAAGTTTTTAAATAACATAATCCTGATCTCACAGTATGCGATTGTGAATTTCAGTTTTTTTCTACTTACCATTTTAACAAGAGGATTTTTTTCGTGGTATTGCAGTTCTGTGTAAACGTTTTTAATGACTGCATAAGTTTTTCATTTTATCACATGGATGTACCAGAGTTTATTGAACCATGCTGTTATTTTTAAACATATATTTCTTTGTCAAGTTTTGGATCCCATAAATAAGGTTCGGGTGAAAATCCTTGTGCATAAAGATTTGCTGCATTTTGGGTCCTAACATTGGGAAGGATTCCCAGAAATGGAATTACTGAATCAAGGGTAAGGAGCATTCATAAAGACCTTGGATACATAATGCCAGATTGGATTTGGAGCTGACCCTGGCTGCACTGGGCTATCTCTGAAATTAGGGTAGGGTGTAGGGTGAAGAGCACAGGCTTTAGAATCAGACAGACCCAGGCTGGACTCTTGTCCGTGCCTCAGTTTCCTTATCTGTAAAATAAGATATCTCAACCTTAACATTATTGACATTTGGGGCTAAGTTCTTTGCTGTGGGGACCGTCCTATGCATTGTAGGATGGTTAGCAGCCGCTCTAACCACACAGAAGATGCCAGTAGAGGCCCTTGGATATGACAACCCAAAATGGCTCCAAGCTTTGCCAGGTGTCCTCTGGCAGGCAGAATCCACTCGGCTGCAGATCACTGCTGTAAAACTGAGTAATATAGCGCATGCTTTGCAGAGCACATGAGGATTAGAAACAGTGCACGTGAGGTGCTTACTCACTGTCCGTGGCACGGTGTAGGGGCTCAGTGAGTGGCACCTGTCACTACTGTTCGTAATAATCATGACAATGACATTTCCCACAGCTGGATGCTACAGAGATGATGCCCAGGAGGACGCACGGGATCACCTTGGAAGCCACACCCAGCTCTAGGAGTCTCTGGGTCTTTGGTTCTTTGGCCAAAATCATCCAGCAGTTTCCCTGTCCGCTCCTTCCAGTGGTCACCATGCATCCTACTATTTAGGAACAGAATTGCTTCTCAGACTTTCCTGATGGGAGCGTTTCTCCCCTCACTGTCCAACCCCCCCATGCCCCCCTGATGTTTGCAACTCAGCTTTCCTCCTAGAAGACCATGAGTGCTGTGCTGAGTCCATTACTTGCAATTCCAAGTCCTTCCCCTGCATGTCCCTGGGGATGAGGGAGGCCCCCCCCCCCAGCCCCTGCCCCCTATATGCAAACTCACCGGAAACCCAGCACCTCTGGAATGTTCACCAGGCAGTTTTTGAGAGTCCCCAGGTGGCATCTCACATGTAGCCATTCCTTCGTCCTACCCTGCTGGGGCTCAGCCTACAGTCTTGGCCTCCCGTGATCCTTACACCTTGCCCCTGCCCATGGCTGGTGACACCTTTGAGGACCCTGACATCACAGCCAGGGGCAGAACTGGGAGGTCTGCAGTTCCTTCCAGAGCTTTGGCCCTATCTGCCATGGCCTCTGCGGCTTGTCCCCACCCCTGTGCCCACCAAGGATGTGGTTACTGACAGGTACCAGTTACAGATGGGCTGAGCTTTTCTGCCCAGACTCTGGGTGTGGCCAAGCCAGCCATGATCTCTGGAGCTCCTGGTGGGCTCTTGCTGCCACCAAGGAATGAAGACCCCCTTCTCTCCTGCCCTCTCCTGAGGGCAGCATGGTACAGTAACTGAGAGATCCAAATGGCAGTAGTTTGAAGCCAGATTATTTCCCTGGATCTCAGTTTCCTCATTTGTAAAATGGATATGCCACCTGGACCTACCTCACTGGCTTGCGTGGCACCAAAGTGGTATAATATATAGAAAGCTCTCAGAAGTGTCCTGCACACAGGAGTGCTATTTAAATGGGTGTCTGCTATTGCCCACCGTCGCCTCATCCCATGGCCCCAAAGCCCAGCTGCTGGGCTGCTACGCATGTTCACAGCTTTCCCGGAAAAGCTCTTTCTCAGCTCTGCTAGCGCCCGGGCCAAAGTTCTGATCTGAGAGACCAGGCTTCTGTTGGTTCCAGAACCAGCTTCCTGCCTACGTCATCGCTGGTTACTTGTGTGCCCCTCCAGGCCCCTTTCCTGAGGGCAGGTATCATCTAAGAGTGCGCATGGCCATCCATGCAGGTGGACCCAGCAGCCACCACCCCCTCCTGCAGACAGGTCAGACGCTGAGCCCCCTCAGCTGGAAGCTCCCCTCTGTCAGCAGAGGCCGACCCATCTCCTGAGCCCCTCACCGTGGAATCCACAATGGCATATATTTGGGGAGACTCAGATTTAGGCCTCAACTCTTCACCAGAGTTTTTCAAAGGCCAAACCCTGAGGTAGATTCTAGAAGGAACTGGGGTGTACTGACTAAGAACGTGAGCCCTGGCAGCCTCATTGGAGTTGCAACCTGCTCCTTCCTATGTGACACCTGGGCCAGTTGCCCCTTGCCTTGATTTTCCCATCGCTGAAGTGGGTTTATGTCCTCTATGGCTCTTAGATAATTAAACCGGAAAGTGTATAAACGGCCCGAGACGTGGCAGGTTCTCTGTCTATTGTGGTTTCCGCTTCTGCTGTCACCTCCCTCTACCTCATGTCATCCTCATCAGAAAATTCACAACATCGTCATTGTGCCCAGTCCCAGCCCAGACCTGCCATCTTGTTCTCTTCCAGGCTCCTTCTCTACATTCGCTGGTCAGCCTCCCTTTACCAGTGGCTGGAGCCGCCCCTTATGAGACTGACTGATAGGACCGACCCAAGGCCGGCACCTGGCTTCCTTTTTTCCTCCCTCCCAAGGAGCAGCATTTCTAAAAGATGTAGAGAGAACGGGGAAGAAAAAGCAACTAAGGACCTAAGTGCACCCCCAAACAGACACCCAGAGTGCACAGCTTTATAGCATAGATTCCTAAAAATGTCAACCCCAGCATGAAGCAGCAAATCTGGCGCTGGGTCAGGACGCTGGCAGGACTGTCCCCGCATGTCCCAGGCACCCGACCTCCAGGTCTCACCATCCAGAGAGAAGGACGAGCAGGCGGGCCCTGAGCCTAAGAGAGCGGCTAATTTCATGCCCACAGCGTGCCAGGCCCTTCCTCATTCTGCCCTGAACCCTCACACCCACCCGACGGGGGGCTCATTTCCTCACCTGTGAGGCCGAGTGACTTGCTGGTTTGTGCGCTGATGAGCGGCACAGCTGGGATTTGAATTCCTTCTCCTGACTGTGAGCACTGGTTCCCCATATTTTCCATCTGCAGGTCCCCCGGGGGTCTTCCCTGGCCCACCTACCCCTAAGAGAGAATTTCCTTCTCTGATTCTTTTTTTGAGTTTCTGGGGCATATGTTCCCACTGTGGGGAATGGAGAGAGGAGGGTCAGGCTCTGAGCGAGGCATGGTAAGATGCAGAGGGGTGCAGGATGGCCACCCCACCTGCTCTCTGTTCAGCCCCTGCATCTGCTTGCTGTCCAGATATTAAGCTTGGTGGATTATACTCTGGTTCGGTTGTCCTGTTAAGGCCTTAGGACTCTGACAACATGGAAGTTTCCTTGTATCAGAGGAAACTCCTGTATCAGAAATAGTGGCCACTTGGAATCTTGTCTCAAGAAGGATTTAAAGGCAACATCTACACTCCGTGCATAAGAGCTCTGTGATTGATCAACCATGTCTGTCATGGACATGGACTAGAAAGGGGAATATTTGCCATTTCTGCCCTTGGCTGAGACCACATCTCCATAGTTGATTCCCCTAAGGGGAGGGGGAGGTGAATGACCCTCTTGTCAATCTTCTTTTAAGGAAATGGCCCCACCCTCAGACTAGAAAGTGGGCTTTGGGCCTTCAGAGGAAAAACTCGGGCCTCTCACTGAGCCTCACTTTCTTGGGTTTGGATTTGAGGTCAAAGTGTCCTGTTAAAAGGTACAGGTGGATGGCAGAGGAGTGGTGGGCTCCGCAGGCCTGGTTTCAACTGGGCAGTGAAGGATTGGGATTGGAGGAGACAGTCTCCTTCCCCCACCAGGGGCTGCCTGGGTGGGGTGGGGGTGGGGTGAAGGGGGAGCAGTAAATTCCAGTTGATGTTTCAGTCTTGAGCCTGAAGGCAGAATTCCGTCTTCTTCAAGGTCTTTTCTCCTAAGGCCTTCAGCTGATTGGATGAGGCCCACCCACATTTTGGAAGATAATCTGCTTTTCCCCAAATCTACTGATTTAAATGTTAAAAGTTAATGTGAAAAATACCTTCCCAGCAACCTATAAACTAGTGTTTAACCCAACAAATGGGCGCCATAGCCTCACCCAGTTGACACATAAAATTATTCATCACAAGTATCTCAGATGAGTGTTTCCCAGAGTGTGCAACACATTCCACTGGACGAGTGGAACAGGGCAGTGCATTCAGTAACATCGGTCATGGAGTGATCCTTTTAAGTTCTATTTTAATTCTGATTGCTTCAAGAAGAAAGGCTCCATTTGGTATGAGCCCCTAACACTTTTCTAACACTTATTATTTAGAACAACAACAACAACAACAAAAAAAACCAGGACCAGAATTCAGCTATAAATTAATTATACTGTTTTGTTTTCATCAAATTAACTTTTATAGTGATCTTCTGTTTATGGCAACTGATACTGATCTTCTGTTTATCATAAGTGACAGAACATTTCCTTTTTAGATATCCATATTAAAAAAAAAATCTAAGTGAATCCATTTATTTTTTTTAAAGACTTTATTTATTTACTTGTCAGAGAGAGAAAGGGAGAGAGAGAGCATGAGCCGGGGAATCTGCAGGCAGAGGGAGAAGCAGGCTCCCCACTGAGCAAGGAGCCCAATGCGGGGCTTGATCCCAGGACCCTGAGATGAAGCAGACGCTTAACGGACTGAGCCACCCAGGCGCCCCTAAATGAACCCATTGAAAGTTAAGTAAACCATGGCACAGATGGGACTTGGATACAGCTGCACTCATGAAGGTGGTATACAAACAACCTAAGTTCGGGAAATGCCATCTTAGCCTAGAAAAGTCAGGGCTTCCAGGCCCAGCCAGCCTCCCAACAGGAAGGTCCTCCCTGTGCGGCCAACCGGGGAGCATGCATTTGGTTTGATGAAGAGAAGGCTGGTTTCCTTCGGAGAAAGACTAGAGTGTACCCCAGGTTTGCTAGTGCAGAGAAGAGTAAGACAGAGCCCCTGTCCTCAAGGAGGATGGTTCAGTGCGGGGATTCTGGAGCCAGACTGCCTGGGTTCAAATCCTGGCTCTGCTGCTTGTGGCTGCTGGTTGACCTTGAGAAGTTATTTGACCTCTTTCCTCCTCCATAAAATGGGTTTATAAAGGTACCTGCATTGGGGTGCTTAAAACTGTGCCGGTGCGTAAATGTCGTTTAAGACTGAGTTGCTGCCATGGGGAAGGACCCACAAGGAAATGGCAGCTCTAAGCCAGCGCTCTACCTGCTGTGATAAGAAAGTGCAGTGTGACACACACACAAGGGAGTGGGGGAGATTCCAGGAGGACTTCCTGGAGAAGTCAATATACCAGCTGATACCTGGATGATCAATAGGAGTTAGCCTGGAGAAGAGGAGAGACAGAATGTTCTGGATAAAGGGAATAGCCTATGCACAGGCTCAGAGGCAAGAGGCAGTATAGTGCTTGACTATACTTGTGACTGCAGGTAAAGCAGCACTGGCTACAGCAAAAGACGTGACCAAGGGTGTGTCCCCCAAGGTGATGCGCACAGAGGGCTCCCTGTGCCTTGTTAGAAGCCGTGGGTTCCAGAAGGGCAGGACTGTGATTATCTTGGCCGCCCTCTGTGCTTGAAGTCGCAGCTCAAACCTGGTAGGCAGTGGCAGTCATGTGGTGACTGGACAGATGCTTTCCTCTCTGCTCACTGTGGGACCCGGAGGACCGCAGCAGTTGAGTGAGGGAGTCCCAGGATCGGAATCTCTGCAGAGGTCTTCAGCACATCTCTGCAAGTCATGGCCGCCTGAAGGATCTGAAATCTTACTTCTGTCCACAGGTGACCTGGTGTCCCGAGCAATGCATCACCTGCAGCCCCTCAATGCCAAGCACCACGGCAACGGCACCCCCCTGCACCACAAGCAGGGGGCGCTCTACTGGGAGCCGGAGGCCCTGTACACGCTTTGCTATTTCATGCACTGCCCGCAAATGGAATGGGAAAATCCCAACGTGGAGCCTTCCAAAGTCAACCTCCAGGTGGAAAGGTAAGACTTGCTTTGGCTCTGGATGGCCAAAGAGAGGAGCCTCCGCTCTGGCCACCACCGCCTTGCGGTGGGTGGGTACTTCCTCCAGGGGGGCACAGGGGTGCAGGAGGGGAGTGATGCTGGCGGTCAGAACTGCACAGTTCCCAGAAACTCACTGGAGGGGTCCAGGTGGGAACCTTGTGTCCCGAGGGGGTGTCTGAGACCCAGGTGGGGTCTTTGAAATGGGTTTGCATAGGGTCGCTCCAGTTCGGGATAAAAACGGCCTGGGTCAGGAAGGGGGGTCTGCAGATTCCGAAGGGGTAAGGGGCTCTGCTGTGCAGGGTGGCATCCTCGTGAAGACAGCTTTGGGAGACGCTAGCTCCTTGGGTGGGAGGTGGCTTCATTTCCTCCTGGCTGCCCTGGGGACTCCCGCGGGGAACCATAAACACCTGCTCAGCCAAAGTGGGCCCCGAAGGTGCACAGGAGATGGGCTTGCTCAAGCAGAATCCTCAAGGGAAAAGAAGGAAGGGAAGGCTTCCTGGGAGAGGACACTCCCTCTGACCCAGCTTCTGTCCCTCCCTAGCACAGTCCCTCCGCTTCCCCGTGCCTCAGTTTCCCCATCTGTAAACCAGCAGCTCAACTAAGCAGTTCCCAGGTCCCCTTCTATCTGGAAAACTCCATGACTCTCCGAGGATGGTTTCACCCTCTCAGAGGCAGGCTGTCAGAAACCAGACTGCCTGGGAGCATCCCTCTTCCCCTAGGAACAACCGGCAGAGTCCATCTCCCCATGGCGCCTCACAAATCAGGCCCCACCTCCACACGGGCCTTTTACTCCAACTATTATAGCAGTGACCCATTTATCAAAAGACTAGTGAAGAGAGTGGGTTCTGGGATCCAGACTTCTGGCTTTAAATCCCAGCTCGTCCAATTAAACGTCAGAGGAGGGTGAGGGCCTTGGTAAAGCGCCTTAACCTCTCCGTGCCTCAGTTTCTTCATCTGCACAATAGGGCTACTGAAAGTAAATCCTGCATAGGGCCGTCGGAAGACTGAGTGACTTGAACAGTGCCAGCACATAGTAAGTGCTCAGTAAACGTTTGCTGTTGTTTCTGTTGTTGTAGACACTCTCTGCACGTAGGCGAACAACTCCCAGTTTGGGCTCAATGCGATCTTCTCTGTTAAATGGTTACAAGCCGTTTTGGGATGCTCACTGGCTGCTTAGCTCCTGCAGGGACGGACTGGGGCTTAACTGGGCTCCCTTCTAAAACCACGTCTCCTGGCTTTCATTTCCGGGAAGAGAACAGAGCATGAGTTAGACAAAAGTTGCTGAGGTTTTGTTCTTGTTTTGTGTTTGAGAATCCCGAGTTAGCATGAAGATTTCGGTCCCGCCTGGAGTTAGCTTCATCAGGCCTCCCGCGATCTAGGCCAAATCAGTGGGTACCCTGTACGGATTTTCACGTGGCCAGCATGCCCTCATTGGAGAGGTGGCAAAATGCCCATCATCCCTGGGCAGGTTGTAACCTCAGTGCGAGACACCCAGAGTGCTCCCTGTGAGTGTGTGGCCTTAGCACTGAGTGAACGAGCAGCAGCCTCGGCCTGCGGGGCATCTAGCTCTTCGGCCCCCCCCAACAGCCTGTACGATAGCATCTGGCTCACCGCCCGCCAATGTGCACATGACCCCCAGTGGACCCCCCTCCATCTCCAGCCAGGCAGTGCCCCCTCTGAGCTCCAGAACCTTCTCGTCCTACTCAGCCTCAGTTTCCCCATCAAGTCTCACACACCCAGACTGGTTCTTCTCATAGCACCTTATTCTTTTCTGCGTAACACTTACTGCAGCTGGTCATCGTGATTCTGTTACATGTTCGTTTATTGCCTGTAAGCTTCATGAGGGCAGAGAACACGTCTGTTTTGGGTTTTGGTCGCCACTCCACACCTAATGCCAAGCTCAACATCTGGTGCGTGGTGGGGAGTCAGTAAATATTTGTAGAAAGAATGAGCAAACCTGTCAATCTAGCTGCCTGTGGAACATTTCCATTTGGGTGTGCTCATGACTACCTCAAATCTTGACTACCTCCTTCCCCTAAAACCAACTCTTCTTTCTCTCTCCCTCATCTCTAAGAATGGTGTCACAACCAACCTGGTCACCCCTGTCAGAAAACTGGGCCTCACGCCCCACACTCCTTCCTCTCCCTAACTCTCTCCTACAGCCGCTGGTCAGCAGGTCTTACTGATGCTGCATCTACGACATCTCTCATTTCTCTGTCTGTTCCCCACCCCCAGAGATTGCTGCCCCTGTGTGGTTGGGCACCTTGTTCCCTCTTACTTCTGTTACTGCATCTGATTTCTAAACAGTCTCCCAGAGTGTGAGGCTTAATATCCTCTGAGCAGCTCCGTCCGCCTCACGGCCACCAGACTGAAACTTCTAGAATGTGAATCTCATTGTGTGATGGACTCCTTGCCCCCCATTCAACACAGGGGCATGGCCCCATTACATTTTCCATTACTCGGCTTCCATCTTCCTTCTGGAATCCCTTTCAGGATTCAGAGTGCAGCTGGAGTGGCTGTCAGTCTGAGACCATCTGAGATTTCCAGACTTTCTGGGACAAGATGTAAAGACGCATGAGCTTTGAGGGAGAGCAGAGTAAAGAGAACATGGCCCCAAATGTGTTGAGTCAGTTCTGTCTCGACCTTTCCTGTCTTCTTTGGTTGATTTTTCAGGGGACAGCACAAAATGCAAAGTAAAACTTGTCATTTTTGAGTTGTGTTCACTTTGGTCCTCCAGAAAGAGTGTGGATTTGGGAATGAGATTGACTTTTGGCCTTGTATCCCAGCCCTGCTTCTTCTAGCTCTGAGACCTTGAACAAGCCATTCCTCCTCATGGAACCTCTTTTCCTCAACTGTAAAATGAGAGTGGGACCAGCCTCACAGGACTGGTGTAAGCAGTGAATTCAATATGGTAGCTAAGCCACCAGCACCATGCCTGGCATGAGAGCAGCTCTCCTCCTCCTCACGCCCCAAAAGAGTAGCTGATATTATATGTCTTTTTATTTAGCAGGGCGGCTCTAAAATCCTGTTGTCCCTACAGAAGCCTGTGTGTGTTCCTTTTAGACAAAAAGCTATTTCTGCTGTTCCCTGATGGAATAGGCATTGGTGTTTAGCATCTGAAATCACACATGGAAGGGCTTCAGAGGAGAGAGGACTTCTGTTTTCAGTCACCAGCTCACTACCAAAACCTCTGAACAAGAATTTTCCAGTGGGTGGTGTACTCTAATTTGGAGTTGTTTATCTCTCTTTCTGTCTCCTCACCCCCAAAATCAAACAACATTTCCTTAACTCTTTATTTTTATTCTGGCAACATCCAGTAGGGCCATGGTGCTTATATGGTTTTTCACTGGACTATTCTTCAGGAAAGGGGCTGAATATCATTTGCTTTTGTCCATTCCCAGCAGAAAGTCTGGAAACATTTTTGGACTGAAATATGGATTGTTTGGTGCCTCAAATTGTCTCTGCTTGTCAGAAGAGCCTTCTTCCCTGGCTGGAGTATTTGGAAGTAGGCCTACATGCCCTGTTTTACCCTTTCATGTGGGCCCAGCTTGAGAGTTACTACATTTGTTTTGGATAGTTTCGTTTTTCACTGCGGGATTTTGAAGAAGCTCAGTGCCAGTGTGAAATTTCTGTAGTTCAAGTTTTTCCAGAACTTTGGCTACTAGTTTTTGAGCTTCTAAAATCTTGCAGAGCAGTTCTTTGGCTGGAAGCATGTACTGGGACCAGGACCTGTAAAGAGCTGGAGCTCCAGAGTGAGATAGACAGGCATGACCCAGACCACATGGAGTAGAGACTAAGACTAAAAGGCCAGACTTGGAATCCTGTTCAAGTCAGGTGTTTGCAAATTCAACATGGAGAAGAAAGAGGAGGAAAACATTCTTTATCAGGAGAATCTGATCTTCGGTATCGCTAAATCTTCTATGTGCCAAAGGCTGGTCACTGAAGATTTATGATGCTCTGCGAAAAACAATGCTAACCTTGCAAGTGCCTCCAGGAAGAGAGTAGCTTCAGATTCCACTGAAAGAAATAAATTGCAATTAATTATGGTACCCAGCCTTGACTCCAGCCCACCCCACCGGTTTGTGACTTAATTTTTTTTAATTCCTTAATTCAATTTATAATAAAACTCCCTGAGGGCAGTCTACCTTTTATATGTTTTTCTAGATCCCAACATAGTATTTTGTCACATTACACATGCTTAACAAGTATTTGCTAATTTAGTTAAAAATAAACACAACCAATGTCATCAGCAAAGCCTGTTTTGTATTGGAGCATCAGATGTTTTACAAAGAAATCTTAGCTCAGATGTCATCCTTATTTCTGACTTTCATTTATCTAATATTTCTAAGAAATAGGTAATAACTGGGTGTTATTCACAAACAATGAGTCATGGAACACTACATCAAAAACTAATGATGTACTGTATGGTGACTAACATAACATAATAAAAAAAAGGCAAAAAAACTTAAAAGAAAAAAAAAAAAAAGAAATAGGTAATTCTGCTTAATTTTTTCCTAGGACAGAACCTTCAGTAGTTCAAATTGAATACCAAAATAAACACATATCATAATACTAATCAATCAATAAAATCTTTCAGGTACTTCAGATGTTTTTACTTAAAAAACTCAGATTTTCTAAGATTTATGATTAGGCAATATTTTATTATATATATTTATATGTAAATATATATGTTTGATTAGGCAATATTTATTTTGTAAGGTTTATGTTAGGCAATATTTATTTTAGTAACGATAAATATAAACACCTTAATTTTGGTAGTAGAAGCTATATGAGACTGCTGGCTTTAAATGGAATCATCTTCAGTCTGTGACAAGATTTTCCTCCCCTATATCATTACTGGAAATATCGGTGATTCCTAGATGTGTTTGGCCACAGATGACTTCAGTAATGACCACAAAATGAAAAAATAGTAGGATAAATTGGACTATTTTGTTGCCTGAGGTAGCTGGTAATGCCTGAGAAGATCAGAGATGGGTTTTACCCAGAAGACTACTCAGTTAGGTAGTTCTGTCCTCCCCCGGTCTCACTGAAAGCAAACAAAAACACACAGCTAGGCAGTGGGAGCTCTTGCCCCTTTTGCAAGCAGAGCTGTATAAACAGATGTGGTGCACTGTCTACCAGGGACAGCTGAACCAAAAACATAAGTTACAATCACCAATCACCAACTGTTTGGGAGAAAGGAAACAAATCTTAACAAATGGAAGAATTTACACTTGAAGAAACAGAGCTAATAAAGCAAACATAGCAGACATTAGAAGTTAATGGTACCCAAATACATCTTCCAAGACACTCGCCCTGTCAAAAGATCACTCCAGCACATCAGTTCTTGATGCTTTCCCATCTGTGGCATATGTGACAGGTAATAGTCAAGTGTTAACAGACACCAGTGGGCATACTCCCAGGGTTATGCAAAATTTCCAGCATGCTATTATAATTCTTCCTTGTTCCTTCACCCTAAGGAGTACATATCAGAATGCAAGTGGGCAGAGGTTTCCTTGACACAAACAGCACTACTTAGTTGCAAAGGTTAAACCTACTATGACTGCTTAGAGCAGAAAGAAAACCTCTGGAAGGCCCAGTGTAGGTGGAAGGTTACCAGGTCCTTTCCCCTTCTGCACGAGAATTGGACCTTGGGTTAATTCTCTAGCTCTGTTCTCCTGGAAACATGATAAAAATTGCAGTATTAACTATGTTACCAAGCAGCAAATATTGCCTAATCATAAATCTTAGCATTGATAAATTTGATTTGGCCTGCTAGTACTGTAAATACTTTATAAATATCCAGAGCTTTGGGCTTCCCTGAATCCACTGGCTCTTGTCACTGGCAGTGACCTTGTAGGAACCTTGAAAACTCTATCTGTGGAGTTGCTACAAGAGATATTGGGGTTCATAAACCAGGATAGTTCTCACAGTCACTCAGGTGGATCTCATCATCTTGCACCTGAGTGTTACCTGGACAGAAGATAGCTCAAGGATGGCTGACTATAAGGACTCCCACTGAAGGGAACATTTGATGCTATCCTGCTGGGCCAAGTGTGACCTATGATAGTCCCATGAGTCTAAATGTTTAGTAGAGCTTAAAAAGACTTCTGGTGGGTGTTAAAGCCAGAGAACGAGGCTGCAGGGCTGCACAACCTAGAACAGTGTCCAGGTTGCACCCCAGGACTGCTCTAGCAAAGACCTCAAGGCCACCAGGGCTGGGCACAGACACTTAACTTCACACCATCAATGCTGAGCATTGGACATTCCTAGCAGGACCTCTGCACCATTACCCATGAAAGCTGAATGTCTCTACCAACACCCTAGTGAGATTCATGTTCCACCTATGTCACACCACTTGCTTCCAAATCAATGGAGCCCAGGCCACATGCCTGCACCCTAGCTGCAAGGGAGTGTGGAAAGGTGAATTTCTGCCTTGGTGAACCATGGACTAATAATATGGGAAATTCTCCAAACCCAGTAAGGTCATCAGTGGTTCTGGCCAAAAAAGTTGACAAAGGTGTACTATGCTCTTCTAATCTACTTGTTTTTAATATAAATAGCACACAAGTGAATCACTTATACAGCTCAGTACTTTTGACCATTGTTAGCTACACATCTCACAACTGATGAGCTTACACACCACAGCTGAGAACCAAAATACCGCCTCAACACAAGGACCCTTTAGACTAACACTCTGGGAACCTGGATAGAAAGGAGAAGGAGGGAGGAGGACTATTCCTGTCATCCTCAACAGGGATGCAGGATGCCTTTTCCTAGAGGAAGAATGCTACTTCCTCATCTTCCCAAACCCAGTGATCACGTCTGGCACAAAAGACCCGTCATATGCCCAGCCCAGTGCTACAGGGTCCTGGAGAAATCCAGAGTCAACAGAGACATGGGAACATGCTGGAGTGAGGGGGCCACAGCTGCAGGGCTGTATGTGGGCCTTGGTGGATTGGCGTAGAATCCCAACAACCATATAAACAAGGGGAAAAATGCATGTTGAGTTCTAAATAATTAACTTGAGAAAGTTTTAAAACATGATCTGTTCATAACTTGAGCATGGCTGCAATTTATTTCATCTGGCCAAGGTAAAAACAACTCTAATCCCACTATTTTTCAAACTGTGGGTTACAGCTCATTAAAGGGCCATTAAATCAGTGCAGTGCAGAGATTGGCAAACTATACCCCACAGGCCAAATCTGGCCCGCTGCCTGTTTTTATAAAGTTTTGTTGGAACACAGCCATACCTATTTGTGGACATATTATTTAAGGCTGCTTTTGCACTTTTGATTAGCTGTGTCAGAGACCAAATAGCTCACAAAGCTGAAAATACTCTTTGGCCCTTTCTAGTAAAAATTTTCTGACCCCTGATGTTGTGGGTTATAACCTAAATTTTTTTTTTAAAGATTTTATTTATTCATTTGACAGAGATAGATACTTGATCCCAGGACCCTGGGATCATGACCTGAGCCGAAGGCAGATGCTTAACGACTGAGCCACCCAGGCGCCCCTATAACCTAAATCTTTAAAAACTGAACTAGAACAGAAAAAATCCAAGTAGTCTTCATGAGGTAAGGTAAGGATGTTTTGTGAAACTTCCTTTTTTCCCCCACTATATTAACTTAACTGGAGATGATTAATTTGCCCAAGGTCATGTAGCTAAAGTTGGAGAATTAGTGTCTGAACTCTTGGAGTCAGGCCCTGGTCTGTGCTCACATTCATTAGGCTGTTCTGCTATCAGTGGGCTATGATTTCAAAAGAAATAATAATGTTTGAAAGCCTCACCCCTAATCCCTAGAATTTGTTTTATAATCTTCATGATTGTTTATAGGATATGAAACTAATATGTTCATGTATTAAATAAAATGTGGTGACTCCAAAAAAAATCAAGAAAGAAGACACTTTGAATCACCCATAAGCACTGTGACCATATAGGGCATATATTCTGTCTATATCAAAGTCTTTTGGTTGTTTCACAAAATAAGGACTATGCAGTTTTGTTGATCCATGTCATTGAGTAGCCTTCGAAAGCATGATTTTTCAAGGGACTGTTCCATCACTGGGCATTTAAAGTCAAGAGAGATCCGAGAACAGGCATATTGAACATGCTCCATGATGAAGAAGGTGAAGCTGAGCCCTAGTGGGATGAGTGGACTTGTCTGGGGTCATAAGTGCACCTGCAGCAGATTCACAGGGTGGTGCCTCGGGGCCTTTGCACAGGCTCTGCCTTCTTCATGGAACATTGCCTCCTTTCTACCTCTCTGTCATCTGGCTTAGTCAGTTCATCCTTCAGGACTGATTGTAGGCATCACCTCCTCCTGGAACCCTTCCCTACCACCTCAGGCTATACTAAGTGTAGAGGGCCTAGCTCAGTGCATAGCATATAGTAAGTGCTCAATAAATGCTCATTTATTATTTTTTTTAAGATTTTATTTATTCATTTGAATAAGAGCTGAACAGAGCTGGGTCGAAACCTGTGTGTTCCAACTCAGGCAGCCCTCAGCTTGGCACTTGCTACACCGTTCGTGTGTCCCAGGCCTCTTTTCCTCAGCTGTAAACAAGAAATAATAATTCCGACTTCATGGGGCTGTTTCGGTGCCCAGTGAGCTACCTTCTGCCAGTGCAGTATGCATTCACCGACACATAGGAGATGTTCCGTAAGTGGTAGGAATTATTACTCCCTTAATTCAGGTTGACACCTTCTTAGATATGTTCATATATATAACGCACTTCAAATCCAGCACACATTAGGTACTTTATAGATAATGGCCCTTGTTATTCTCATTGTCATGGTGCTTGGAACCTGAACATACACTATGGCAGGACTTCTCAGACTGTAATCAGGAATGTGCATTTGAATCCCCTGGGATCTCATTAAAATGCAGATTCTATTCATAGGTCTGGGGAGGGGTCCTAGATGTTTCCTTTCTAACAAGCTCCCAGGTGAGGTGATGCTGCTGGTCCCTGGGCCATACCGTGAATGACAAGACATGGTAGTTTTTTGTGTGTTTGTCATTCCTTTCCCCAACTGACTTCAGCCCCCATTTTTAAGTTACATAAGGGCAAGAAATAAGCTTTTATGGTGATTTTTGTCTCTCTGGTAGAGCTTGGCACATAATAGGCTTTGGGGGCTGGATTGAGCCTCATGAGATGCTGGATCTCTATGTAATTTGACGAAATGAGCAGATTCCAGAGGTCAGACCTGGCCAGCCTGCGGAACTGCGGAGCTGCAACAGCCAAGGAAAGACACTGAGTGTCTGAATATAATGATCATCTTCAGCCTAACAAGGTGGCCCCTCTAAAGTGGCTCAGGGATAGCAAATTAGCGAGAAGCGTGCAAGGCAAAGGTGAGGCAGGATTTCACAGGTGTCCTGTCTGGAGAGAGGCAGCAGGGCAAATCTGAAAGCTCACCAGCTTAATACTGTTGAACACATCTAGCCTCCCGGCCTTGTCAAATGGCTTTGACTCAAGAGGTTTTTTTCCTCTTGAGGGGCAGAGATTGTTCCTGACCACAGGTGACAAGCTGAGAGGCTCAAGTTCAAGAACAACCTTCTTCTCTCCCAACACACGGGGTGAGTCTGATCAGATGCACACACTGCACTTGTTCGTTTGAATATCCAGGTCTTCTCTGAATCCCAGCTAACTGGCTGCCACGGCGGTCTGGTCTCGGCTGACACAGCAACTCTTCATTTTATGGGAAAAGGAAGGCAAACCTCACCTTCATGCACAGAGACTGAGGAACTAGCCCTACACTGTCCAGTATGGTAACCACCAGCCATGTGTGGCTGTTTGAATTTAAATGAGTACAAATTAGGGGCACCTGTGTGGCTCAGTCAGTTAAGTGTCCAACTCCTTTTTTTAAAGATTTTATTTATTTATTTGACAGAGAGCGAGCACAAGCAGGGGGAGCTGCAGGCAGAGGGAGAAGCAGGCTCCCCGCTGAGCAGGGAGCCTGACGTGGGACTCGATCCCAGGACCCAGGGATCATGACCTGAGCCGAAGGCAGACGCTTAACTAACTGAGCCATCCAGGCGTCCCTAGTGTCCAACTCTTGACCTCAGCTCAGGTCTTGATCTAAAGGTCATGAGTTCAAGCCCTGCGTTGAGCTCCATGCTGAGTGTGGAGCCTACTTAAAATAATAATAATAATAATAAAATGAATGAATGAATGAATGAGCGAATAAAAATTAAACAGAACTAAAGCTTCAGTTCCTCAGTACCAACTGTCCTCATTTCAAATGCTCAATAGCTACACGAGGCCAGTGGTTCCCGTTTGGACATATAGGATGTTTCCATCACCACAGAAACTTCTATTGGACAGCACTGAACTGGAGGCTCAATGCAGGTGGCACCCCCCTTTTAGAAAAACAGCCCATGAAAATCAGCGCTCCCAAAGCAATATGTAAGTAAGGAGTCCTTGTAGAGACCAGGGACCAGCTCACCTGCTGAGGCATATTCCATGTCCCCATGTTTTGATGATCTTAGAGCCCAGTATTTCAAAACAGCCATCATCAACATCACCCCCAAATTTTACAAGGTATTTGTCACATACAGTTCTCCCTTCTGAGTGCATTGGCTCACTGAATCCTCCCAAGAATGTTAGGAGTGTATTAGCACCACCTTTCATGACTGCTGTCTCTCCCTTCCCATGAAGAACGTCAGGCTCAGAGAGATTGTGTCGCTTGCCTACGTTGCACAGCTAGTCGGGCGCGGAGTGGGATGCAAGAACAGGCAGCTGAGTCCAGAGTTCACTCTCTCAACCGTGTGCTGTGCTTCGGGGACAGGAAGGATTGTCGGGCTTAAAGGGGAGGGCCCAAGGTCCCTCCGAAGGTTAAAAACCTGAAAATCTCCAACCAGGAATGTTCTTGCTTTAATATGCTTCCCCCTTCCCTTCCCTTTTCCTTCTAGCATTTTCCCTGGCTTAGGCCTCCATAAATATTGCTAATATAAATGGAATAATGATAATCAAATCACTTCATCTGATTAGACAGCAGTTAAACCTCTTGGAGAAACACACTCGCCTCCTAGAATGAATTACTATCAGCATAGAACCTGCCTCTTCAATCTTCACTGCAGTGCTACTTGAACTTTCCCTTTTTTATTTAATTTTTAAAACTTGTTTATTATTTATTTTATTTATGATTGAACTTCTTATTCTGTTGTTCGTTCTTCATTTGTTTATTCAGCGAACATGAGTTGAGTGCCTGAGCATAGTAATAGTAAGAGCTAGTGTCCATTGAATCTTCTACGTACATTGCAAGTACTTTGCATGAATTAACTCATTTGTCCCTCAGGATAACCTCATGATGGTAGGCCTTCTTGTTGTCGTCCCCACTTTCCAGATGGGGAAGATGAGGCAGAGAGGTCACAGGGAGATTCACGTCCAGCAGCCGGGCTCCATTACCTGCTGTTGCTGTGTGCCAGGCCCTCTGCTAGGGAGGGGGGCCCCAGGGGACCTCCCATGGCTCCTCCCCCGTGCAGCTCATTCATCATCAAAGAAAGAAAGGCCAAAGGGTCAGAAGGGGGATGCAGATAAACTGCCACAGGGGACCCAGGAAGGGGGTTTTGGAGGCGGACTGAAGCATGGGTAAGGTCGGGCACTCCCGGTGAGAAGGAGGTCTCCCGAGTTCCGTAGACCAGCGAGTCCGACTGCAGCAGAGGCCCGGCTGACCTTCAGCTGGCTCGTAGAGGTGCAGCTGCTTGGCCAGCTGTTAAAATGCTGAAATGCTTCCCTGTGAGTTGGTGAAGAGCTGCAGGCCCAGATGCCCCCCCCCCGCACGACCCGGCCATCCAGCACGAGCAGCAAGGCGTCCGGGTCCTCGGCGGGGCAGAGGGGGCCTCTGCTTGCATCAGGGCCACAGGACGTAGGTGGTGCCTGAGCCGTATCCAGAGTTACGTATTTAGAGTATCATTGCTGAGCTGAAAGCGTGTGGGAGGGGCGCCTGGGTGGCTCAGTGGGTGAAGTGTCTGCCTTGGGCTCAGGTCGTGATGCCAGGGTCCTGGGGTCGAGCCCTGCATCGGGCTCGCTGCTCAGTGGGGAATCTGCTTCTCCCTCTCCCTCTGTTGCTCCCCCTGCTTGTGCTCTCTCACTCTCTCTATGTCAAATAAATAAATGCAATCTTGAGAGAAAAGAAAGAAAGAAACAGAAAGAAACAGAAAGAAAGAAACGAAAGAAAGAAGTGTATGGGAGAAAATTATGTCCTACAGGTGTTGTTGGGCCTTGGTTCCTTCAATGGTGGGGTGAGGGTGAAGGTTTGAACAAAGGGAGAAGCCTAAGCCAGATAAGCTGCTCATCCTTCGAGACAGCTGCATCCTCACCGCTGCTGTGAAATCTTTGCTGCCCCCCCCGCCCCCCGCCCCCAGCAGGACAAGGCCTCCCCTGTTCTCTGTGGAAAATGCTAACAACACTTGGTGCCATCGTGTGCCAGGCCCTGGCATGAGCGGACTTCGGGTCACCCGACTTAAATGTCCCAATCACCCTCTGAGATGCTGTAGTTATGCCTAGTTTCAGATGAGGAGGGAGGCTGAGAGAAGTTCAAGGACTTGCCCAAGGTCACCTGGCTAAGCTTGTGAGTGGCCGGGCTAGAGGTTGGGCCCGAGCACTGTGAGTCCAGAGCCTGTGTCCTCCCGATCGCCTCCCGCATAGCCCGGGCTGTTGCTGTACTACTATTTGCTTCCATGTCTGAGCTCGTCGGAGGCAGGGACTGGGCTTTGATCAGCTCATGCTCTCTCTGGCAGCCAGCCAGGGCCTGGCACAGAGTGGACGGGGACATAAAGACCAGTCTGAGTGCAAGGCAACAGGAGAGCGGAGCCTGGCATGAAGGTTCCTGCAAGAGCCCCGAAGACAGATGACAAGCGTGTGGCTTGACCAAGTGCCATCTCCCATGGCCCCTAGCAAGACAAGTCACCAACTGGCCTCCTCCCTTGGCCTGAACAGTCCCAAGGGAAACTACATTAGCCTCCTTGGATTTTTGGTTCCTTCTCCTTTGCTGGGAACTGGCAGCCCTCCGAGTGCCCTATGTCTGGAGCCTCGGGCACTGTGCGTGAATATCCTGCACATGTAGGGAAAAAATTTTTTAAAAGAACATTAGCGAAAATTAGCCCTTGAAGCTGCCCAGTGCAAACTGAGGGCTGGCCCAGCATGGCAAGGGCCAGCAGGAACCCCGGGTGCCCGGGAGCAGAAAGGCCTGTGAAGAAGGGACACTCCCCGAGGTCAGCCTGCTTTCAAACCATCTGTCCCGTGCCAAGTTTCCGCTCTGTTTTATCCTTCCAGAAACAGGGATATTGACAGCCAGCACATACCTGAGTTTTACACCTTATGGAAAACAGCCCAGGCAGTAAATCTGGTCATTTGCCCAGTAGACACAGCATCTGAGTTGATCTTGCATTCTTCAAAGTCTGACTTCCCCCGTGAAACATACACGTGTCTGCGCGTCTCCTAGCCGACCATTATCCTAGGTTTTCACTGATTCAATCACATCGTCCCCTCCTTCCTTTTTGCTCTCCTCATGGACTGCACCTTTTTACAACTGTAATACAAGGTGCTATAAATTCAAATTTTTATATTATTTTTTTTACCGAAACATTATATATGCTGATTTTTTTAATTTTGGAAAATACAGGAAAGCGCAAGAAAGAAAATTAAAATAATCTATAATTCTGCTATGCAGAGGTAGCTGAACTGATTATTTGGTACCTTTCTCATCTTTGTTTTTAATACAAATAGTGGGGCTTTTTAAAATAACTGTACTGTGTATGTGTATATAATTTTATATCTGCTTTTATTTCACGTAGTATGCCATAAGCACTTTTCCTGGTACTACTACAGAACATTCATAAACATCATTTTTTTTTAAAGACTTTATTTATTTATTTGACAGAGAGATAGAGAGCACAAGTAGGCAGAGGGAGAGGGAGAAGCAGGCTCTCCGCTGAGCAGGGAGCCGGACGCGGGGCTCGATCCCAGGACCCCAGGATCATGACCAGAGCCGAAGGCAGCCGCTTAACCGACTAAGCCACCCAGGCGCCCCCATAAACATCATTTTTAATGACTGCAAAATATTCCATCTTGTGAATGCACCATAATGTACCCAGTGGTTCCCAGGTTGCAGGTCATTTGGGTTGTTTCCAGTTTGTGAATTGCTCTTCTTTTAAAACTACACACAGTAGTATGACTAAAACATCAATGCAGAGGGAACGGATATAAAAAGAGTAATCTCTTTGGAGTAGAGCAACTGAGGGGTTAACTCATGAGGCTTCTGATGGTGTCTTTGAGTGAGAAATTGCAGAAAAGGAGAGCCCAGGGAGGCAAGCTTACCCAGCCCCATCCCAGATCCCGTGTGTCATTGTGTTCCACGGGAAGAAATGCCTTGTGGGAAATGTAAGGAGAAGTGGCCCCCACCTGACCTGCAAGGTGTCTGGCCACAGTCACTATAAAAATCTCTTAAGTGAGCACTTCATCATGTCTAGGAGTCTTCCACACATGCAGTCTCCCTGCATTCTGGGAGTGGAAAGACCAGCCAGGGTTGTTTTTCACAACTTTTTTTTTTTCTTAAGATTTTATTTATTTATTTGACAGAGACACAGTGAGAGAGGGAACACAAGTAGGGAGAGTGAGAGTGGGAGAAGCAGGCTTCCCGCTGAGCAGGGAGCCCGATGCGGGGCTTGATCCCAGCACCCTGGGATCATGACCTGAGCCGAAGGCAGATGCTTAACGACTGAGCCACCCAGGCGCCCCTGTTTTTCACAACTTTAAAGAGACTGGCTCTAGAAAAGTCATGAGATTTGCCCAAAAGCCATGCAATGAGTGGCCAAATTGAAACCAAAGAGCTGCTCTAGGGATCTCTGGAAATCCCCACCCTGCTTCCCATCTCGCTTCTAGAATGGAGCAGAGCCTTAATACAGCTTCATCAGAAAGCAAGTTTTGAGCAGGTGCCGTGGACAAAGTTCATGGTGTATTCCGTTGGCGGTGTCCAGCGATTAGGAAGTCTCCACAAATTCCAGGAAAGATTTGTTGAAGGGTTGTGTTTGTTTATTATTCTGGATTTTAAACGGCTCTGTTTTTGTTTTCCCCGTATGTAAGAAACATTGCCCGTGAGGGCTTCCTTGGGTCTTTCAAACTGGCGTGAGGAATTCTGTCAAGATTTAGCCAGTTGGGTTCAGGCGGGCCCAGGACTTGAGGCTGAATGTGCTGGCAAAAGAAGGTGGCTATTTTCCTGGGCTTCTGTTTCACTGAAAAGTTCAAACTCCCAGGCTGCAGTGAGCATTTTTTGGCAGTCTTCTGTCACACTGTCCATTATTAGATCCTTACACAGAATCTCACCCTTTACTTGGAGACCCTATGGCAAGAGGATGTGGAAGGAACATCCTGTGAAGAAAAAAAGAAATCAGTAAATAGGCAAAACCAAGGACCCTCTTGTTGAAAACATGAACAGCACGTTCCACTGTCTTCAAAACCTTCCCTGGAGGCGTTGTCCCTCTTCAGACCCCAGAGCACCTTATAAGACCATCTCACAAGGCACTCTTCATGGTCAGCCTCACATTGTAGTTATCTGTCCTTCCTTCCCTGCTGGCTGACCACCTGATGCTCCAAACCACCAATCCAAAGACTCAATCGAACAGGTACATAAGGATAATTAAGGACAGTTAAACAGACTTTAGCCCTCAGGGCTGTCCTAGAAAATTGGGGATGTGTGGCCACACTAAACTCCTCTGCTAGATTGAACACCAGGGTCCAGGTCTTAAATCCTGTGTCTTCCACAAAACTCAGCACAGACCCCTGCTCTAAGAAGACAGTCAATAAACAGGGAACAGGTTAAGTGATCAGCCTGCTCCATAAATGGCCCTCCCTGTTCACGCATTTAGTATCTCTCAGATTCATCTTCCACAATGTCTCCTACCCCCTTATCCCTTCAGCTGCCTCAGGCCACAGAGTCCCCTGAACTTGCTCTGCATTTCCTCAACTAACTTCCTCTGCCTGGATTCTTCTCCCAAGCTCCTCTCTCCCCCCACTTCCAGGCTCGGGGTGGCATGTCCCACACTCCTACCCCCTCTCACTGCAGCTGATTTTGACTCGTCCTCCCAGAAGATTGTATGCATAAAGCTTTTTTAGATAGCTTCTTTTCTCATGTTTTTCGCATGACCTCAAGAGTTTGTTGAGGGCAGGGACCTTTTCTGGTCTCACCAAGTGTATGAACTGGTACACAGCAGTTCATTTATTCATGCATCCATTCAACACTATAGAACATCTACCATATGCCTGACAAGGAACAAATGCATAAATTATAATAAAGTATCCATCACAGGTAAGTGGTGTAAAGAGAAATAAAACTGAGTCCTCAAATTATGTACAAGTGATGTAAGTTGCTGTTTCAGGTAGGGTGGTCTGGGAAGGTTTCTCTAAGGAGGTTGCATCTGAGCAGAGACCTAAAGGAAGGGAGGCAGTAAGCCATGTCAGTATCTGAGCACAGATCTTGCCAGGCAGAGAGAACAGTAAGTGCAAAGGCCCTGGGACAGGAACATTCTTGGCACATGCAAGATACAGCAAGGAGGCGAGTGAGCCTGAAACAGAATGAGTGGGCAGGGAGAGTGTAGGAGATGAAGTCCAAAGTGGGCAGTCAAATCTTGCAGAGCCTCTTGGGCACACAGAGTAGTTTGGTTTCTATTACTCCATGTGTGATGAGTCGCTCAGTAAATGTTTGTTAAATTGAATTATTTGAGTTTAGTTGAATGGAACTGAACCGAACTGGGTTTCACTGAACTGAACAGAATTGGGTCTCACGTTAGGATGGACAGCATACAGTTTCTGGACCATGCGATATCCCCAGTCTGTACTTGTTACCTACAAATGGAAAAGCACTATGAACAATCCCATTAGCAACTTTAAAACCTGTTAGTGTATGAGTTCACCTGTTCTGGGAGAGACTGGCACAGCCTTGTTCCAAAAGCCTTGTGGACAGTGACACTTTTGACAGACCCCCCCCCCAACATGCACTAGTTTCATTGTGGTGGATCTAAACTCAAGAGGAATGTGGTCCTAATGCCTGGCATCATTTACATTTCATTTCTGACTTTCTTAGACTCTGAAGTCTTCGAGGGTCACTGGGATTGATTCTGGGCCTTTGGCCAGGGTTCTGGACCTGACTTTTAACATAGTTTTTACCCAAGCCTGGTTCTCACTGAATCTTAATTATGTGGATTCCTACCCTTAACACAACTGAAAATAAACCACAGTTAGCTATTTTTATAATTTTACTTGGTTCTTTTTTTTTTTTACTTGGTTCTTATAAAAACATTCCAGGGAACCATCACCCACCCACAGTAAAGTGGGAAACCCACCAGAATTTAAGCTAAGCAAATAAACATGTGTTCATTCATTCAAAGAATGTTGAGGGCCTATGAACCAGGCACTGTACTAAGTACTGGGGATCCAGCAAAGCACAGGATACGTCCCTGTTCTCATGAAGCTGATGGTCTAATGGAGACAGAACAAACAAGGACACTAATATAAAATGTCACCTCGAGTGGTGGCAAGTGCTACTATGTGCAAGTTTGGGGGGTACAGAGGTGAATAATCCATGCCTCCACAATGTGATCGGGGTGGTTATAAAGGCATGAATTATAACAATAATATAAGTGGTATCATGGAATTATGTACAAAGTGCTGTATGGAGGTGGAGGGAAACAAGTAGCTAACTGTATCATATGGGGGGGCGGGGGGCTCTTGGTGAATACATACCAGAGGAGGTGACCTTCGATCACTCTCTTAGGATTTAACTGGACGGAGAGAGTGGAAAGAGGGAGGAAAACAAGAGTAGAACAAAGGCAGGGAGATGGTAGCAAGCATGGGCGTTCCAGAAAAGACTGGTCATTTGGTGTGGCCGGAACACACTGGGGCTGGACGGGTATGAAGTGGGAGCACAAGACAATGAAAACATATGTGGATTGAGGCCAGGCCAAGGAATTTATGCTTTTATTAGACAGATTTACAGGTTACTGCATTCATCTTGGCAGCAACATGAAGAGATTGGTAAGAACAACCAGAATGAGGAAATTATTATGAAAATAATGCAGTGGTCCGATTCTAGAAAGAGTCTGTATGTAAGTGGCCAATCAGCTAAATCTGGAGTGTGGGACTCACAGGGTGTGGAGGGACTGGGAGTCTCTAGTCCAACCATCCATTGGATGTTTGGATCTCCTTCCTAATGGCCTCCCCACGGGATTGTCCAACCAAGGCACCAGTCCTAGAGGCTTCCTTCCCATTCCAGCTTCAGATTGCTGAGACTCCTCTGAGGTCTTACTTATGTGGAGCTGAAGTCTGCTCCCGGGAGCCACCACCACTACTCCTTCTTTTGCTCCCATTTCCAGTTGGGAACCCCGGGCCCATGTGACTTGCTGGGATTTGGCCACTGACCCAGTTGAATGGCAGCACCAGGATAAAAACCCAGAGCTGTCTGACTCCAGAGCCCTGCACTCTTGGAAATAGCTATCGATTTAACTTAACAAACATGTACTTAGCACCTATTACTATGAAAATCCCTGTCCTTGATATCATAGGGGGAAACCTAAAGTAAATAAGCATGGTTAATAATTTCCAGGGCTCCCCATTCTAGTGACTTGGACAGTGGAGTCAACACCCAAGCATTGTGATAATGTGTACCTGGCTTTGGCTTGCAGGGTGGCTATTTCAGAAGAAAGTGACTTACATTTCATCCATTGCATGGTAGCACTCGGGGGACCCACCCCCACAGAGTCCCTACCAGAGAAAGAAGGCTGTATCCGGGGAAGATAAAGGAGGGAGATGGACTTAGAAAGATGGAAGGCACGAAACCGGTGTGTATAATCAGATTTGAGGAAAGCGAAGCTTCAACTTGGACACAACCCAGTGGTGAGCAGAGAGGAATACAGCAAGACTGAGAAGCTAGAAGCAGAATGAGAACAGGTGTAAGGAACAGATGAGAAAAACCATGAGAACAGAGCCTGTGCACTAAGCATGTGTTTGGGGGCTCTGCCTCCAGGCAGTCTGTGGTATTGGTGCAGTTTGGGCTGGAGGGCTTAAAGGAAGTGGACAGGACCCTGACAAAGTGAGGGGTTTGTGAGTGCACTTACCTTCCCAGTTGTGTTTTTTTACCCTGATGTTTAAACTGGTAACACCTTAAGACCATATGCGTTAGGTGCCTGATGCACATGAAGATGCCTGAATGTATATCTTCCCCATGATTGTACTTCCACACCTCTGTTACCTGTTGTGCTCTCCATGGCCCTTCGAGGAAGGACCAGTGGGCATTATCCTCACTGTCCAGGTGAGAGAGGGATCTAAGGGTTAGGTGACATCTTTGCCTCCTCCCCTCACCGCTGTGCACCCAGCTTCCATTCAGAACCAGTGCCCACACCCCAGCAAAATCCAGACATCCTGACCTGCTTGCCAGCCCGCATCCCTCCCCCTCCGAGAAGTGCTGTTTCTGGCCTGGCTGGGTCTCCCTTCCCCAGGCCAGGCTCATCCCTGGATGAGGTTTGCTTTGGTCCCTCCGGTTGGAAATTTCTCTGCCTGCCCTGGGGCTGGCCCTAGAACTCAACGCCTTCACCTGCTGATTTGGAGAGAGAAGCTGCAGGACCTCTCCTGAGGGGCCTAGACAGGTTGTGGTAGGCGGGGCGCGGACACACCCAGTCTTCTCGCCACCTAGCAGATGAGCAGCCCTGGATATTGTGTGTGCGCAGATGGAGAGGCTCGAGCTGGAGCACTGCCCTGTTCAAGGAGTTTCAGAGTCCAGCCTACGAAATAGCCCTTTGGCATTTCCGTTTATTAAAATCAAAACCTCCCTTTCTAGTTTCTGTCATCTCTCCAGATCCTGCAAAATGTAAAATTGGTAACGTTTAGTTAGAGAAGTAAATTGCACATATGTTTTCTTCTCATGCATGTGGAGATCCCATAAATCTGCTAAATGGCCACATAGTTGTTTTTATGGGTACCAAAACTGCCTCTTTTTGACCCTAGTCTCTTCCTTGATTTTTAAGGCTCTCCAGGAAGTTCTCTTTTCTTTCCTTCCTTTCTCCATGTTCCTTTTCTGTTCTCTTCTTACTGGGAAAATCTATCCCATTTCCATCCGCTACCTTTTCAAAGGACCTCCCCATTCTACATGGTGACACTCTCTTTTTTACTTTATTATTCCAGTTATTCTGGGGGCTTTGGTATACTCTGAGACAGATGATGCTTATCTAATAATCATTTATAACTCACCTAACTCTGAAAAGGATTTCTGCTAGATTCACAATATGAGTGAGACATAACAGAACCACAAACAAGGGTAGCGATACAAAAACATATGTCATTAACACTAAAGAAGACCACCGTACCAGGAGAATCTCTCCTAAGGTTTATTATGGCAATTGAGTGCAAAATGGAGCTTTGAGTTTCCTGGCCTCCAAGGCAAAAAGGGAAACATGCATTATAAAGCTCATCATCTAATTTAAACACACACACAACATAATCTTTAGCAAAAAAACTGTTCACAGGAGGATCACTTCTGACTTTTAGCAAGTTCTATCCAGGGCTAATCCTCTTAGATCTTTCTGGTGATCTGAGTCACCTGGGGAGTTTTTTAAAACAATCTAGGGGTGCCGAGGGGGCTCAGTTGGTTAAGCATCCGACGCTTGGTTTCGGCTCAGGTCGTTGTCAGATCAGCCCCAAGTCAGGCGGAATCTGCTTCAGATTCCCCTCCCTCCCCCTCTGCCCGTCCCTTTTCTGTCTTCCTTGCACACTGGTCAGCACACGTGTGCTCCGTCTCTCTCTCTCTCTCAGATAGATAAATAAAATCTTTAAAATAAAACCAATCTATAACCTGGTCTAGGGTTACATCTAGGGAAATTAGTGACTGTGCTCAGGTCAGGGTCTTTCCGAGTCACATGGCCACATCTGTAAACAATAGCATTCATTACATAAAGTACCCCCTACCCCGCCCCAGAAGGCAAGTATGAAATCATGACCTTTTCCTACTTCAGCAGATCTTAGAGTTCAATTGGCCTGGCTTCCTCACTTCCCAGATGAGAAACTGAAGCTTCTCAATGTTCAATGACTTAGTCAATGCTGCACTGTTCTTCCGAGAACCCATATAATGACTAAGCCCGTGGACTTTGGATTCGGGCCCACTTGAGATCAAATCCCAGCTCCGGCCCCATAGCTTTGGGATTCTATATCCCACCTAAATATGCTATATAAGTTCCTTCGCTTCTGAAGTTACTAAGTCTCCATCTGCTCATCTGTAATTAGGGATGATAATAGTAATTACCTTCCAAGGTTGTTTTTATAATTATATGCGGTAATATCCATTTAAGCTTTTTGCACAGAGCCCAGAACATTGTAAGCACCCGAGAAATGGTGGATGCTATAAAATCCTGATAATGATGATGATGATGATGATATAGATCATGATAATGGAAAAACTGGGTCAAAACTTAGGTTGCCTAATATCTACTGTATGTAACCCTCTTTCCACTACCTCATTCTACCAGGATTCCTGTCTGAAATTATACGGACCTGAAGGACATCCCTTAGAACAGCCCTACCCAATAGGGCAGCTGCTAGCCACGCATGGCTATTTAAAGTTAAATTAATTAAAATTGAATATAATTAGAATTTTAGCTGCTCGGTCACACCAGCTCTATTCCAAGTTTTCAGTAGTCGTGTATGGTTGGTAGCTGTTGTATTGGACAGCACGGATACAAGATGTTTGCATCATAGCAGAAAGGTCTTCTGGAAGCTGCCTTCGTGGCTTCTCCCGGCCCCCTTGCCACTTCCTAATGTTAGTATTTTTGTTATTTATGTATTTATTTCAAAATATTATGCTAGTGGAGCACCTGGGTGGCTCAGTCGGTTAAGCATCTGACTCTTGATCTCAGCTCAGGTCTTCATCTCAGGGTCGTGAGTTCAGGCCCCACGTTGGGATCCATGCTGGATGTGGAGTCTACTTTAAAATATATATATTATGCTATTATCCTAAGCTAGAAGAAAAGGTTCTTTGGGCTCTTAAGTCTACTGGTGAGTACAGTTGACGGCCACAGAGCCTCAAGGATAAACAAGTCACACGGCTGATCAGTACCAGGCTGTTCCAAAACACGCTTCTGACTCAGTCGGTCTAGGGTGCCTCAGGAGACTTGGGGAATCAGCTGTCTTAAGTCTGTGTTTCCATAGGGTTCTGATTGATCAGGGCTGATGTATGAATTTATTCCGTCTTGTCATACTGCCAAATGCAGGGTAATGTGAGTTCAAAGGGTTTATTACAAGAGAACAAGAATATCATTTTCTCAAAACCACAGCCTGGTGGCACGGACACCGAGGACAGCATAGGGGGAAACTCCTAGACCATGCTTGGTCTCCCCTTTTTAGCCCCTTTTTTGGTAGGGAAGAAAGAGATCGTGTTTTAAGATTGATCTGTTAGTGGAATATTATTCAGCCATGAGAAAAAAAAATAAAGAAAATCCTGCCATTTACAACAACGTGGATGGACCTTGAGGGCATTATACTAAGTGAAATAAGTCAGACAGAGAGAGATAAATACTGTGTGATCTCACATATATGTGGAATCTAAAACAGCTGAGCTGATAGAAACAGAGAGTGGATTGGTGGTTGCCAGGGTCTGGGGGATGGGGGAAGTGGGGAGAGGCTAGTTAGTCAAAGGGTGCAAACCTCAGCTAGAAGATGAGTAAGTTCTGGAGATCTAATAATGTGCAACATAGTGACTATAGTTAACCATACCATCTTATGTACTTGAAAGTTGATGAGAGAGTAGATCTTAAATGTTCTCACCACAAAAAAGAAATAGTAATTTTCTGTGAGGTGATGGATGTGTGAACTAATCCTACCCTGGTAATCATTTTGCAGTTTCTAAGTATATGAAATCATCATGCTATACACCTCACATTTACACAATGTTACATGTCAATAACATCTCAGTAAAGCTGGGGAAAATAGCTAAAATAAAATAAAATTGATTTTATTTAAATGATATATTTTATTTAAATATATCATGTTTCCTTGCAAGAGAACTTCTGCAAGGATCAAGACTTCCAGGTATGTTTCTGATTTCAAGAGCATCTGTGTTGTTTTTATTGGTTGGGTTAATTAAGGTGAGGTCAAAGCCATTGTCAGTATATTTTCACAAAGGTGATAAAGCAACTCAACTTCCTATGACACAGTGTAAACCTTTAAATGAACAAACAATTCATTGTAACAAATATTTTAATACATGTAGCTTCGAGGATCAAATACAGTCTCAAGTTTCCAAGTTCGCAGTCTGTAGAGGATATCTATTAAAAGGGAAGGTTTTTGCCTCTTTTTGGTAAAGGGAAAAGAAACTCAAATCCATGGTGACACAATAATGGAAAAATACAGATTTAACTTAAACATTACGGGAAGTGATATTAGTGTCAGTTAAATTAGATTTGGTTCTGAGTGGTTGAAAACCCAAATAGCAAATGTTTAAACCAAATAGAAGTTTATTTCTCATACAAACAAAGTCTAGAAGTAAGAATCCAGGAGAGGTATGGCCACTGAAGCAATTGTCAGAAATCCAAGTCCTCCTGCTCTGTCATCGTCAACATGTGGCTTCCACCTCCTTGTCCAGTGTGGCTGCTTTAACACCAGCCATCATGTCTACATTTTTGCCAGCAGAATGGAAGAAGACCAGAGAAAGTTGGGCTTCCTCCTTTTAGGGACCTTCCTAGAAGTCTCACAAGAAACTTCTGCCTATATCATTGTAAGAACCAGTCTCCAACTGCAAGAGAGGCTGAAAAATGTGTGCTAGATGGTCATGAGCCCAACTAACAATTGGGGGTTTTATTACTAGGGAAGAAGAGGGAAACGCATATAGAGGGACACCCAGTCGTCTCTGCCAGAGTATAAAAATATTCTCCATTAACTTTCTAAACAGTTACAGTGAACTTTTTGTTTTGCATTTTCAGAGGTGTTTTGTCAATCCATTCTTTTTTTTTTTTTAAGATATTTATTTAGAAAGCCAGAGGGTGTGAGCAGGGCGGGGGGCGGGGGGGGGCGGGAAACAGAGGGAAAAGGAGAGCGAGAATCTCAAGCAGACTCCCTGCTGAGCGCGGAGCCTGATCCCAGGACTCTGAGATCACGACCTCAGCCAAAATCAAGAGATGGAGCCTAACCCATGGCACCACCTAGGTGCCCCGTTAATCCATTCTTGATGTTTCTTTTCAAATACTTTCTTTGTGTTTTTCCACTGCAGTCCTAACTGAGGAAAAATTAAAGTATTAGTTTATATTTTTATTCCAGAAGTTACAAGGCCCTATATGGTGTTTCCCCCGTCTCTCTCCAGTGTTATCCTACCAGTCCACCTCCTCCACTGTGCTCTCTCCTCCACCTCAGCTCCAGCCCCATCAAGCTGAATTCCCCCAAAGCGCTATGCCCTCCCTGCCTCTGGGCCTTTGCACGTGCTCTATCTTCTGCCTGGGAACGATAGAAAGCATGGCTACTAGCCCTGGCTCTGGGTCTCACTGCTCCTTATAACTGTGTACCTGTAGGCAAGTTGTCTAATCTCTCTGTGCCTCTGTTTCACTACCTGTAGAATGAAGATGAGAATGGTACTTACTTTATGGTTCTTGTCATTATCAAACAAGCCAATAAAAGACAAATGCTCGATGGCAGTTGGCTTTGTTGAGCAGTTACTATGTGCTAAACACCTTACAGAGTTTCTCTTAATCTTCACAATCCCGTGCGGTGGCCTGACGATTTCTCCCATTTTACATACAAGGAAACTGAGGCACAGAGAAGTTAAGCAACTTGCCCAAGTCCCACAGCTAGCGATTCATGGGCTCAAATGTAGGGCCTTCTGTTGTTAGAGTGCGTGCCCTTCCCCCCACACCAGCACCACACCGGCAGCGGGTTTCCTTTGTAAGGCTGTGTGCTGCCTTTTGCAGACTTTTATGATAATCCTTTTGGAAACAGGGTAACCCCTGCGGGCCCATCCCCCCATCCCTCCTTTGCCTCTCTGCCTGCGCCAGCCCAGGCCCTGCCCTTTTAGGCTTCTGGAGCCATTGCTCCCAGGATGTGAGGCTGGGCAGCCCTTGCCACCTCCCAAAAGTTGATCTTTTGTGCCCAGGCTGCTAGGAAGGTTCTGTGGCAGCCTCAAACAGAGCCTGCGGCTTCCCCACTTCTGAAGCCCCGGCCTCCCTCCCAGGGCCATTTATATCCCAGGCCCCATCATCATTCCACCCACTTGAGATCAGGTTCCCACCACAGAGGTTCTGTGCCCCTGAGCCAGGCCTGGCTGTGGTGCAGTCAGCAGCCCAGAGAGGAGAGGGACAGGCTGGTCTGTTGATCGCTGTGTGGTGTGCAAGGAAGGACCTCAGGGCTGCCAAGGATCCTGCAGCTTGGAGCTGGCATTCTCTAGACATGAAGGGCTCAGCTTTGGTGGGCATCAGAAACCCTGCAGAGAATGAACGAGGTGCAGAGATGCCCAGGGTAGTTGTCTCGGTAATGGCCCCCAAAGATACCAAGTCCTAATCTCTGCAACCTATAGTTTACAAAGAAAAAGCGTCTCTGCAGGTGTGATTTTAGTTAAGGGTCCTAATGTGGGGAATTAATCCTGGATTATCTGAGTGGCCCTAAATCCAATCACACGTGTCCTTAGAGGAGAGAGAGAGAGAGATTTGACACAGATGATGACCAGGTGATGTAAAGACAGAGGCAGAGGGGCGCCTGGGTGGCTCAGTCGTAAAGCGTCTGCCTTCGGCTCAGGTCAGGATCCCAGGGTCCTGGGATCGAGCCCCGCATCAGGCTCCCTGCTCAGCAGGAAGCCTGCTTCTCCCTCTCCCACTCCCCCTGCTTGTGTTCCATCTCTCGCTGTGTCTCTCTGTCAAATAAATAAATAAATAGATAGATAATAATAATAATAACAAGACAGAGGCAGAGATGGAGAGATGGAGCCTCAGCCAGGGAATGTTGGCAACCACCAAAAGCTGGACGAGGCAAGCAATGAGCTCTCCCCTAGATCCTCTGGAGGGAGCACGGTCCTGCTGCCACCTTGATCTTGGACTTCTGGCCTCCAGCACTGTGAGAGAATACACTTCTGTTGTCTAAGCCACCAAGTTTGTGGTACCTCGTGACAGCAACCCCAGGAAACCGATACACCCAGCACGTGGGCGGGAACGCAGGAATATGTGTTTTAACCAGTTCCCCAGGGGGCTTTTGAGGCCCCACCACTGCCAAAATGAAGAACTAGGCAGAGTATGTAGACAGAAACTCTGAGAGAGCTGTGACTTCTTGCTCTCCATCATTGCTGCTCCTATCCTGTTCAAACTGTGGGAGACGGGACTGTGTGGGATGCTGGGATGTGGGTGGGAACCTGCAGAGGAGCGGGGCTGAGTTATGGGGCAGGCAGCTAAGTGAGGGAGCCCCGTCCCCAGGGGAGCAGAGGGGGTCAGCTGGAGGAGGAACCTTCCTCCCCAGGATGGGAGGGGAGGTGACGGCGGGGCGAAGGTGCAGGGAGGAGACTGTTGTTCCTCATGTATCTTATTTGCTCCGCCTGAATCGTACCTCAACCCTCCACTTACAGCCCTCCACCACCACCCCCCGTCACCTGCTTCAGAACACGTGACAGGAAAGCCAAAGAAGTTTCCAAGGTCAGTCACAGGGGCCTGCTGGCACTGTTAGCAGAAGTCCCCTCCTCACCCAGCACCCCTTGGCCCTTGCCCCATTTTGGGGAACAGCCCCATTCGTGGGGCTGACTTTCATCCTCAAAGGACTCGTCCTGCTGGTACAAAATGGCTTGTTCTGCCCTAAAAGCACTGAGCCTACCCATGAGGCCTTTGTTTGTCCCCAAGCGGTGTGTCTGCGCACTCAGGATATTGGGAAGTGGTCTTTAGTGGGACCCAGCCCCCAGGCCTCCTCCCCATCCCAGCGACCGTTTGCAATGATGAGGGGGGCCCAATCCGCGCAGAAAGAGGAGACTGCAAGGCTGATACCACAGCGCAAGTCTGAAGGCCATGAGCTGGCAGAATCCTCCAGTCTTTGCAGCTCCTAAGGCCTCCAGCTGATCGGATGAGGCCCACGCACCCGATGGAAGATAATCTGCTTTACTCAGAGTCCACTGATCTAAATGTTAATCTCGTTTTAAAACATACCTTCCCAGCAACATCCAGACGAGCGTTTGACCACATCTGGGTACTGTGGCCTAGCCAAGTGGACATATAAAATCAACCATCACAAGGTGTATTTTTTTTTTTAAGTATTTACATTCCAGGATGATGATAAACACCGTCACGAATACCAAATTAGACAATGGAGTGGGTGCTTGGGTCAGAACAAACTCCCCGAGGGAGAAAGCGTCTGTTTCGTAAAGATTGCTGGGAGACTAAAGGAGAATCCTGGCGGGAGGCAGAAGCCGCCTCCCAGGATAAAACCTGCAATCCCCAGACACCTACTGTCCCAGCCTCCCTCGTGGCTGGTGCTTGCTCATGACCTAGGCTCACAAGAGCCTCGGGAGCTCCGGATCCAAGCGAGCTCCTTCTTCCGTTACGTTGTCTCCTGGGCCTCTCTGCCCTCTTGCAACTGTCTCGCTTCTGGACTCGCTTTGTCCTCTTTAAACATAAGACAATTCACCCTCCCTGGTTTCTGGCTTGAGTCATAATACCTCTGTAGGGTCTGGTTATTCAAACTGTGGTCCATATACGGCCTGGAAGCTTGTTACCAATGCAGAATCTCGGGCCCTGCCCCAGATCCACTGAATCAAGACCCACGTTGTAACAAGATCCCAGGCAATTCCTATGCACATTCATGTTCTAGAAGCACTGACTTCCAGCACACCCCTTGGCTTCTCTCACTCCAGGCCCTTCTGCAGGAACCACGCTCAAGGCCAGTCTGACCATACTCTGCACAGTAGGGCTGTCACTGTAGGAAAAGTCACTTCTGACCTCTGTATCTCCTTAGCTCTCGTGCCCACAAATACAGTGAGATTACAGTGGATATTGCTATGGAAACCAGGCTTGGCTACTGTCTACTATCAATTTTGCTGCTTTTCCTTCACTCCCTGTATCTCTGGAATTACGAGCTTCCTAAACCACAGTCGAACATCTAAATTCCTCTCTAGCCTGAGACTGAACAAATAACAGAGATGGGAAGTCAAGGCCAGACAATTTATCAAGGAAAGCCATAGTAACTGCAGAGGTTTGCTTTGATTTAAAAAGAGAAGGCAAGAGTGGTGTTCTGTGTAGCAAGACTTTTCCTCCACCAGCGGAGAGACGCTTAAGTGATGCCGGAAACCGCGCCAGTGATGCTGGTGAGCGTAGCTACCACCTATGGAACAGGGGCCAGGTTAGAACAGGACCATCCCATCCAATTCTGGCAATCACCCTCTGTATTCGTTTCCTGTGGGTGCTGTAAAAAAAAAAAGAAAGAAAAAGAAAAAAGAAAGTTGCCCCCAGTGTGAAGACTTAAAACAATACAAATGTATCATCTTACAGTTCAGGAGGTCAGACGTTCGAAATCAGTTTCACTGGGCTTAAAGGAAGGTGTCCCAGGGCTGGGGCCTTCTGGAAGCTCCAGGGGAGAATCCCTTTGCCTTTTGTAGTTTCTGGAGGCACCTGCATCCCTCGGGCTCATGGCCCCTTTCCTGCATTCGTCCAGCTACTTCCTTCTGTCCTCACATCTCCTACTCCCTCCTTGGACCTCCCCGCCCCCCTCTGCTGAGGACCCTTGTGATTGCATTTAGGGCCCACCTGGATCATTCCAGATAGCCTTCGCTTCTCAAAAATCCTTAACTTAGAATCCCATGTGCGAAGTCCATTTTGCCAGATAAGTGACATTCACAGGTTCTAGGGATTAGGATGTGGACATCTTGGGGGGGGGGGGGTATTATTCAGCCCACCTCGCCCTGTTAAGTAGGTACTGGTATTATTCCCATTTTCCTGATGAGAAACCTCAGGCACGACAACTGACACACCTTGTTCAAGGTCACACAGCTGGAAGGTAGAGGAGCTGGAATCCAGCTCTTGGTCAGCCTCTCTCCAAAGCCCGAGTTTCTAACCCTGCCCTCTGCATGGCACGGCCTCCAGATGGATTTGAACTCATCCACTGTGGTCAATAGGAAATGAATGGACATCCACCAGCTCTCTAAAGAGCTTGAACTTCCAAATGAAGCTTGTCTACCATAGACTAAAACCTCCAGGGCAGGGCGGGACTTAAACCACAGGTGTACTGGTCTGCCGGGGCTTCCCTAACAAATTATCACAGGCTAGGTGCCTTGAACAAAGGGAACGTATTTTCTCACCGCACTGGAGGCTGGAAGTCCAAGGTCAAGGTGTCAGCAGGGTTGGTTTTTTTTCTGAGGCCTCCCTCCTTGGCTTGCCGATGGCCGCCATCTTGCTGCCCCCTTTCACACGGGTGCCCCACTGTGTGCCCCCCACCTTGGTGGCTCTCTCTGTGTCCTCATCTCCTCTTCTTATGAGGATATCCATCATGCTGAATTAGGGCCCAGCATAATGGCCTCATTTTAATAGCTACATTCTGAGGTCCTGGGGATTAGGGCTTCAACATAAGCATTTTGAGGGGATACAGGTCAGCCCATACCAACAGGTATTCTCTGACCTTAGGAACGAGGCAGTTTAGAGGTGTCTGAGGTGAATTCCAGAGCCCCGTGGATGCCTTCATTCTCAGCATAAATGCTGGCTCTTCATTCTTCATCAGCATTTTACACCCTAACCCGCAGTGACCCTATCAGTCCCCTGGCTTTGTGATCATATTAATTTCCTGCGGCTGTTGTGACGAGTTACCACAACCTGGTGGATTAAAACAACACACATTTGTTCTACAGCTCCAGGGGTCAGTAGTCCCAAATTATTTCCACTTGGCCAAAATCAAGGTGTCCGTAGGGCTGTGTTCTTCTGGAGGCTCTGAGGGAAGAATGCATTTCCTCATCTTTTCCAGCTTATAGGGCTGCACTTCTCGGCTTGTGCCTCCTTCCTCCATCTTCGAAGCCAGCAATGGAGCATCTTGTTTCAGTGTCACCTGTGTCACATCTCCCCATTTCCCTTTCATGAGGACCCTTGTGATTGCATTTAGGGCCCAGCTGGATAATCCAGGGTAATCTTCCCTTCCCAAGATCTTAATTGAATTACATCAGCAAGAGTCTCTTTTGCCATCAACATTGACAGGTTCCAAGGAATAGGACTTGATGTCTTTGGGGGCTATTATTCCGCCTACCACAGTGACCCTTCCTCACTTATGTCCTGGCCACCCCATTGCCCTGGAGGGCCAAAATAGGACATGATGCACGTGAAAGCCTTGGTGAGCTGCAAAGGATTTTCTGCCTCAGGACCTTTGCACAGTCTGTTACTGCTGCCTGGAACATCCATCTCTCTGCACACACATTCACATATGACCAGTTCCTTCACATCTTTGAGGTTTTGTTACCTTCTCAGAGAGGCCTTCCCTACCTCAGCCCTGTTTTTTCTCTACCCCAGCACCCTGACACTAATCACAGTTTGTAATTGCTTATTGCTTACTGGCTTATGTGTTCCTTATCTGTGTCCCTGTTAGACTGTTAGTTCTGTGAGAACAAGGACCTGATAAGTCCTGTTCTCTACTCTGTCTCCAGCTCCTGGAAGCGTGCCTACAACATGGGTGCTCCCTAAAGGATTGTTAGATGAATGAGTGAGGTTAACAGATGACATTTCATCAGTTACACACCCATGGCCAGGTTTGGGTTTTCTTCTTGGGGTACTACCTCTGGGTATGACTGTGGCTCAGTATTCTCCAGATGCAACCATGACCTCTTTGTCGAGGGTCCTGTTTTCTAATCTCTCCAAAGCTTTCTGTCCCCATCCCTAGGACCTTCATGGGCATCTCCCCATCTTCAGGGCTTCTTCCTAAGCCCCCAGGAAGCTGGCTATTTCAATATACTCAAAGAATTTTAGAGGAGGAAGAAACCAAAAGACCCAGGGTCGGCCAACTATGACCCGTTGTGACTTTTTGTATAAAGTTTTCTTGGAACGTGGCAAGGTTCTTTCGTGTGCATATTGTCTGGGGCTGCTTTCCCACTATCATGGCAGAGTTCAGTAGTTGAGACGGAGACTAGATGGCCCAGAAAACCTAACATATTTACTATTTGGCCTTTTACAGAAAAGGTTTGCTGACCCCTGAAACAGACCATCTGATCCAAGCCCACCCACTTTACAGACAAAGACACTGAGAGCCTAAACATTTGCAGACCAGAGCCAGAGTCCTACTGTGAGCTCTTTCTTGGCAGATTCAGGACTGGAATCCAGTTCTGCAGAATCCCAAACAAACCAGGCTTCTCCCACGTCCCGTAGCATCCTCCTTAGCACCCAGCCCCTCCCCAACCAAACTCCCTTTCAATTCTGAGTGGTCACCCCCCGCCCCACCAGCTTTCTCTTCACTCTTTCAAAAAGGCTCCACCCATGCATGTTCTCCATCTCCCACTGGAATCTGGGCCCAACAACCTTCCTGAGCTGACTTGCTCTCTTGACTCTGCAAGAAGCCCACCCAGGGCTTTGCTCTTCCTTTCGGGAATCCCTGGTCCTAACCCCACAGACCTCCTGTTTGAACACCACAGCAAAGATTTCGACGGCCACTGCCCTGATAGAGTGGACGGTGTCCCTCCCTGCTCTGTTCACCTCAGGCCACCCGCGTGGGGTTCTCAACCCAGCTTGCTCCAGAATTCCCAGAGGAGCTTATTTAGAATGCACATGCCCAGGCCCCAGCCCAGACTTGTTGAACCAAAACTCTGGGGGGGTGACTTGAGGCCTTGGGAATTTTCACACACACACACGCATGATTCTGGCATTGAGCACAGTCTCAGAACCACTTCACGAAGCCATGGGCTTCCCAAGCGTCCTCTAGGCGTTAGTCACTGAGGACAACTTCAGAACAAAGCCAGTAGCCAGTGGAACATTGTTCCCTTTAAAATACATAGGGAGGATGCAGCCTTTCTCCTTCAGCTCTCTCCACGCTCTCCTTAACTCAAGGCCCTAGAATTCTTTCCCCTCTCCAATGCCCCCCAAAGAAACATCACAACACTTTTTCCCTGCCTCTGAATAGACGAGATAAGATTTTTAAATGAGTTGCTGGCAAACAATTCATGAGCTTATAAACTATTGAAGTCGGGGTGATGAAGAGAAGGCAACGTTGAAAGGAGAACAGGTACACAGAAAATTCCAGAAGAGGCTGGAATCCTGGGGTTCAGGGTTTCTTATTCTGGTGTTCGCTAGCTGTCTTGGTACAAGTGTGATCCTGAAGGCAGCAGGGCCTCGTTCTCTCCTCTTCAGGCTTCCTCAGGAGCTGGCGGCGTGCCCTGGGCCTCAGCACCTCACAGAAAGGGCGGCACCCGAAGGGCAGTGTGCGGGGGAGACACAGCCCCCCAGTGACAGGAAGTTGGGGGCCACGCTTCAGGGGCACTGAGCAAAGGAAAGGCACCATGGGGTGGTGGGTGCCGCCTCCGAGGAGGAGAGTTCTCCCAGAGGAGAGTTCTCCGAGCGCTCGGGGCCGGTTTCTACGGTGATGGAGACATGGTGACAAAAATAAGTCTTGCTCACCTGAGACAGTAGAATCCAATTCAATTTCAAGACAGTGTGTGTTTATTGAGTGCCTGATCCGGTTTAGGTGATGGAGAGAATGAGAGAATGAAGGCGACAGCCCAAGCAGCAGGCTGACTCGGCCAGAAATTCCCTGGGAGACTGCCCCACAGGTCCATGGGGCCAGAAACTCAATTGCATCCATTTCACCCAGTAGGAAATTGGTAAATCTTAGTCTGTCTTGTGAACAAATATTTATTAAGGGCTTCCAGCCTGCCAGGGCTGTACTGGGGCTGTGGCTGGATCAGTGAACCTAGCAGATCTGGGTCCCTACCCCAATGGACTTTACATTCAACTGGGGCATTGGCAAGGCCGCGGGGTAAAGCCAGTGGGGTGGGGTCCGCCATGGGAGGGGTCCACATAGGGTGGATCATCAGGAGAAATGTTTAGGGTAAGGTAGGATTTGCACTGTGGTTTGAAGGTTAAGGGGGTGTGGATTTTTAAAGGGCTGGAGGCCTTACAGACTGGGGACTGAGCTGCGTGGCCGAGAATGAAAATGGCGCACCAGCAATGGTCTATGACCAGATCAGCCGGCTCTGCTGGGGGTGATGCTGGGAAGTTAGACAAGAGAATGTCGGTATCACATGGGGTTATGGCACACAAGCTGTGTACTCGAACATCTTGGGTTCGACTCCCAGCTCTTGTACTTGCTAACCTTGTGATCCAGGGCATGCTACTTAACCTCAATAAACTTCATTCTCCTGATCTAGAAAACAGGCATCATCGTAACTAGCTCGTTCGTTGGTCCCAAGCATTTAGATGAGATCATGAGTGAGATCAATTGAGATGAATGTAAAAGGCTTATTTAGCTGTTGAATATTAACATTGGAGAAACAGCTCACTCTCTAGGCAAACCAGAACTCACTACTAAAAACTCGGTTTGGGAGCTCGTGACACCTGCATACTGTGGGGGTTGGCTGCCTGGTCAACCCTTCCTTTATCACCTTCTGTCCATCCCACGGCAGCCATGCTGGACTGAATGGCAGCACTGGGGTCAAGATGAGACAGGAGAGGTGCCTCGAACACATTTGCATGGCCTGGCCTCCTTCAGTTTTGCGCCCTAGGCACCCCACTTGCCTCACCCTGGCAGGGGCTCTGCTGAACCTAGGAAACCTTGTTGGTCGACACAGTACATTTCTCATAAAGTGTGTTCCTTGGTCTACTTAAGTCAGTATCATAGAGGCCGCTTCTTAAAATTATATTCATGGACCTGTCACAGTCAGCATCTCTGGAGATAAGGACAGGGGATCTGCATTTTAACACACACACACACACACACACACACACACTCACGGGATTCCCAGCCCCTCTACCCATACAGTACCTTAGAGCAGAAGTTCTGTGAGTGCAGCCTCAGACCAGCAGCATCAGCATTGCCCAGCAACTCATGAGAAATACAGATTCTTGTCCACCTCCCCAATCGACTGAAACAGACACTCTAGGGGTGGAGCCCAGCAATTTCTATTTTAACAAGCCCTCCAGGTAATTCTGATTCACATTAAATTCACATGGGGGAGGTTTTAAAAACTACCAATATCCAGCCCCATCCTAGATGAATTAAATCAGAATTCCTTCAAAAGCTCCCCCACCACGTCTGCCTTCGGCTCAGGTCATGATCCCAGCGTCCTGCGATCGAGTCCCACGTCGGGCTCCCAGCTCAGTGGGGAGCCTGCTTCTCCCTCTTCCCCTGCCTGCTGCTCTGCCTACTTGTGCTCTATCTCTCTGTGAAATAAATAAATAAAATCTTTAAAAAAAAAAAAAAACCTCCCCCACCACAGGGGCGCCTGGGTGGTTCGGCTCAGGTCATGATCCCAGGGTCCTGCATCAGGCTCCCTGCTTGATGGGAAGTCTGCTTCTCCCTCTCCAACTCCCCCTGCTTGTGTTCCCTCTCTCTCTGTGTCTCCCTCTGTCAAAAAATAAATTAAAATCTTTAAAAATAATAATAATAAAAGCTCCCCCACCAACTCAGTAATCCTAATGGGAGGACAGAGTTTATGATGATCACTGGAAGAAACAGGAAGTTGGCACAAATGTATGGCATTACAAAGTATATGGTTCAGCCTTGGGCATTGTCTCAGTTAATTCTTGCAACAAGCTGCCCCCTGCTGTGGTCTCATTAGCCCGTGAAGAACCTGAGGCTCCCAGAGCTTCGGGGGCTTGGCACCCCGCCCCACCTCCACTCCCCAACAAGGGCAGTTTTGCTGGCCTCGACTGGGCATCCGCCTGGCCTGGATCTCAGGGAAGACTGCCTGTCCACTTGGCTCTTTGCACCTTTTCCAGGTGCTAAAAAAGCCTGTTGGCAGCCCAGTGCTCGGGCAGAACTGGGGCTGGGAGAACTCCACAAAGGGAGCGTGGGGAGACAGGAAGAGAGAGTTGGAGGACACCTTAGGGTTGGGCCCAGAATGGGGAGCCCCAAGGACTCATCACCCCAGGCCTTTTCTGGGGTTTTCTACTAAGGCCTGCCCCTGTGCTTGGTGCTTTAAGTGAGCCATCTCCTGTGTGTTCACATGATCTCTGAGGGAGATAACACTCCCAGGATCGTCACATGGTATCCCTGCTTTGCAGATGAGGAAACTGAGGCCCAAAGACTCTGGAGAGCCTGCCCCGGGGTCACCGGTGGGGTCACCGGTGCGATCAGGATGTCTGCGACGGCTCTCCCACCACTCTGGACATCAGAGGCAGGGTCCCCGGGGAAAGCGGGGCGGGGCGGGGGGCTGGGGACCGGCGAGGAAGGGGTGGGGCTGAGCCGGCAGCCCCCGCCACCCGGCCGCCCTAACGGTCTCCCGTCCTCCCGCGCAGGCCCTTCCTCGTGCTGCCGCCGCTGATGGAGTGGATCCGGGTGGCCGTGGCGCACGCCGGCCATCGCCGCAGCTTCTCCATGGACAGCGACGACGTCCGCCAGGCGGCCCGGCTGCTTCTGCCCGGCGTGGACTGCGAGCCGCGCCAGCTCAGGTAGGGCCGGGCCGGGCCGGGGCCCCGCGAGCGAGGGGCGCCCCTCCGGGGGGAGAGCGGGCCCCGCCGGCCGCGCGCAGGCCTCCGGGCGCAGCGCCCCCGCTTCCCGCCGGCCGGAGCCCCGCCCCGCGCTGGGCGCCCCGCGGACCGTGCGGGCTCGGCCGTAGTAGTGACAGACGCGGGGCTGACGAGCAGCGGGTCCCTGGACTGGCGGGGAAGAGGGAGGACAGGAGCAAGGCTGCGTGGGAATGCGCCGGTTCTTCGAGGACCAGAGAACCGTGTGCTTCTTTCTATTCCCCTTCTTTCTGCTCTCATTCTGCTCCTCTCCCGCCCGCCTTCTTCCCTCTCCCCACAAGAAACGCTGGGCTTCCTGTAGTTTCTGACAACACCTTGCAGGGGACAGTTGCTGGCTGAGAAAGAGCACAGCTCTGCTTTTTTGCATACATGGGGATGGCTTGGCTCACTCTTTCCTAGGTCTGTATCCACGTCTCTCCTCTTTCAGGCTAGGAATTCTTCTTGGGCCACTCAGGGACCCCATGCTTGGGGGCTCATTTTTACCCAAAGCAAAAGAAGTACAATTACTCACTCCTGCTGAGTCAAAACCTGGGTCTAAATGCAAAAAGCAGGAAGCCGGGGGCTGTGTGTGCCTGTGTGTGCACTGTCTGGACTCCTTGTGCTGTCTTTCAGGGGTCATGGTCACCATTTCCTTTCTTTTTTTCCCAGCTTTGTTGAGATACAATTGATACCACATTGTGGAGGTTTTAGATGTACAGGGTGTTGATTTGATACATTTAAATATTGCACAGTGATGACCACCACAGCTTTAGCTCCCATCTCCGTCCTGTTACACAGTAACCATTTCTTTTTTGTGGGCAGAACATTTAAGACCCACTCTCTTAGCAACTTTTGGGTGTATAGGATACAGTATTTTTAGCTATAATCACCATGCTGTACATGAGTCCCCAGAACTTACTCATCTTATAACAGGAAGTGTGTACCCTTGGACCAACATGTCCCCATTTCCCCCACCCACCTGCCCCTGGCAACCACCATTCTACTCTCCGTTTCTCTGAGCTCAATTTAAATTCCACATATAAGTCTCTCTCTGTCTGCCTTATTTAACTTAGCATAATGCCCTCAAGGTCCATCCAAGCTGTTGCAAATGGTAGGGTTTCCTTCTTTCTCATGACTGAATAATATTCCATTATGTACATAAATATTTTTTCACATCAACTTTATCCATTCATCCATTGACAGACACTCCGGTTGTTTCCATATCTTTTTTTTTTTTTTTTAAAGATTTTTTATTTATTTGACAGAGAGACAGCGAGAGCAGGAACACAAGCAGGGGGAGTGGGAGAGGGAGAAGCAGGCTCCCTGCCGAGCAGGGAGCCCGATGCGGGACTCGATCCCGGGACCCTGGGATCATGACCTGAGCTGAAGGCAGACGCTTAATGACTGAGCCACCCAGGTGCCCTTGTTTCCATATCTTGACTTTTGTGACTAATGCTGCAGTTGAACGTGGGGGTGCAGATGTGTCTTTGAAATCCTGTTTTCGTTTCCTTTGGAGATAAACCCAGAAGTGGGATTACTGGATCATAGGGTAGTTTATTTTTCATTTTTTGAGGAACTTTCATACTGTTTTCTCTGGTGGAATGGTGGCTGTACCAATATACATTTCCACCAACAGTGCACGGGGATTCCCTTTTCTCCACATCCTCACCAACACTTGTTATTTCTTAGCTTTTTGAAGAGAGCCATTCTAACAGGCGTGAGGTGATAGCTCCTTGTGGTTTTGATTTGCATTTCTCAGCATCTGGAGTTTCTAAACAGTTTTGGGGGGGGTTCATTCAGTTTGTGAGGTCTCTGAGTTCCTTGAGTGTCCATGTCCCTGGGTGTAATGCTTCTGAGCTGTTTGGGGGTCTGTATCCCTGGGTGTGAGATCTTCGAATTGCTGAGAAGTCTGTGTCACAGTGTCTGTGGGCTGTTGGCAGGTCTGTGCTCACATTTTGAGCTGTCTGGCTACTTGAGGATCTGTGCCCCAGGTTTGAAGTCTCCCAGCCATTTGGTGTGGTCTGTGCAGGGTTGGAAGTCCCTAGGTTCCTTGTGGGTTCTACGTCCTGGATTGCTGGTCTCTGAACTCAGAGTACAAGCTCTCTGAGCTGTTGAAAGGGTCTTTATCAATGTGTTAAGATCTATTGGCTGGTTGGAGTCTTTGTTCTTGGGGGCCCTGAACTGGCTAGCTGTTTCCCAGGGTGTGAGGTCTCTGGCTGTTTGGGAATTTGTATTCTTGGTGTATGGTATACAAGATAGTTTTGGGTGTGTGTCCAAAATATGTCTGTCCGCAGGTCTCTGCTCTGTTTCTATATCTATCTCCAGATTGTGAGGTTCTGGAAGTATTTGGGGAGTCTGTATCCAGAGTATCTCATCCCGAACACTTGGGTATCTGTGTTCACTGGAGTGAATCCCTTGAGCCATCTGTCGGTCTCCGTTTACAAGCTGTGTGGGCATCTCTGTCTAGAGTATGAGAGCTGAGAAGTTTGGGTGTCTATGTCCAAGGCATGGGTTGTCTGAGTGGTTTGAGGGTCCTCATCTCAGAGTTTGAGGTCTCCAAGTTGTTTGTTAAATGTTTAATGTCCATCTGCTGTTGGGGATTTGTGCTGATGAGTGGGGTTTCTGAACTTTTTTGGTGATCTGTGTTTCAAGGTGTGAGTCTAAAATATGTACAGAACTCATACAACTCAATAACAAAAAACCAAACAATCTGATTATAAAACGGTCAGAGGATCTGAATAGACATTTCCCCAAAGAAGAAACGTCGAGAGATGTTCAACATCACTCATCATCGAGAAAATGCGAGTCAAAACCACAATGAGAGATCACCTCACACCTGTCAGAATGACTGTTATTAAAAAGACAAGAAACAACAAGTGTTGGTGAGGATGTGGAGAAAGGAGAACGCTCATGCACTGTTGGTGGGAATGCAAACTGGTGCAGCTGTTGTGGAAAACAGTATGGAGCTTCCTCAAAAAATTAAAAATAGAACCACTTTATGATCCAGCAGTTCCATCTGAAGAACACAAAAACACTAACTGGAAAAGATACATGCACCCCTGTGTTTATTGCACATTGTTTACACTGGCTAAGATATGGAAACACCCTGTGTCTATCGATAGATGAATGAATAAAGATGTGGCAAATATATATATATATGGTGGAATACTACTTAGCATAAAACCCAGTGAAATCTTGCCATTTACAACAACACGGATGGACCTTGAGGGTATTATGCTAAGTGAAATAAGTCAGACAGAGAAAGACAAATACTGCAGGATTTCACTTATATGTGGAATCTAAAAAAGCCAAAACAACAACAACAACAAAAACCCAGACTCATAGATACAAAGAACAGATTGGTGGTTGCCAGAGGAGAGGGGAATGGGGCAGTGGGCAAAATGGGTGAAGGGGATTAAGAAGTACAGACTTCTAGTTATAAAATAAATAAGTCATGAGGATGGGGAATATGTTCAGTAATACTTATGAACTTGTAAGGTGACCGATGGTAACTAGACTTCTGGTGGTGATCATTTCACAATGTATACAAATGTCAAATCACTATTGGGTACATCTAAAACTAATATAATACCATACATCAATTATGTCTCAATAAATAAAAATAAATTTTTAAGACACCTTAGGACAGACGTCTTCAAAGATTTAAGAAGCCTCACACGCTAAACACACTCGAGATACTTCACACTCAAACTTTGAAACCCACACCCTAAATGAGTTCAGAGACCTCACACCTTGAATACAGAACCCCAGATGCCATAGATGCAAACTTGGACCACAGACCCTCAAAGAGGTTAGAGACTTCACACCTGAACACACACCGTCAAAGACTTCCGACTCCTACATAATCACCATTTTCAAATCCCGGCTGCGCCTCCAATGAGGAACTGCCCTTCCTCTGAAATTCATCTAGCCCAATCATGTGACCAGGCTGCAGAGATTTCCACCCTTCCAGGATCTGACTGGGGTCTGCAAGGAAAGGGAGGGTTTGCAGCATAAAACAGAGCCCCCTGAAGACCCAGAGGCGCCCCTCCACCCGGGACCACGCAGGGGGCTGATCTAAGTTATCATTGCTGGCATTTGTTGAATACTTACTGTATGCTGGGCTCCTTGAAGTGCTTTACACAGATTAATTAATATGTAATATTTCCCAAACCTTATGAGGTGGATACTGTTATCATGCCCACTTTATAAATAAGGAAACTGAGGCACAGATAGGTTAAATAACATGCCCGAGGTCATAGGACTAGTAAGTGATGAAGCCAGGATATGGATTCAGGTGGCCCAGACCTCCAGGCCCACAGTCCTAACCACTGAGTTGTACTCTCCTTGGGTTTCTGTCTAGGCTATCTAGGCAGTTTCTACCTGCACGGCCATTCCTTATACCTTGCCACCTGGAATAACAGCATGTCTTGGGGGGAGGCTAAGGAGCAGTCATTTATTGAGCACCTACTGTGTGCTAGTTATCAATTACAGGAGGAGATTTACATTCATTACTTGTCTCCTTTAATCCCTGAGGCAGCCTCCTGAGGTGAGTATCATCTTCCCATTTTACAGATTAGGAAGCCGTTGGGGGGACAATTTATAGATGGAGGTACCAGAGATGAGGTCCTCGTGGCTCATACTCCAAAGCCCATCCTCTGCCCGCAAGACTCCCCTGCTGCCTCTTTCCCAGAAGTGGCACCTTACCTGCAGGCTCTCTCCCACCACCTCACTTGCTGTCCCCAGCTCGAGTCGGAGCTGTCCTCAAGGCTCCAGCTCTTCTCTTTGCAACAGTCCTGAGTCTGCTGGGTGGCAGGGAAAGTAAGATATTTCCTTAACTGTGGCTGTCCAAGTATTCCTTCTTGTTTGTCATGCTCTCAAGAGATTCCATAGCTTAAAGGTTAGGAGATTGGGCTCCAGAGTCCCATTGTCTAGATCCAAATCCCACCGCCATGGTTAATTAGCTGTGCATCTTTGGGCAAGCTAGTTACCCTCTCTGGACCTTTGTTTCCCAATCCATAACATGTCCATTATGAAAACAGCCCCCCTCAGAGGTTGGTACAGGCACAAAGTGGGGCCAAGAACATGAAACACCTGTACAGATAAGGCCTAAAAGGAAGAAAGTGCTCACGACATGGTCTTTATTAGCTAGCACTGCCCCAGGCCTCTACTATCCCTGAAATAACAATGGAGACTCGTACCTATGTATTGCTTTATAATTCTTTTTTTTAAGATTGTATTTATTTAATTAAGAGAGAGAGAGAACAAGCTATGGGGGGGGGGGTGGCAAAGGGAGAGAGAGAAGCAGACTCCCCACTGAGCAGGGAGCCCGGTGCTGGGCTTGATCCTAGGACCCCAGGATCATGACCTGAGCTGAAGGCAGACACTTAATGGACTGAGCCATGCAGGTGCCCCATATTGCTTTATAATTCTTAAAGGCTCTTAACATTTTCTCATGTGAACCTCAAACCAGATACTGTTGTTATCCAGGAAAGTAGTGCTGTCCCATTTTACAGAGGAAGAAATCAAGGCCCAGCAAGATTAGGTAACTCTCCCAGCATCACACGGATACTAAGTGACAGGATTAAGAGCCCAGACACCCAGAGATACAACCAATTTTTCTGGTTCCCCAACCCTAGACCTAGACTCAGCCCTCTTCAAGGATGCTAACGACCCTCTTCCAGATGCTTCTTTTCCTTGTTGCAATTCTGTAGACTGAGCATGAGCTTCCAGGGGCCACTGTCCATCCCCGTGCCCCTCGTCCAGCATGGAGCTCTTACTGGTATCCAGGACGCGAGCATAATGCCCTGGCAGGCCAGAATGCACACATGGATAGCGGGGAAACAAAAGAAGTCAGTTCCATTCAGTCTCCAGGCTATTTTTAGTCCTTTAGCTCTCAATTCTTGACTCCTTTGTCTCCAGAATCATGAATGATATGTAGAAGACGTACTCATCGACTGGCCCAGCTAAATGTTCAAGTTTGGAAATCATTTTTGAAGAGAAAAAGAAAATACAGTATTTCATTAGCTTTCCTAAATAGTAAGTGTAAAACTCAGAAATTCCATTAACTAGACTAAATTCAGTACATGACGGATGCACCAGTTTAAAAAAAAAAAAAAAAAAAAGACTATTTTTCAGTCTAGGCAATTTACAGACACATCTATACATATATTTTCCCACCTCATTTCATGTGACCTGAAGCAGGAATTGCTGTCTCCAGTCTGCAGGAAGTTTTGCTCATTCAGATATCCAACAAATAGGTATTGGACACCTACTCTGTGCCTGGCACTCAGTCTTCATGGCGCGCAGTCCCCAACAATTGTGCAAGGCAGGTTTTATTATCCCATTTTACAGATAGGAAGGCTGAGGCTCACTGAGGCTGTGGAAATTGTCTGAGGTCACACAGCTACTGTGAGGCACGTGAGTTCTAGAATGGAGGACTTGGCGAGGGAAGGTAACAACACAGTCTCCTTGTCGCCCTCCCCTCCCCACTCTCAGACGTTCATCCTCCCAGTTGCCAGGTAGGCTCTTAGTTCTGGGCTGGGCTGAGCAGAGCTCAGAGCTTGAAGCTCGCCTCTCTCAATAAACAGCCCTAGAAAGGGGCGGGTCCTTGGATGTTCTAACAAATTCAGGAACTTGGGATCTTGGTGTTGGCGGCTAGTGTCGTGACTATTAGCACATATAATTACCTACCAGCTGGCCGAGGTGTCCTGGTGGGAGGCAGCCTGGGATACCAGCTGGGACAGAACAACCGAGTCAAGGATTCTCAGGTCTGATGCTAGCGCAGCCATTGATTTTCAGAGCGACCTTGGCCAAATGCGGCCCGAGCGCTTCTTTTGTCTTTATTCAGCTATGGTAAAGCCTCACCATGGTGATCGGGTTTATTCAAAAGGAACACCATTTGATGGGACTGCAGTCTGTAAGCTGACAGGGGTGACCCATTTATTCTTCCTTAATTAAAGTATCAGATAATCTAAACCTGGGACATTAGGCCTTTTCTTTTTTTCTTTTCCCTCTCCTTTGGGGGGGGAGGGGAGGCAGTAGAATAAAGGAAAGAACAAATAAGACATCCTGGCAGGGTTTGTACATTTTCTTATTAATGATTGGTCTTGAAACATTTTAGAAATACAAAGACTAAATACTGTTTATTTCCCCATATTTGTAAGAGGCAGTTTTTCTGCTCCAGAGTAGGGCTGTATTAAAATAATGATAATAAGGCGTGTTCTCAAATCCTAACTTAGCTGATAAACAGCACCTACCAACAGGATTTGGGGGTTGTTAGAACCACGAGCTCGCTCCAGGAAATGGCTGCTCTTTTTGCAAAGAGTGTCTCTTAAATTCAAACCAGATTTTGAGCTGTCCCAAAATGGGTAAGTTTGGGAGTGGTACAGTGCAAAGGGTATCAGGATAGGATACCAGGGTCATCATTATGTTCTTTCCTTCACTCTTTCATTGTATTTATTGAGCACCTACTAGGTGCCAAACCCCACTCTAGATGCTCTCATCTGGGTCTGCTGCTTTGTAACAGGTGACCTTGGGCAAGTCACTTCACCCGCCTCATGGGATGAGATTCATTCCCTGTAAAGATGGGGGCGACAGCTGCTTCATGGGGTGGGGAACCCCAGAAGGGAGTCGAGTATGAATTTAACGAATTGCACCAGAGCTTGATCTGCTACTTTTAACCCTTCTCAGGTCTCCTGGACACCTTTTGAGGTTAACAGGCTTTGTCATTTGTCCAGTTTGGGTCAAACTAGGTTCTAAGGTGAAGGTTGCACCACAACAGTACCTGTCTTAAGATTCTGGTACCTTGGGGCGCCTGGGTGGCTCAGTTGGTTAAGCGACTGCCTTTGGCTCAGGTCATGATCCTGGAGTCCTGGGATCGAGTCCCACATCGGGCTCCCTCCTCAGCAGGGTGTCTGCTTCTCCCTCTGACCCTCCCCCCTCTCATGGTCTCTGTCTCTCATTCTCTCTCTCTCAAATAAATAAAATCTTAAAAAAAAAAAAGATTCTGGTACCTTCCACCCAGCCTTATAATGACAGCTGGGAGTTTGGGTTCGTTTACCAAACATGTATGGGGTGCTGATGATCGGCCAGTGCCCATGGGGGGCATAGGGACACCACATCAGGGCCACAGCATCTGGTGGTCACCGAGTCACCTAGAAGACAGACCTCATCCTGCTAGAGCTGTTGGCCCTCATTCCTATAAGAAGAGGATCAGCCAGATGAGGGGAGTTCTGGCTCTTGATGTCAGAAGGAGAGATGCTCTCCATCGTCCTCCCCGCATCTGTATGGAGCCAGGCCTTGTTCTGGGCACAGAGACCCCAGGACTGAGGCACCACTGGGGAGATGCGGACAATAAACAGTAGTAACAAATGGGCAAGGTGATTTCAGAGTCTGAGTGCTACAAAGAAAGTGAACCTGTGTGGGGCAGATAGGAATTGAGGAGGCGTTCAGAGAGCACCTTGGGCTCCAAAGGGGAAAGACAGTGTGACGCTCCTGCTTTATTTAAGGGTACACTTGCTATCATGGGCAGGAGACCCTGAAGGAAGAAGGGAGGGGATCTGGAGCCACATCCACAGCAGCCATTTCCCTCAGTCACTTCCACATCGACCCCTGAATCCAGCCCTGGGGCCTCCCCGTCTGTCCCTCAGAAGGTCATGGAGGTGGAGCACCTGGGCCCTGGCGTGGCTCCGTGGGCCCTGGAAGGCTCCCCAGCCTCTCACAGAGTCAGAAGTCACTCTCTCTCTCCTTCCTTGGAACGCCCTTGTCCTTGCCTGGCTCCGGAAAATTCCTCAGCTCCCCGCAGCCTCTTGGGCTGGGCCGGGCTGAAGGTGCAGCCACAGAGTGCCAGCCGCCTCCTCAGTCCAGTGGGCATGAAATCCGTGCTGCAGGCCCCATGGTGACCCCAGCGAGCCTCCGCCGCCCCACACTAATGTCAGTGCATTAGTGCCTCCTGGAAGACAAACCTGCCCTCGCCCTGATCCCAGGAGAGTCACCGTGGGGCTCCCCTGTCCTCCCCTAACGGCGTCGGGGTCAGGCCATGAAGCCTGCTCCGGGAGCTGAGCTAGCAGGGCGGTCCTGCCCTCCGCAGGCGCACACCGAACACCTACCGTGTGGCTGTCACACCATCTGGGGGTGGCAGGGGGCAGGACAGAGAGGTCTCCAAGTAATTACAGAAAAATGTGCTAACTCTTCAAATATAGGGCAGTCCAGACCGCGCCCCAGGAGGGCTAGAAAGGCAGGAGGTGCCCTTTGATGTGAATGCTGCAGAATGAACAGACTGATCAGGTAGAGAAGGTGAAGAGAGCAGAGGAAGGGAAGTCCGTCCACACAGGGGGAACCGCGTACGCCTCCAGTTGGGAGCGTGTGTTGGAAGAAACAAGGAATTCAGACCATTCGAGCGCCACGGCTCTGAGCCGCCTCCTGGGGGCCAGGCCCTGAACCAGGCATGGGACATGGCGCAGAGTGCGGGGCTGAGATCTGCATGTGGGGGGTCTTTCGTGCAGAAGTCTGACTGCGTTTGCAGGAGGTGGGAGCCATCGCGGACTTTGAGCAGGGAGACGACACCAGATTTGTATTTTATTTTTTTTTAAGATTTATTTATTTATTTTAGAGAGAGAGCAAGGGAGAACGAGTGTGGGGGGAGGGGCAGAGAGCGGGAGAGAGAGAGAGAATCTCAAGCAGACTCCACGCTGAGCGCAGAGCCCAAGGCAGGGCTCAGTCTCAGGACCCTGAGATCATGACCTGAGCTGAAATTAGGAGTCAGATGCTTAACCGACAGAGCCACCCAGGTGCCCCCAGATTTGTATTTGGGCAAGAGGGGCTGGTGGCCGTGTGGATGATGGGCGGAGGCGGGCGGGGGTGGGCCAGGGGTCCAGAAGCGGTTGCGGGAACACAGGTGAGAGCAGCCGGCTGCCGGACTGAGAGGTGGGGAGGGCTGGAGACACAGCGAAGTTGAAGGGGCAGGACTTGGTGACCCGTGCAGGGGTGAGGGAGTGAGGGGTGTTAGGCGTGACCCCGGCAGCCGGGGTGGGGGTGATGCTGGGGCGTTAGTGTTTCCTGGGGACGGAGTTCGGTTTGGGAAGATGAAAAGGCTCCCGGGATGAGTGGTGGTGACCGTGGCACAACAGTGGGAACGTACTCAATGCTACGGAACGGCACACCTGAAAATGCTTGGGATGGTAAATCTGTGTTGCGTATATTTTACCACCATTTTTTTTTTTAATGGCCGTGTTGCCAAATGAAAAATACCACGCAGGATAGTGTATAAGGTGTCAGCTTTGTGTGAAGAATGCACTTGTGTTTGCTACCCGTGTCAGGCTATCTCTGGAAGGGTAGATATGAAACCGCTACCCGGGGTGGTATTGGTTTGGCAAACTGGGTGTATGGGTTTCCTGTGGCTTCTGTAACAAAGTACCGTGGACAGGATGGCTTAGAACAACAGACAGGTATGGTCTCACAGTTCTGGAGGCCAGTAGTCCAAAATCAAGGTGTCAACAGGGATGTGCTCCTTTCAGATCCTCTGTGGGAGGATCCTTCCTTGCCTCTTCCAGCTTCTAGAAGCTCCGGCTGTTCCTTGGCTTGTGGCAGCATCACCCCAATCTCTGCCTCCTCCTCACGTGGCCTTCTTCTCTCTGTATCTCCATCCACATTTTCATCTGCTTATAGGGACACCAGTCCTATTGGATTAAGACCCACATCTTAACTTGATTACATCCAGAAAGACCCTATTTCCAAGTAAAGTTACAGGTGGGGAACTAGATGTCAACATATTGATGGGGGAACATAATTTAACCCATCACACGGGGGGACAGAGATGGGAGGGAAACTCACCTGACTGTTGGATTTTGTAGCATGTGGTACCTATTCCCCTCACCAGATTTTTACAGTAAAAAGTCACTCTGGGGTTTCTGTCTTGGGAGAGTATGTAGCTAGGGATGCTATTAACAAGTACAGGACAAAGACAATATGGGATAAGTAATGATGGGTTCAGTTTTGAATATGCCAAAGGCAAGTTGCCACCCCAGCTGGTTGTCCACTGAAATGAGAGGGTCCGTGTAAGGCTTTTTCACCAGAGCAAGCTTGCCAGGGAGTCAGCTGCTCTCCCCGAGCATCTAACAGAGAGGAAGCAGAGCACAGTGGTTAGGAGTGTGGGCCCTGCCGCCTGACACCTGAGTTCCAGTCCTCGCGTGACCACTTACTCTCTACGTGACCTTAGGTGAGTTGCTCACCTCTCTAGGCCTCAGTTTCCGTATCTGCAAAATGGGGGATCGCCCACCTCATAAGGTTGTGGGTGGATCAAATAAAAATATATATTTATGGGGCGCCTGAGTGGCTCAGTCGGATAAGCAGCCAACTCTTGATTTCAGCTCAGGTCATGGTCTCAGGGTCGTGAGATCGAGCCCTGAGTCTGGCTACGTGCTTAGTGCAGAGTCTGCTTATCCCTCTCCGTCCCCCTCTGCCCCTTACCCGCTTGCTCTCTCTCTCTTTCTCCCTCTCTCTCTCTCTCCAAAATAAGCAAATAAAATCTTTTAAAAAAACTAAAAATAATATATATTTATTAGCACCATGTGGCATATAAACCATGTAGTACACTGTGTCATAGTAAATGCACATTAAATATTGGTGATTATCTTTATTCCACCACTTGGGACCAAGAAGGTCTTCTCCTCCTTGTTGTGAAAAACAATAGCCTCAACTTCCTCTGAGAGAGAGGGGAAATAAGTATCTTGATGAGATGTGGTCGTATAGCACCGGGGATAGGGCTTGTGGCCCAGACTGAGGCCAGGCATGTCTCCACCCTTCTGTGTCCAATGCTGAGGCAGCCACCCCAGCATGCCGGAAGAGAATCAGCCCAGCCAGCTAACCGGGGGCCCCGCTCCCCACCCCAGTGACAAGCAGGAGTTTTGAAAGTCATCACTGGCTAGAGTACCGCACCTCCTCAAAGCAGCCGAGCACCCATCACCAGCTGCATTTGCAACCTTAAGTGGGGTCACTAGTGGGAAGAGGTAGCAGAAGGAAAGGAGGATGTGTGGACAAAGGCACATATGGCTCCTGATTGGCAGGGCCTTGCCCCAGGTGAGCAAGAAGTTAGGGAAGAGGTTAGGGGGCATAGAATATTCCAGAAGAAAGGGTCATGCAGCATGGACTTAGACAGCTGGCTTCCTTATCTTGTTAGAGCTGGGGCAGAAATCAGATATACTGGAATTCTGGGGCCTACCACAGAGCCTGCACATAGGTGGGTCCAGTAGGTAATTGTGGAAAGATAGAAGGGAGGAAGGAAGGGAGGAAAGGAGGAAGGGAGGGAGGGAGGGGAGTTGAGTTATACTAGGTATGTTGCTGCTACTGTAAATAAACAGACTAAGACTTTTCCTGGACTAATGCAGATGCAAAAAGGCTTCAACGTGGAGACGTGGGTAGTCGGATAAGAGTCAGGTGTCTCGAAGAGAGGTCTCAACTCCGGAGGCCTTTGGGGGAGACACTGGCAGACGGGTGACCACCAATGCCCCAGGGAAGGTACTGATGAAGAGGAATCACCGTGACATAAAGGGAGAGAGGCCCTAGGTCAGAGAAGAGCCCGAAGAAGGTGAGGTAGTGGGTGCCAAGGGAACCCAGGTGGAGAGGGGGCCACCGGAACCCCAGGCAGCTGCAAGGGACGCGCCCTCTGCAGCGGGGCTTTCTACACCTGGGTGGGGGCAGAAACCATATTGCAGGCGACAGACAGTTTGCCAACACTTGGGATTTGTTCCGAGCTTTCAGAGTGTTAAAAGCAAAACAGAAACACATTGTGATGCTTGCAGCAACACCGAGAACTACATCTTAAATGGCATTTGGGGCTCACTTCCAAATTGGAGCTTCCCATCCAAGCTGGCTTTGTGAGGGAGTAGTTTGCCATATGGGATTTGGCTTCCAGGGAACAGGGACTTTTTTTTTTCTTTCTCTTTTTTGCCCTCCTCTTGAGTCTGTTAAATTTCTGCCCAGGGTGCTTCTTGACTTACCTGCCAGTGAATCTTTTAAACTCTAGTTTAAAATATTATTTACGCAGGAACAGTATCTTCCCTTCACAATTAGGCAGGCAACCAGTACTTATTACAGAGGCATGTGCTTAGTACAAAGTACTTAGTACAAAGCCATGACAACAAAGGGGCTTTGGGTGACAGGGAAGGAGCAAGTCCCCTCCTTCAGCTTGTCTGTAGTCTTCGCGACGTGCTGGGTGTGCGGGCCGTTTTTCCAGAATGAACTTCCCTTTCATCAGTTCATTAAATTGCTCTAGGAAATGTTAAGAACCACCAGACTCAATGATCTCCAAAGGCCTGCCTAGCCCTGAAGATTATTCCGTCTTGTGGCCTGACGTTAGATGTGCAGATGGGAATGAGACTTTTACCTGTGGGGGAAACTGAGGCACACAAAAAATGGAAAGAAATAGGTGGAGCTTCAGCTCATGGCCACTCCTATATCTTAGCAGATGATAGAGGGAACTAATGATCAAGAACCTGTCTGGACCAGACACTGTCCTGGGTGCTTCTCACACTCTGCTCCATTCAGCTATATGAAGGGTCTTTCTTTTCCTCGGCACACTGAGAACCCCGGGGCTCCCGGGGGTTAGGAAACCTGCCCACCATCACATGTAGGATGTGTCCCATCTTAGATTCAAACCAAGTCTGTCTGACTCCAAAGCCCAGTTCTCTCTGCCAAAGGGGTAGCTCCAGTCAGAGAATCAACATTGGGAAATGTGAAAGTCACTTTGAACGAGGCCCACAGATTCATCTTGAAAGGCTCAGCCTCCAGCCTTAGTTCCTCTTAGAAATTCGGGTGCATGGCAGCCTCTTGCACCAACCTAATAGAGCCAGCGTGGGCCAGTGCCAAAGATCCTCGTGAAGACTTAACGTGGAAATATTCTACCAAATGGCCGAGAAATATATGAAAAGGACTCAACCTCACTAGTCATCCTGAAATGCATTCGAAACCACACCCAGGTATGCCTTTCACACCCATCGGATCCAGCAAAAAAGTTACAGTGTGATGATACCAGATTTGGGCAAAGATGTAGGACGGTGAGACCACTCTGTGCCATCGGGCACTCTGAATTTACGTTCACGTAAACTTGAAAACACATTCTTCCACTCTTAGGTCTATGTCCCGGAGAATCCTCCGTATGGAAATAAGGAGGCGTATACAAAGGAGTTCATTTTGTATTCATAATAGCAAAATAAAGAAAAAGGAAAAGAAACAAGCTGTCTACAAGAGAAGGAATGAATAAATGTTCATTCAATAGAATACCAAGTAGCAAGGAAAATAAATGAACCAGATCTACATGTTATTACACAGCCAAATCCCAGAAACGTAATATTGTGTAAAAAAAAGAAAAAAGAAAAGCAAATCGAGGCAGGATTCTGTGTAGTGTGCTAACATTTACATAAAGTTTACCAAAATGCAAAACAGTCTGTATATTATCAGGAATTGAGTAAAAGTCATAAAATGTATAAAGCATGCATAAGGATGATAAATGTCAAACTGAAGAGAGAAGGTAATCTCAGGAAGGTGGACAACATGATAGAATCAGGAGGGGTGTGTAGTACTTACTACAGTGCTTTGTGTGCACTTACAATGCTTTATTTTTTCCGCTGGGTTGGGTGGTGAGCATATAGGTGGTCATTGTATTACCTTTTTATTTTATGTGTGCCCTAAATTAATTTATTAACAATAAAAGTTAGTTAGCCAGTGTTTGTAACAGCATATTTAGAAGGCCAGTTCTGGGATGTTAATAAGCATTATTTTTTAAAAGTGGCAAGTGGTCCAATAAATTTGGGGAACACCGGCCTAAATAAAAATCAAACAGGTTTTTAAAAACTCTCAGTGCTTTTAACAACCTATGTTTCTTGTACGTCCCAAGGAGAAGGTTATCCTATTTAAATACTGTACAGCAGGGCTGGCAAACTAGAGCTGTCTGTCTCCTGTTTTTATAAATGAAATAGCCTGGACCACCAGCCACACCCATTTGCTTATTATAGTCTGTGGCTGCTTTCACACAGCAGCAGAATTGAGTAGTTACGACAGAGACCGTATGGCCCACAAAGCCTAAAATATTTACTAGTCGGCCTTTTGCAGAAAACATTTGTGCACCCATCATAGAGCATCTTACGGGACTGGTGTCCCTGGGAGTGTTGGAATGGTCACACTCAAGCTTTGCCCTTGTACCGCAACCACTGATGCATGTGTGTATTTGTGAAAATTATTACACAGAAGACCCCTAGTCCTTTCTAGATTCCTTGGAGGATGGTGTGTGTACTTTTCTCTTTGAATCTCCAACACCTAACCCAGTAGCGGCATGTACTTGGCACTTCCTGTGTGCTTCCCTGAATTGATTTTTTTTTTAGATTTTTTATTTTTTTATTTTTTATTTTTTATTTTTTTTGACAGAGAGAGACACAGCAAGAGAGGGAACACAAGCAGGGGGAGTGGGAGAGGGAGAAGCAGGCTTCCTGCGGAGCAGGGAGCCCGATGCTGGGCTCGATCCCAGGACCCTGGGATCATGACCTGAGCCAAAGGCAGACGCTTAACAACTGAGCCACCCAGGCGCCCCTTCCCTGAATTGATTTTAATTTAAAAACCCATTTGTGGAATGGACTCATTAGGATACAGATTCATTAGCTGTAACAGACCTGCAAAATACCTGTGGTTTGGATAAGACAGGAGTTTGAAATTCTCCCGCACACAATGGTCCAGGCATGAGCAGTCTGGGGCTGTTATGGCAACTCCAAGCCAGGCACCCAGGCACCTTCCCTCTTGTTGCTCTGCCATCCCGTAAGTGATGGCATGGCGTGATATGACTGACCCCACCCACCAGGAATTCCTTTCTTTAGTGGGAAGAGGGCAAGTAGAAGGATAGAGCAGACTCCAGAGATTGCACATACCACTTCCCTTACTTCCTGTTGATCAGCGCTTAGTCGTGTGGCCGTATCCGATTGCCCAGAAGCCACCTTTCTCTGGGCAGCCATGTGCCCAGCTAAAAATTCAGGTCCTACAACAATACATGAAGGAGATAAAGGACTCTCTGGAGGACTCCTCAACAACCAGCCTTTACCAAAGAGGGGTACATGAAGGGCTTGCGAAAATTAGGGGTGACTCTTTTCTCTAAAGGATAGGCCTCATTTTCGACTCTTTTAAAATATGCCATGATGCCAAAGCAAGTGATGATGCCTTATTACTTTCTATACAAAAGAACATGACAGCACATTCAGAAATGAGCACACTAGTTTCATCCCCCTGGGTGTTTGTAGCCCTTGCATTTGAGAGAGCTCTTTTTTCACATATTTGAACGGACCCGGAATTTCTGTTTTGTGGGGAGGCAAACACAGTGGGTTTTGCCACTAACTGGCCATCTACTTCTGCAGAGGAGAAAGGTTCCAGGCCCCTTGGGATCTCTCACAAGGCAGAAGAGATTGGCTGGGAGGAAGACATGGAAGCACACTTTCTTTACCTTATCCGAGATAGGTTAATGAGCCGGCCCTTCTCTGTACTTTGGTAGCAGCATTAAACAGCAAGTAGACACAATTTTTGGACAAAGATTTCTCCTAGGAACTTGGCACCATCACACATCCCATTTGCTGCAATAATACAATTTTTTTCCTTACAGAGGTGCACGGAGATCTTGGTGTGACTTTACTTCAGCACCAAACAGTCTCAATTTGTTCATCTTTTTGCTACCCAAAAGAAAAGGAAAAACTCATCAGCTTGGGGGCCTGGAAGCCTATGAAAGGGAATTTGGCTTTTTGGGAAAGCGTGTTGAGCAGGGCTGGTGTCCAAGTCAGGCCTGTCGTCCTCTGAATTGTCATTTCACAATTCATTTCTGAGGCACCATTTTATGGTCATGCTTACAGAATCCTGTAATGGGAACTGCTTAATCTATACGAGATGATGCAAAAAAAAAATGTTATTACCCTCCACCAGGATTTCTCAACCTCAACCTTTCTCAACTGTGGACATCTGGGGCTGGATTATTCTTTGTTTGGGGGGGGGCGTGGTGCTGTGCATTGTAATTGCACATTTCAGCAGCATCTGTCTACCTACCAGACACCAGCAATACCTCCTTAGCTGTCACCACCCAGACTGTCTCCAGACGTTTGCCGGGTGTCCCCTGGGTGACAGAGGCACCCCTGGTTGAGAATCGCTGCTCTACACAAGTCTAAAAGTATCCATAGAGAGACTTGCTAAATGACCTTAGAGGAAGACACGGATTCTGCTCCTCAACACATCTGCGACCCCTTCCGATCAGTTAACGTTTCTCAGGCTTCTAGTACCCTGATCTTAGCAAGGTTAGGAGCTGGCCCCAGTGCTCTTGTTCAGCACTGACCTTCTGGGATTCTGCAAGCCAGAAGCTGCTTAGTGGGACTAGTATCTGCAGGAGGACTTGAAAGAAAGCAGGATAGAGGGAGAGGATCTGAGGTGAGGACACACCATGCGTGCAGGCAAGAAAGAAAGCAGTAAGGAGATGTGCGTGTGGCACGGGCAATGGGCCTTGTTGGCTGGAACAGTGAGAAAGAAGAAATGGTTGGGTAGGTGATGGGGAGCTCTCGGAAGGGGCAGTTGCAAGAGGGTCTCGAGTTTGCGGCCTGTTAGTGGGAATTTATGTTTCTTTGGCCCCCGGCCCAGGATGTGACATCTAGTAGTGAGCCAGGCAGCATCGGAATAGCATCTAAGTGAACGTGGAAGACCTTCAGTAGCATAGACAGGCACTGGGGTAGGGGTGGGGCGGGAAGAGCAGGGCTCCAGCAACAGCCTGCCTGGTTCCAATCTCAGTCCTACCATCTGCTGGCTCTGGGACCTGGGTAAGTTTCTTAGCCTTTCTGTGCTGCAGTTTCCTCTTCTGAAAGATGCAGATAAGTTCTGCAGGGTTAAGGCAAGGATTTGATAAGATCATATATGTGAATGAGTATGTGTGTGTGTGTGTGTGTGTGTGTGTGTGTATGTTACATGTATATACACATGCATACTCCATCACATATTCATTCACAGGTATGTGTAGGATATATTTACATCTCTGTGTGTATATATATGTACAATTAAAATAGTTCCTGGCACACAAGAAATGCTTTATGTGTTTGCTATTATTATTATTATCATTATTATTTAGTCATCAGTAAAATATTTTGAGAATGGAAGCACTTAGTGTGCCTTGCACACTGCCTGACACATAATAGGTGATTAGAATGAATTAATGAAGAATTATTAACATATTAGTTCCTTAATATCTATCTATGATTCTGGTACTTACCACATTCATCCTTCACTAGTCCAGGGTCCAAACTCAGAGGCCCAAGGCCAGGCAGGGAACACATGAATAGACCCAGCATGATAGAAGACAACAGAGAGGACTGGGCACGTGTGTGCCCCAGCAGCATGGGTCTTAGGACTGCCCTGGCCTAGAGTTTGCCCCTCGGCACCCACGCCCTGCACATTTCCCTGCTTCCTGAAGTTCTCTTCCAGGTGGACCTCCTGCACCTCACAGCAAGAACAGAACATGGCTTTCTTCTAGGCTCTTTGAGAACTACTGAGCTCCTTTGCTGCCAGCAAATTCTTGGCCTTGTTCCCCCCGCCTCCCCTTGGCTGACCTCATCCAGGTGCCCAATAAACTGGGAAACTAGAGCTGGGCATAGCAGGGAGCACCTGCAGGCCTGATGCACCCCTCAGCCCCCTCTACCCCCCCGCCGGGCAGCCTGGCCAGTGCAAACACAGGCACGCTCAGAGCACACTGTCTTGCTTTTGTCCTGTAGGTCCCCAGACCTTTGTAAACGAGACCCAGGAACCTACTCTCCTACATACCCCCTGCCTTGGACCTGCAGACTCTCTTATTCTTATCTAGAGACACAGAAATTAGGAGAAAGCAGCCAAATCTGACCCTTTCAATTCTAGGAAAGGTATGTTTCTGTTCTGATGAATTAGGAGAGTAGCCATAAGGAGCAGTTACTTTCTTAGTTCCTAACAAGAGTAACTCAAAGTACAGGGACTTAACTAAAATAGATGTTTATTTCTCCATCATTTAATAGATCAGCCAGTGCAGGCCGATGGGGCAGTTCTGCTCCACAAGATCCCTTGAAGACCCCAAATCCTTCCATCTTGTTGCTCTGCAGTTCCTTGAGAGCAGGCGTCAGCAAACTGTGGCCCATGAGTCAGCTTGGTTTTTTGTTGTTATTTTTTTTTAATAAAATTTTACGGGAGCGCAGTCATACCCATTTGTCTATGGCTGTCCTCAAGCCCCAACAGAGACCCTCTAGCCTAAAGCCTAAAATAGTGACGACCTCACTTACTAAGAAAAAGTTGGCCAACCATGCCTTAGCTAGCACATTGGGCTCACCTGCATGGTTAGGATGTTGGCAAGTCTGCTGGGGAGGGGGAGATGGGGCTCTTATGCCAGGGCTAGGACATCCCTTTTAAGCAGGTGACATAGACAGTGGTATGCCGGTGAATGTTCAATAACAGAACAGCGGGAGCCATGGCTTGTAGTGTCTGCCAGATTCTGTGGTATACATACTTCCACGGTGGCTGATTTCTGGCTAGCAAGGAGATGTCACCAAGCCAGAGTTGGGAAGACGCACACAGCTGGCTTTCCCAGCCAGTTCGGGCTGGCTCCAGCTCACCACCAGGACACGAAAGTTTCCTGCATCCCTTCTGCTCATGTTTGCTGGTGTGAACTTCAGTCAAATGGCTGTCGCCGGCCACAAGGGGAGGGGGAGATGGGGCTCTTATGCCATGTGCCATGTGCCATGCCAAAACTCAGTGAGGGACGAAGATTCTATGGAATCTGCTCTGAGGAGAGGGGTGGAGAATGGATGCTGGGAGATAGCACTCCTTGACACACATCTCTTTCCCAGGTGTTCCTCTTGGCCATGAACAAGTGTTTGCGTGACTAAGAGCAAAAACAGAGAAGCTCAAGGGTTGGGATGGAGGAAGGGAGGAAAGCTGGTACAAAGTAAGGAATGGTTCATGAGCACCAGAAAACATGGGATCAACTCAGAGAATGCCCATGCTGGGAGGCACCCAAGAGCTTGACTAGCCCCAGGCCCCCTTTTTATGGATGAGAAAAACTGAGGCTGTTGGAGGAAATGTGATTTCTCCAAGGTCACACAGCTGATGGGTGGTACGGCCATGACTTCAAACCACACTCATCTGAGCCTTTACCCTGGCCCTATATTCCCACCTTACCAATTGCTTTCAGAACTGTTTCTTTAAAGGGCCCTGGTGTTCCTCTTGCCTGGCGAAGCCGAGACCTGGCCTCAGAATCCTCCTTCACACCATACTCCAACCAGCCATACGAATGAATCAGAGTTGGTGCCTGAGATTAACCCTGTTTTCCATGCCTGGCTTAGGGGTTGCCTCATAGCCAACACGCTATCCTTGTCCCTGAAGAAACATACATACATACTCCATGATGTTTCTGTTGCACTTCGGATGGCTGGCCGATGGCCACATCTTCTGGAAGTTCATAGTCTCTGTCAGCATCCCACATCCCACATTCTCTAGGCGTGTGTCCATATTCCAACAGGGCCTCCAGAGTAGCCAGAATAGGTTCGTGTGCACGGTCTCCCTTATTCGTCACAAAACCTGAACGCATATGTCCTGTTCTTCCCATGTTAGAGATGAGTGTGCGGAAGCCCAGAGAGAGATGGTTACACCATAACCGGGGTTATGCAGCCAGGAACCAGGCTGTGTTGGCATATACATCAGTAGTTCTCTCTGCCACCCTTCAGTGAGCTCCCGAGGCTCTAGATAAATGAAATCAGCATCGTTGTCTTCTTCTCGACATCATAAATCTGTCTGGTATCCCACCGAGGAACATGAAAGGCCGGCTGTTTGAGCCTCAGTTAGGACTTGGAGTTAGGGTTATGCTTCTCATTCTTCTCCCAGACCCCTCCGTTTTCCATGACGTGGTCACCACTGTAGCCAACAGCCCGCTTACTGTCCTCCGTGCAGCCTGGGCGGGCACGGCCCGGTCTGGCTCGCTTGCTGCTGGACCCAGCAGCTGACCCTGACCGGCCTGCTGCTGGCGCTCGGTGAACAGTACACGGAATGAATGAATCGTGGCATTTCCCCTAGCCTGGGTTGGAATGGAGGAAGAAGGAGCCAAGTGACTCGAAGGCAGGCTCGTGAATGCCTCTCAGGTGCTTCTTCCTCATCTGTAAGGTGGGGATACGGAAGCCTGCCTTTCGGGGTTCCTGTGAGGGTTTAAGCAGGACGTGAACGTGGGCTCAGAAGTCAGACCAGCGGGGTTGAATGCCAGCTGTGTCACCTGCGAGCTGTGGGACCTTGGGCAAGTGACAGAAGCCCCATGCCTCAGCTTCTTCATCTGTAAAAAGAACAGTGGGGGGGGGGGCGCCTGGGTGGCTCAGTCGTTAAGCGTCTGCCTTTGGCTCAGGTCATGATCCCGGGGTCCTGGGATCGAGCCCTGCATCAGGCTCCCTGCTCAGCGGGAAGCCTGCTTCTCCCTGTCCCACTCCCCCTGCTCGTGTTCCCTCTCTCGCTGTCTCTCTCTGTGTCAAATAAATGAATGAATGAATGAATAAAAAGAGAACAGTGGGATTATTTGGAGGATGAGGTGAGCTATTACCTGTAAAATGTCTAGCACGGGAAACGCTACCTGTAAATGCCATTGTTAGTGTTAACTACAGTGTGTTAGGAAAACTGTAGATCTTTACTATTTCTCGGACTACTGTTAATATCTTAATCTGTTCCAAGGCAACTAATGTGACTGTCAGCCTTGGGAACCATCCTATAAACCAAATCACAGGTCCTGGGGCCCAGGCAGCAGAGGGCGGGCTGCATCCCCCCCAGAGTCGTCCCCACAGCAGGTAAACACCTCTGCCTGCGCCCCACGAAGGCGGGCACTGGTATCTTCCATGGGAGCAGGGCAGAGCGGCTCCACCCCTCCCACAGCCCCCCACCCCCACCCCCCTGGGAAGTCGCTCTGTCCCAGGCTGCCAGCCTGCTGGTAAGACCAAGATGAACAAGAACGGCAACACGGAAGGGGCAGCGAGAAGCTGCTGGAGCAAGATCAGAGCTGTCAAAGGCTCTGCAAACAAGGCCCTGATGAGGACTGGGCACCATGGCAGCTGGAAAGGGCTGTGGGGGGCAAGGAAGGACCTGCCCTGGGACTGATTAAGTGTGTAGTGGGAGGATGGGGGGGAGGGGTGGACTTCCGGATGCCTGGTTAAATCCCTGGAAAGAGAACCTACAGTCACAAAATAGTGTGCATATACAAATAAATATGCATTCTGTGTATGGTTATCATCACATGCTGTGCTGAGTAGCTCAGAAGTATTATTTCTTAATCCTCCTCACAGATAGAGGCCTAAGTACTACTCTTATCATCCCTGCTTTGCAGATAGGAAAAGAGAGGCTTAGAGAGGTTAGTTCCCTGCCCAAGGTAGCAGGTAGGAAGCACAGAGGGTCTTGAGCACTAGGCTCTGCCTGCTCCATGGGAGACAAGCTTTGCTGTCGAACACTCAGACCTGTGCCTCAGTTTCCTTGTCCGTAGAATGGGAATAATGATAACAGTACCTCCAAGGAGAGGTCGGTTGAAGTGGTAGGAATTGAGCACTTGGTATGGTGCCTGGCACACAGGGAGCATGCAGTAAGGGGTGGCTTCTTTTTTACTGGTGAGGGGAGGTCATGGTTGTGGGGACTGTTTGGGCCTGTGAGACTCAGATCCCAGAGTCATGCATGGAAGCCCAGTGATTGCCAGCACATTGTTAGGAACTGGGCTGTACAGAGTGGTTAGTGGGACAGACTCTGGAGCCAGACTGCCTGGGTTTAAATCCTGACTCCTAGTTCATTAGCTGTGTGACAACGAGCAAGTTAATTAACCTCTCTGTGCCCCATTTTTCCTTGTCTGTGAAGTTAATAACAATAATGCCTTCCTCATGGGGTTATTGTGAGAATTAAACACGTTAATATTTGCAGAAAGTTATAATATGCCTGGTACATGGTAAGAACTAGTATTTGTTAAATCGGTAAAATGTGTAAAAATGTTAGTGTCCCCATTTTACACGTGAGAAAATGGAATGAGATTAAGTTACCTGCGCAGGGTTAGTGCACAGCATAAGCAGTGAGTGACAAACCCAGGCTGTCAGGCAACCACTGGGGATGGGCTTACCAGAGTTAGCCTAGAGTCCATGCCCAGGGAGCCTGGAAACTGCCTGGCACTTTCCTGCATCAGTGGAGTCAGGATTGGTCCTGGGGGTAAGGGAGAAAAGAGGGGCTGGGAGCCAAGCTGGGCAGGCCCCCAGCCTCCTGAGTGGCTCTGCTCTGCCATTTCCTGCTTGTTGAACTGTTCCAGAAACTGTGCTTTCTTCAAGCGTGACCCCCATCCTCCTCCCTTCCCAACCTCTGTCATCACTTACAGTTTACTTCAAAAGCATGCTGAGGCATGGGAGCCTTTCTGGGGGCCAGGGTTTCCCCACTGGGAGAAGGACTGCCTTTATTCTGGTGGAATTTGTTAGCTACGGTGTCTAATTTGAGACCTTAAGAAGTGCTATTACTACAGTGTTCTTCAGTCTCCAAGTCTCTGTATTTGGTCCCTCCAAATACAGTGTGTTCTCTCCAGTCTACACCTTGCTTTGTGATTTACAGTAACGATTATGATATGAGATCGCTAACATTTCATGAGACCTGTGTGCTAAGCTCTATACTCTTCTAAGCACAATACATGGATTGTCTCATTTAACCCACATCCAAAATCCTAGGAGGAAGGTGTTTTTACTAAACTCATTTTACAGCTCAGGAGACTGAACAACAGAGAGGTTAAGGAACTTGCCCCAAGATCACACAGCTGCTAAGTAGCAGCACTGGGAACCAGGGTTCATGCTCACAACTCACATGTATGCTAGCTTTAAAAATGAATATATGAATAAAATGTGTCTGAGGCCTCACCTGCTTGCATTTGTCACTGGGACTATATCAAGAGATTAGCAGAACGCACCAACAGCCCTCCTCCTCCTTCCAATGCTTCCAGCGCTGCCTCCTTCCCAGGGGAGAAAAGGCAACTCGATTGCTTGCTATGCTCAGGCCTGCAGGCTTCCTGGAAAACATCTTTCTGAAGTCACATTCTTGAAGGGGTGGAAAATACTGAGCCAATCTCTTGGGGCCGGGGCCCTTGAGAAATCAGAGAAATGGACTACTTCCATAGCTGACCTCTTACTTAAATTGATCAGATTTTTTATGGCGTCATTGAAAGCCACTAGAGGGGAAAACCACAGAGTTGATCACCTTCTGGTGAAGCTCCAGGTGAGTGGCTTAATAGATTTCTGCATAAATAAGTCCCACTCTTCGGAAGGCGCACGTATTCGCCCAGGCCCCAGGGGGACCTATTGGTCTTCAGTGGCAGATCCTTCCAAGGCCTTCCAGAAAGAATCAATGGAGCTCTGAGTCGTGTTTACAGGAATGCTGCAGGAATTTGAATGTCGCAGAGTTAAATTTTCTAACAAACCAGGTTGAATAGAAAGCCATGTTTTCACAAGCCTTTATGGAAACTGTTTCTTACCTGCTTTAGCTGGTAACATTCAGTAACCATTACTCATTTTGTAGGATTGAGGGATTCTTGAAAAACAGGTGTTTCCTGGCGTCTGCTCTCAAGAATAAATGGCAGGTCTTGCATGGCCCCCCATCAGTTAAGACAGTATGCTTCAAGAACGTAAGAGGCACCACAGGATCGATGTGGTCCTGCCCCCAGGAGGCTGACAGCAAACAAACGGTAAGATAGATAGACAGACAGACAGACAGATAGGAAGAATAGAATAGGGTAGTCACAGATTGTGAAAAGTGCTAAGAAAGGGGAGGATGAAACTGGCCAGAGACGCGGCGTGTAAAGGCAGGAAAGGGGTGTGCCCTCCTTTAGAGAAGGCCTCCTTTGGACGTGACATTCAAGTTCATATTTGAGGAGTGAGAAGGAGCCAGCCCCGCAAAGAGCCAGGAGAGGGGAGAGCAAGAAGAAAGTCCTCGAGGCAGGAGAGAGCCAGGCCAGTGGAGGGCGGCACCTGCCGGAAGACTTGGGGACGGGCCTCAGCCCTGCAGAGCGTGCGGGCCAGGCCCCGGGAGCTGGCTTCTAATGTCAGTACAGGGGAAGGCCTGGGAAGGTTTGAAGCAGAGGGACCGCACAGTCTTACTTACATTTTAAGCTCACTCTTGCATAAGAGACTGGTTTGGGGGCACCTGGGTGGCTCAGTCGGTTGAGTCTCCGACCCTTGATTTCAGCTCGGGTCGTGGTCTCAGGGTCCTGGGATCGAGCCCTGCGGTGGGCTCCCTGCTCAGCAGGGAGTCTGCTTGTCTCCCTCTCCCTGTGCCTCTCCCCCCGCCCCCGCTCATGCTCTTTCTCTCTTCCCCCTCCCTCTCTCTCTCTCTGAAATAAATAAATCTTTTAAAAAAAGAGAAAGAGACTGGTTTGGATGGAGACCCGTGAGGAGGCCACTGCACTCATCTAGACGAGAGGCCGGTGTCTGGAACCCGTGTGTGGGCAGTGGAGCCGGAGAGCCGTGGATGGATTTGGGATTGGGGTGGTGAAATCAACAGCTGATGGAGTGGCCATGAGCATGGGAGAAAGTTCTGGCCTGAGCACCTGGGTGGACAGGGGTGCCATTCACAGAGACGGGATGACTGGGGGACAGGTTTGGAGGATGGAGGGGTGGACGTGTTAAGAAAAAGTTGCATTTCAGACATGCCACATCTGAGAGTCCGGGAGACATCCAAGAGATGCGCTCAAGAAAGCGGTAGTATATGGGCTCGCTGCTTACCAGCTCTGTGACATGGGCAGGTTCCTCAACTCTAGAATGGGGCCCCTGATAGCACCTCCGTTGTGGACTTGTCGTGATGACTGTATGACTTCATACAGGGAAAGAGCTTAGATTTCGATAGTAAGAACTCAATAAACGTTAGCTTCCTATAATAACAATTATTATCATCACCATCTTAGCTACAGTAATTTCCTTGCCATTTGTCTCTTTGTAATTAAAATCAAGGGCCTCTGTAGCTGGTAAACACTTGTGCTGATGTTCTTGGAGTTATTGGCTTCTGAGTCTGGGCTCTCAGGGAACACAGGGTGGGGTCTGTGTCTCCCGCCTCCTAGCCCCCTATCACGGTGCCCACACAGAGTAGGTGCTCAGTAACATTTCTCCAGTCACGTGGAATTCAACTTGACTCCAGCAAAAAAAAAATGCTCATTTGAGTCAGTCAGTCAAGCATGGAGGAGAGCAGAAGGGGCTTAGACACAGACAGGAGAGAGGAAACTGCAAATTCACTGACAACGACAATTCATAGCATCTTTGCTCTCAAGAAGGAGGCTCTTGATTTCACAAATCAACCTCTTCCCGGACTAGATAGTGGTCTGTTAGAAGAAAAGTTTTCCCTACAATTAGTCAAATCTGATACCTCCCCAAGATCTGTACATACACCCCACCCAATCAAGGCTCCAGACACCTCAACACGACACATGCAGACCACCCCCTTTCCCTTTCCAGAAGCCTCTATTGTATGCCCCAGAACCTGGCCCTGTTGCTCTCACCCTCTTTGCTCTGTCCTGTCCATTTGGCCTGGACCATTTTTATTTTTAGGAAACTTAGATGCAGCGCACCACCACACGGGGGTTTCCTCTCTTCCCCTGGAAATGCTGGGCTCTGTGGTCTCTCCCTGTGTTCTTCTCAAATCTTGGCAGTGGCTCTGCCCTTTTCCAAATTAAAAAAAAAAAAAAGTTTAATTTCAATTTCAGATAAACAGCAAATAATATTCTAGTGTAAGTTTGTTCCATGCAGTATTTACTTAAGTACTTTTATTTGTTAAATCTAGCAACGCTCACTGTGAGAGCCCCAAGTCCAGAGCCCCACGTATCAAGCCTTACTGCACAAACCCCATCACATCTTGGATGCTGAGGCCCAGGGTCCTTCAGTCCTCCCCCACCACCTGCGGGGCCCTCGATCTTCCCTAGAGAGTCCTCCAACAGTGTTGGGTGGTCTTGGCTCCCCAGCCTGCCATGAAAAGGTCTTAATCCTGGAGTCCAGGCTCCTGGTCAACTGTGGGCCTTCCTTGGTCTCTCCCCGTGCTCATACAACTAGGCCCTTGGAGGCTTAGCCAGACGCCCAGCTTCCTGAGCTGTGCATGCAGATTAGACCCCACATCAACACCAAGCTTTCAGTCGTCTTGTTCTGGTTTCTATCTTCACTGCATCAGCTCCCCCTGGTGGCCAGAAGCAAACTTACTGTCTCCTGTCCAGAGCCCTGCTATCTCCTACCCTGGGTTCCTATTTCACGGTGGCCTTCTGCCCAGGCAGAGATGAATGATACATCAGAAACCAAACGAAGAGTCAAGCACATACCCATCCCACCCACTTCCTGAGGCACCCTTTGTGGTTCACCCCTGAAGGGCTCTCCCCCAGGTCCTAGCCTTACTGATGAACAGGAGCCTCAGTGCCATAAACTTTCAGGAACAGTAGCCCCTCTCTTTTCCTCCAATGATAAAAAAGAAGGTAGTTCCCTCACAAACTGAACCTTTCCTTATGCCACAAAGTGGCTTAGTTAGAAGCAGGAATGGGACCAGGAATTCTAAACACGTGGCTCTTTTCCTCAGTTTCCACCCTCTGGGTTAGCAAGAGGAGGGGATAGAAAGGGGGCTGGGACAGGGTCCACTACAGGTTGCTGGCTCTGTGGCCCTGGGCAAGTCCTTTATCTGTGTATTTATCGTCATGGTTAGAAGAGGGGTAATGATAGCACTTGCCTTTTGGGGCTGTGTGGGGGCTGAATGAACTAACTCACGTAAAGAGTTTAGCAGAGTGCCTAGCCCATGGTCAACATTCAGTAAATATTAGCTCTCACCATACTTAGCTCAGCATGCTCTGGAAGCATGGAGGAAGACAGAGGTGCAACAGTTACAAGGACAAAGGATCAAGACATCCATATTTTAATTGGAGCCTAGGAACAGGCCGTTGGCATGGAAAATGCAAAGGATCCTTGGTGCTTTCTAGCTCTCCTGGTCCTCAAGGACCAGTTCCCGAGGAAGCCGCTGCACCCAACTGACCATCTCTCCCTTCCTTAGGGCCGACGACTGCTTTTGTGCTTCTCGGAAGCTGGATGCAGTGGCCATCGAAGCCAAGTTTAAGCAGGACCTGGGTTTCCGGATGCTGAACTGTGGGCGGACGGACCTGGTGAAGCAGGCAGTGTCTCTCCTGGGGCCCGATGGGATCAACACCATGAGCGAACAGGTACAGGGTCCGAGAGTCTGAGTGGACGCCCCCCGCCCCTCCACCAGGTGCATTGCCCCATGCCAAGATGGCAACAGCAGGCCCTGGACACGCACTCCCCCTACTGGTGACTTAGGGTGATTTTTTTTTTTTTTTTTTTTAATTTAGTTAGTTTTAGTTTTTAAAATACAAAAACATCCTCGTTCATCTTTATAGAAGTTGCACATGATCTTTGCAGCTGAAATGAAAAATAGAGAAAAATAGGCCTATTCCAGAAAGGAAATAATGCCATCACCCAGATAGCCATCATTTATATTTAGCATGTGTCCTTCAAGTCCTTTTTTCAGCGTGGTTAAAATTAGTTCTCTGCCTGCCTTTCTGTTACTGCATCACAGAACAGCTCCGGGAGTATTTTTACCAAACTTTCAGGGTATGTTTGAGATACACGGAAGTCATTCTGGGGAACCCTAGGAGGCACCTCAAAAACAGGCAGCTGTCCCCCAAGCCCCTGAAACTGAGGTACGGTAAGAGGCTCATGCGTCTACCAATCAAGAGACACCATGTGGGTGAAAGTGTCACGGACAGAGAAAACAAACAGCAGTTTTCAATGTGAGCCCCAGACGGAAAGTCACAAGGGACAGATGGAGCTGTTTCTCATATGGACAGCTCATGCGGCGAGTTCCAGGGAAAGAATAGCAGCTAAGAATTTTCCTGAGCAGCAAGGAGCCCTAACACACACACACACACACACACACACACACACACACACACTCTTATATTATTTTTTTAAAACAGGGATTTATAATGTCTTGCCTTTTCCAATAATTTATATTAAAGGTACTTTGCAGTATCATTAAATATTCTTTTTTTTAAATCATTTTTAATGGCTACATTAAATGGTCATATTATTGATTCAGTTTTCCGTTCTCAGTTGTTGGATATTCAGGTTGTTTCTAATGACTTTTATCAATAATGCTGAGTTAAACACACAAGTCTTTGTTCAAATCCCTGATTGTTTCATTAGGGAAGGTTTTTTTAATTGAAGTATAGTTGACACAATAGTTTCAGGTGTACAAAATAATGATTCTACCGTCCTGTATGTTATGCTATGCTCATCATTAGGGAAATTCTTAAAAGTGGAAATAGTGGCTCAAACACATCAACCTTTCTGAACGTTCTCAATCTCAAATTACTTTTCCAGAGACTTTGTTTCCTTATACACACCCTCCAACAGTATATGTGTTTCCCTATTAATCTTTTACTTAATGTTTTGCAAGTATTTCATTGGAGCTTTACTATCTTCTTTATTTAGAAGAGTTCTTTACGTATTAGACATATAACCCGTTGTTATAATATGACAAATATGTCTCAATTTATTGTCTACCTTTCAGTTTTGTTTATAGTGTTTTCCATTTTATGTCCTCAACACCGTAATGATTTTTATTCGTGATTTCTTCCATTCCTTTTGCACCTAGAAACAGATCCAGTGAGATGTCTTTTATGGTCTTAATTTTTTCTCTATGTCTCTAGTCAAACTAGAAATTATTTTGCCATATGACCATTTAATGTAGCATTTGTGTGAGATAAGGCTCTAATTTGCATGTTTTCCCAAATAGCCACCTTCACAGCACCATTTATTGAAAAATCCATCCCTTCCTTCTGTTGGTTGTGGAACTTCAAAATAATCAGGAGTCACAGGCAAATATGGAATTCCTAAAAGCCGTTCCTCATTCACTTGCCTTTTGCTTGTAAATGATAATGTCAAACCAGACGTCAGTGATGGGGGCGTGCTCAGAGGCATCCGGTTTCCCTTGACACTGACCGGCAGCTTATATAAAGCAAAGATGACACTTGTTATATTGTGAAGGAGAAAATGCCAAGGAAACAGTGTGTATGAATCAGGTAGTTTGGACTGATGTCACAGAATCCGGAGAGTTCCTAAGACCTGTAAGTTGAAATCAGCCACTTGTTTTAGCAAACACTCTTAGGTCTGCTGCACCTTAGGACAGACAAATGAAAATACTCCAACTTAAGCAAAAATAATTGAAAAAAAAAAAAAAAGGCAATTCATCCCCCACCCAATTTTTTGCTTCCATTTTGGGTTTCAAAATGTGCGGGATTGTGACCTTATGCGTCCTAGGGTGGCACGTTTGTTTTTTTAACGCTGGATTTTGCGTACAAGCCTAGCCACCTGCACACAAGTAAGAATTTCCATTTGTTACTGTTGAGTGACACAGCCACCGTGTAAACCCTCTCCATTCTCTGGTTTTTAACCCACTGCAGGGCATGACCCCCCTGATGTACGCCTGCGTCCGCGGGGACGAGGCGATGGTTCAGATGCTGCTGGATGCCGGAGCTGACCTGAATGTCGAGGTGAGGGTGCAGAGGGCTGCAGGGCCCCTCGGCCTGGCAGTCCCCCAGGGGCAAATGAGCAAGGGGGGAGGGGGGCTTTTTCTCCCAAGAGCCACCACTGAGTGTGCTCAGTCCCGCAAATAGGTCAGACCAGCTGGTGGATTTCCTCCATCCCAAGGCCCCAGCCCAACCGCAGGAGGAGCTGCCTGCTTGTACATTTCATTTAAAAACAACCAGCAAAGCTGCGGGGAGCACCAGCTTTTCTTTGCTTCAGCCGAACTGAGTCTGATTCTTACTGCTCATCATTCCTTTGGGGATGGGGCAGAGAGCGCTCTCCTGAGCCATCAGCCCTTTCTGCCTAATACAGAGCTGGTCCATGTACCCTGACCTGAGGTGTAGCTCCCCCAGATCCTCCGCCCTCCCAACCAAATCCTGATTGGTTCGCCTGTTGGCTGAGTGGAAGCCACAGGTCATAAAGCCAATCGCAAAGCTTCCTAGAGGCAGTGTGGTGTATAGTGGAAATCACACCCCCAAGGGCTTTAGAATTTGACACTCGGGCTCAAATTCGGGAACTGCTGAGTCTTCGCAACTTGCTTTTGTGCTTGGGCAGGTGGCTTAACCTTTTGGAGCCTCGGAGTCCCCATCCGCAACAGGGAGAGAATAATCACACTCATCTCAGCGAGTCGCTGGAAGAAATAAATACAAAGGGTACCTAGCATAAGTTTGTGATTCAGTTAGTATCGGTTTCCCCACATACACCACGAGGCTTGTAATAGGTGAATTCACGCTTTTTGACCATATTCTATCCTGTCTTTCTGGCAGCCAGCTATTGGCAGCCCCAGAGGCTGGGAAGGTTGGCATGCTACAAGCCTAGCTCAGCAACCCTATAAAACCTTGTTAGTTCAAAATCAGATGTTCTTGTAGTCTTAGTACTGTGCTTTTTTTTTTTTAAATTAGTGATTTTGATACTCATCTGAGGAAAACAGGCAGTAGACACAGTTTTGCATCCAGACCATTTTGGATATCACAAGTTTCAAGTACTGGGGACTTTCTTGCCTGTTATGAATCCCCCAGCACCATGCAGACCCCTGCAAGGCCTCCTCATCTTTGGGTCCTGGTGGGCTTCTCTGGTCCTCTCTAGCCCATCCCATGGCTCCCAGTTCAAGGCCTCCCTCCCCAACCCACCGGCAGGTGATTAGTGAACTCAGCTGCTCTGAATGAAACAGGCATCATGGCTAGATGGCCCCAGGACTGTTCAGGAGAAAAGCCTTGTGTGGGTGCCGGTCCTGCAGGACCCCAACCTTCAGCTGCCCTGCTGCCTCCCTTTTGGCCTAGGGTGTGTTGAGGCCCCCATACTGAAAGACCCAGATCAGATTGCTCACTCACGGTGTGTCCAGGGAATGGGGTTGTGCCCAGGTTTCTAGCAGCTTGAGGGTCCTTGTCTCCTAGGAAGCCAATCAAAGAGTGAAATGAGGATAGGTAGGGTGAGCTGTGACCAGATGGGAATGTCACTCCATCAGATGGGTGGTGGTCTTCCCTGGCTTGAAAGCTCGAAGCAGACCTCCCCTTGCCTGAGGTTTGCTGCTGCTGAGAGTCTCCCCTAAAGGTGTGGATGTCATGGTCTGGCATCTCACGCTATCTGACATGCTGTGGCCCTCAGAAGCACCACCCTTCCTTAAGCAGAAAGAAGGGGCAGGCTGGCGAGCTGGCTTATGGTAGCTGCCATTGCAGTTCCTCCAAGGCACCATAGAGGAAGTCAGAAATCATCAGTTTAACTCCTTTCAGGTGAGAAGCCAAAAGGAGTCCTTCCGATGCACGGAGGACTTACAGTCACCACCCCACTATCACCAACATTTCCCAAAGGCACTTCCAGAATGCCCTCCCGTACATCTCTAGCCCACGTGTCCAGCCACAGATAGGTCCGATTTGCTAGTCTAAATATTGTGAAAGGTCACATTTTGAAAATAACTTCAATTTGTTTATAGGTTGTCAGTACTCCTCATAAATATCCATCCGTCCACCCCGAGACCCGCCATTGGACGGCTCTGACTTTTGCTGTGTTGCATGGACATATTCCTGTAGTTCAGGTATTAATGGATTTCCCTATCCACGTCTGACCTTTAATTTTACCTCCTCCATTATGCAAATCTGTACTTCTCCCGGCATGCACATTCCCTAAGGGATTCATATTGGTTAACTGCAATGAAGTATAGCACATTCATATCATATAAACGCAAATATCATATGTAATGATCTATATGGCCTGGCTTTAACCAATATGAAATTATCACAGACCCACACGCAGCTTCACACACACAAGTGGCAAACGGACGAAGTTGTTCCTGGTTGCTCGGGGGTGGGGCCTGAGCTGTGATGTTGTGGATTTGTTCATTTTGCTTATCGTAACATGAACATAAGACTCGGCTGGTGTGAGACCTTAGAACCTCCCCTTAGGTGTGACCCTGGTGTTTGTGTAGAGTCTAGTGGTTTCTAACTACTGGAAAGAGGCATCCCCAAGTTGCCAAAGGAGTGGTTCTAAAAGACACTTGCTGGGATCCTACTTATTGAGAATCTGGTCCCAGAGGTCTAGAGTAGGGCCTTTGCATGTGTCTTCTGAAACAGCTCCCCAGGTATGGAGAGGTGTCCTCATCCGAGGTCCTTTGCTTGGACTTTTTCTGGTTGTTGTACCGTTGTTGTTCAAGAACGAGCCATCCAGTACATTCTAGATCTTAAACTCAGTCTTCAGTGCATGCAAAAAAAAAGGAAATCAGCATCCGGTCCATTACCCCACCTGGCCTCCTTTGGGTACATCAGGAACACTTGCTTTTATGTGGTCCAAGCCTCTTAGACGTCTGCAGAGCAGGAAAGAGTGTTACAGGGACCACTGGGCAATGTTGGAGATCCACAGGGATCTTGGGTTGTTTTCTAGGTCATGGGACTCCTTCAGACAGATCCAAAGTCATGTTCCAGGGGGCGGAGTGTGTGTCGTGTCACGCTGAGAGCTGACTTCTGCCTGTAGAATGCTCTGTAGAATGTCATGCCCAGTTCACTCCTGGTAGAGGGATATAGTAAAGAAGGGATCGGGGGGCAGCCTAGTGGATACAAATGCCATCCCTTAAAGTGCAGTGGCCTCCCCAAGCCTTTAAATCAGGAATAGGAGCGGCAGGCAGCCAAGCAAAGCCAAATGGGAGTCAGGCCACCTCTCCCCTGCAGGTACACAAAGCATGGAATGCCGTCAGCAGCCCTCTCCCAGCTATGCCCTCAGGGAGCCCTGGATAGGTAGTAAAGAAGGCAGATTTCTCCCCCCCATTTTCCATTAGCGGTGCTGAGAGCACAGTCACTGTGAGCGAGACCCAGCATGGACAGCCTCCATCTTTAAGAAGCCCAGATATCTTCGGGAATGCACAGAACAGAGTAAACTCCTCAAAGCTCACTCTGCCACTTAATTGATTGATCTCACTGACCAGGAAACTTGCTGAACTATCCTCAGAACTACCCAGAGTGTTCTAGAAGGGATTTGTGCCCTGGTTGGCCCAGGTGGTCCCCAGAGTCCTTCAGAACTCAAGATCCTGTGGTTCTAAGAGACCGCTCTAATGCTCTCCGAGGCTTTGTGTACCCGACCCCCAAAAGGGAGTCTTCCAGCACTCCGATGCCACGAGCGTCATCTAAGCTTCTAGAAACTTGAACGTACATGTCAATCACCTGGCGATCCTGCTGAAATGCAAACTCTCATTCAGTTGGTCCGAGGTGGTGCCTGAGAGCCAGCATTTCCAACAAGCTCCCAGGCGATGCCGATCCTGCTTTCTGCAGACCACGCTTGGATAGTCCGAGCTTCTAGGAGATTCAAGAGGCTGTCAGTTCACCCTCCGGCGTACAGCTGCCCTCACCCTGTGCACATGGCCACTGACCCAGAGGGAGGGCAGGAACATTGGCATCACACTGACTTCTGCCAGCTTTTCCTCATGTGTCCTCACAGCGCATGTCCTTTAAATGTCTCTGTGGCCGCTCTTCCTCCACAGCTGCTCCTGGACGCCGGGGCCAAGGTGGAAGGCTCCGTGGAGCATGGTGAGGAGAACTACTCGGAAACACCCCTCCAGCTGGCCGCCGCCGTAGGTAAGAGCCGCCGAGCCTCGTCCCCGCCGAGGGTCTCCACCACCTTGGCCCTCAATGTGTCTGTGACTCTATCTTTGCTTGATTCGCTGATAAAACCCCCTTCTCTGGGCTTGCAGGAAATTTTGAGCTGGTTAGTTTGCTGTTGGAGCGTGGCGCGGATCCCCTGATAGGAACCATGTACAGGAATGGAATTTCTACCACCCCCCAGGGTGATATGAACTCTTTCAGCCAGGCTGCAGCCCACGGACACAGGTAGGCTAGGATGGGCCAAAGCCACAAGGTCCCAAGCGGTGCTTGTTAAAAATGCAGATTCCCAGGCCTACCCCAGACCCACTACATCTCTGGATGTGGGGCCCAGAGGCAGGCCAGACCCCAGGCCTGGCCAGAGTGGCCTTAACTGCCAGCTTCCTGCTCAGAGCCAACCACGCAGCGCACATCCACTCAGACTGCCTTGTTTTGTCCTTTCCCGATCAGCTTTCACCTCACAGAGACTCCACTCTGCCTGTGTTGGTCAGAACCCATCACCTCAGCTGCCAGGAAGGGAGAAGAATCCATTTTAAAAATAAGAAAACCCCTCACGCTTGGTTACTACTTGTCTACATTTCCTTCGGGGTTTACCCCATCCTATTTTATTCCACATACCCCAAGTAAAGCAAATTCACTGTGGGACCCCATGCAGGCTGATGGTTAAAAGGGCACAGTTCTAGAACCTTCCAGATACTTGAGGAAAGCACTTAGCTCCAGACTGCCCTCAAGGAAACATAGCCAGTCATGCCCCACCATCTCCTCCATCCTTAAAACATAAGCACCCGTGGTCAGGCCTCTGAAACCACCGCCCCCCAGAGTCATTCCTGTCATTCCATTGTCTCACATGAGTGGTGTCCCCACGTCCCACACCCTGTCCCTGCCCTGGCAAAGCCCTTCCATCTCTGAGTGTCTTCCTCTCTGGGTTTATGATTGACAGGAATGTGTTCCGCAAACTGCTCGCTCAGCCAGAGAAGGAGAAGAGTGATATCCTGTCCCTGGAGGAGATTCTGGCCGAGGGGACTGACCTGGCGGAGACAGCCCCGCCTCCCCTGTGTGCCAGCCGCAACAGCAAGGCCAAACTGAGAGCCCTGAGGGAGGCCATGTATCACAGCGCTGAGCATGGCTACGTGGATGTCACAATTGATATCAGGAGCATAGGTCAGTCTGGGCACCCTCCACCGCTGGGCACAGCACCCCCGCCCAGCCCTAGGTCACTCACATGCACACGCGCACACACCCCACGGGGCCAGGGAGCTTCTCATTTGCTGGTTGGAGCACTTCTAAGCTAAAACACCCACACGATCCCCAAAGGCCCATCCATCCTCAGGTCATTTTCTCATGATTCCCAAACTCTGGACCCTGAGAATTTAGGCATTGGAATCACCTGGGAGCTTGTCCGAATACAGATTGCCAGGCCCTACACCCAGAGGCTCTGCTGTCGAGGGTCTGGATGGATAAAGGCCGGAAATCTTTATGTTTAACAATCATCCCAGGTGGTTCCCAGTGGTTGGTGAATCACTGCCGTAGAGCACCCAGATCCATGAAGCAGTGGCCAGACAACCAGCTAGGATGAGAGCATCACTTCCTCACCGGGCTCACCCACTGAGCTTCAGGGCGCAAAGCCACTCTCGGGAAAAGCTAGGTAGGGGTGGCTCTTCCTTGAGTGAGCTAGCTCGGATCCATCTCCTCCGTGTGTCCAGGGAGCAGGACATCCCAGCCTTCCCAGTCTGGGGGCAGGGGCCCCGCACAGGAATAGTAGAACCTAGCGTGGGCCTTCCACTGACCTGGTGTGGCAAGTCGAGGTGAGCGGAGGGCCTGAGGAGAGGCCCCCCTGCCGCTGTTCTGGATGTGGGCCTCTCTCTCAGAGTGACTGTTTAGGATGTGGGACGTTTATGCCATTGCCCCAAGAGCTTATTTAGCAGGATGATGAAGCTCCGGACTCTGAATGGCCTGCTCCTTATGAACAGTAGTGAGAAGCGCTCTTCCTCTGTGCCTCTGAGCTGCTGGAGAGGTTTCTGTTACAGGAGGAAGGCCTGATGAAGCGCCCACAGATGGAAACGTTGTTTTGCACAGGGGAGCAACAGGGGTATCCTCCCAGGTCTTTCTCTGACATCCCATGTCCGTCCTGGATGGAGCGGTAGATGGTCAAGTCCACCCATAGGTTTCACCAGCTCTGAGCTCTCTCATCTGGGCATGATGTGCTGTCTCATCCCGGGCAAGACCCTTCCCTCCCTGAGCTTCCATCCCCCCAGAAGGTAGAAGGGGTGGAGGTGAACGGAGTCAGGACCCAGAAGTATGGAGTAGGCATAAGCATCGTGTGACAATTCCATGTTCTACCTGACGGTTATATCTGGTAAAATGCAGCTCCTAGTAATGTGAACGGCGTGCACAGATGGACACCCATAGCTAAGGGAACTGAATTATGATCTTCAGTTTCAACATCTGCAAGTCTTCAGGGAAAAAAAGCAACACCGGCGCTATTCATCCCAAGTCAGGCTCTTGTCTTGGTCTCGTCATTTGGTGCTGTCCTGGGGAAAGGCCAGCTTCCAGATAAAAACACGCCTTCTGTTGTGGTTGTTTTCTGTCTTGTCCTCCCCTCCCCTCCATGCCCTCCCCTCCCCCTCCCAGGGGTCCCATGGACACTGCACACATGGCTAGAGTCTTTGCGGATCGCCTTCCAGCAACACCGCAGGCCTCTCATCCAGTGCCTGCTGAAGGAGTTCAAGACCATTCAGGAGGAAGAGTACACAGAGGAGCTCATTACCCAAGGCCTGCCCCTGATGTTTGAGATCTTGAAAGCAAGCAAGGTAGGAGAAGTTTAACGCTGTTGCGGTCGGTCGGCGGCAGAGAACAAGAGCGACCTCGCCAGTCCCTTAGCCTGGTCCCGCCCTTCGGGGAGGACCGTGTGCCCAGCTGGCTAAAGCTACTTGTGTCATTTGTGGGCCACTGTTTGTTTGTTTTTTTAAAGATTTTATTTATTTGACAGAGACAGATAGCAAGAGCAGGAACACAAGCAGGGGTGTGGGAGAGGGAGAAGCAGGCTCCCCGCCGAGCAGGGAGCCCGATGCGGGACTCGATCCCAGGACCCCGGGATCATGACCTGAGCCGAGGGCAGAGCTAACGACTGAGCCACCCAGGCGCCCCCGTGGGCCACTGTTTTGCTGAGCACCTGCTATGTTCCAAAGCCCTTGGGCACATGGGACAAAGTAGAGAGATACCTTCTAATCCAGAGAATTTACACGAAAGCTGGGGCAATCATGCCAACACGTGTGCCCCAAGGCCATCTGAGGTTTATGAAACAGCATTCAGTTGGGTGGCATGGGCTCTGAGAGGTGTGAGTCGGTCAGGGAAGGTGTCATGGAGGTGCGGAGACATGAGCAGGCCTGGATGGACAGATAGGAATTCAGCGGGAAGAGGGAAATGGTACAGATCCCGCCAAGGATCCTGCAAAGCCAGGCCCTGGAGAAAGCTTTTCGGGTACAGAGGATCAGATGAGTGTCACCCCTTCCTCACGGGCCTCCTAATTCCTGCAATAGGGAAATGCTGCAACCCCATTAAAACATCAGTCCAGCCCTTGGGATTTATTATGAGATCAATTCTTAAAAATTTCTTTGGGGTCACTTGTTCGGCGCTACCATATAGATGTCTGGTCCCAGCCAGTGGGCCATGCGGCATTATTGTGTGTGTTGCTAGAGAACTTTGAGGATGGACAGTGGTGGTGTGCCCATCCCCCAGCCATCCACTGGGGTGGAGAGCCAAGGGCAGGGGGAGACAGTGACCAATGCCCCACCACTGTGGCCACACAAGCACCAGGGGCGGCCAGTCTGTCTGAGAGGCTGAGAGGAGTCTGTGCATCAAGGTCCACATACCCTGAGGCTTCTCAGTGGGCCCCAAGGGCCTGTATGGCACAGGGCTTCAGAGCACAGACTCCGGAGCCAAGCTGCGGGGATTCCAGCCTCGCTGTGCCACTTTCTAACCTTATGACCTCAGTCAAGTTACTTAACTTCCGTCTGCCTCAGTTTCCCTACCTGAAAATGGGGACAGTAAGTATATTAAACCTCTTAAGGTGGTTGTGAAGATAACATGAGTCAGCGCCCTTCAAATTGTCCCTGCAAATTAGTGAGTGCTTTATAAGTGACTCCGTCATAAAGATGGCCTCACCAGAGGACGTGACGCTTCCACTGTTTCCCAAAGGGTGTTCTGTAAAAAGCATCCCGTTGCAGGGCACGTACCAAGCAGCCACGAACACTGACCTGAGAACAGGCCGAACGTCAGCTCTTTCTGCGGGCTAACACTGCATTACTCCAGTTTCTCTCCTGCAGAGCCTCGAATACCCTAATTCACAAAGGCAATCAGGGCTTTCCCAAACTCATTTGACCTTGGAACCCTTTTGTAATGAACTGTCTCAAGACACAAATGAGGATATTTTTAAGCTAAAATATATATTTTATATTTACTATATGCCAGGCACTCTTCTAAGTGTATTATAAGGATTAACTCAATCCTCACGAACAACGTTTGAAGGAGGTAATGTTCTTATCTGCATTTAACAGATGGGTAAACTGAGGCACAGAGCAGGTGATCACTTGCCCAAGATCACACAGTTAGTAAGTGGCAGAGCTAGGCTGGAACCCAGGCAGCCTGGCTCTAGCACCAGCCTCTTACCCCTTTGCTCCAGAACAGACTTTCTAGAACCCTGGGGTTCCCTCTAAGACAGTGGAGCCTCTGAAGTCTCAGGGGGAATGGGCCTCTGAACCAGAAGGGCAGTGTGGGTTCCCCTTGCCAGGCTGGGCCCACGGGCTGTCCAAAGAGTGAAGAGGGGAGCAGAGAGCTGCCCTGTCCGGATGTGGCAGTGTCGGTCCAACAACAAAGCAGCAACAACACGGCCCGTCCGCTGTCTGAGCCTCGGGGCACCTGGCCTGGGGTCCAGAACAACTCTCGTGAGATATTCTCGTCAGCAGCCTAGCCTTAGTCCAGAGTCTCAGGGCCCCCTGCAGGCTGGATTTGCACCTGATGGAAGCCCCACCAGGACCCAAAATGGGAGCAGCGGTGCCAGCCCTTGTGTAATGAGCCACAGCAATTCCACAGAGAGCAAAACCTGATGGAAGCATTTCAAAACCAAACTCTCCCTGCCCCTTGCTCTTCACCCCTCCAACTCTGAATGAATGAATAGAATGAATGAATGAATGGAGTGGTGCTTTCACCTGCAATTACCTAAGAAACCACTTTAGTGAAAAACATTCCTAAATCTGTTCCCAGAGTTAGCGGTTCTAACTTGTTTTTGGTTTCTTGGTTTTTGTTTGTTCCTTTTTTAGGGTATAGTAGGAATTCCAGAAATTACTGAGGCATCCTGTGTATTAAGTAAACCTAATCTATAGGTTTTTAAAGTAAACTTTATTTTGGAGTTTTGGAGTATGACATACATACAGAAAAGTGCCCAGATCATAACTATAGAGTTTTCACGAGGTAAATATACCTGTGTGATCAGCACCTAGGCCAAGAAAGAGAACATTACTAGCACCCCAGCAGGCCCCTTATGCCCCACTCAGCTACTACCCCTTAAAGGGCAGCCAATGGCTGGGGGGGTTGGGAAGAAGGGAGGAGCCTTTGCCAGGAGATGTGGACTAGAGCCTGCTCCCCATCAGCCATACCGATCTTCAAGGGTGGAGGGAGCCAGGGATGAGGCAGGAGCAGCTCCTTGTCAGGAGCGGACAGTCTGGGAAAGATGGTGCACTCAAGAGTTGGGTTTGCTCTTATAGGGGCTCAGGGGCAACCCCTACTGGTGAAGTGTGGTATTACACATCATGTATATTGCCAGTAGGAGGAAAGACGAGGTGATCAATTTCCCGTGGCTACATTGTGAAGCCAAGCATTCCCCAAGCACGAGTGATATCCCTATGGTCAAAAGAAGACTGGAGAGAGATGAGGGCAGAGAAATCCAAAGAGTTGAGAAAGCTCTACAAAGCTTGCCCTCCCATCCATCCTGTTAGAGGATGGTCAGTGGCCACACGTCACAGAACTGCCTGGCGTTGTTCCTTCTCCTTCCATTAAACGGGTCCCGTTCAGATCGCATCTGCCGTTCTGTGTGGACAGGGATCTGGTTTTATCACATGGATAAGAAATAGTGGATAAGGAGAGAGAAATTCCGGAAATAAATTCACTTTATGGTCAACTCACAGGAATACAGCTGTCCTATAAATGAAGCATATGCCTTCCCATCCTTGACTTGTGCTCATTCATGCATTACTTGATATCTGGTTGCAGATGTGGGTTTTTGTTTTTTTTTGTTTTTTGGCTCCCTCTTCTAAATTTTACCTTCAAAAGAATTCAGCGTCTCTAGATTTTCCAGGAACAGAACAGTATAGCCATTTCTTAATATACATCTGTTTAAAGAAAGTTCCTGGTCCGTTTCTCCCACACGTAATTCCCCAGAGCGCTGATTCATTCCACAGTCACCAGCTCTCACTATGCTGTAGTGGTGATGGGACCGACGCATTCTTTCTCCTCCTGGAGCTTACTACGTCCAGGGGAGGGGCAGACACACGGTAAGCCAGGAAATGGATCAGCAAAAGAGAGTAAGAGCTTGATACATGCTATGAAAAAAAAATTAGACAATGATATAGTGTCTGGGGGTGGGGCAGGCAAGGCGTAATCTAGACAAGATGTAAGGAAGGTCTCACTGAGAAGGTAGCAACCACCCAAGTGAGGAAAAGCTCCAGCCATGCAGGGGTCTGGGGCAAAAGCATTCCAAGTGGGGAGTGTGGGAGCTGAGGCTCTTAATGGAAACGTGCTTGGTGTGTTGAGGTGACAGGAAGAAGAGCAAGGTGACTGAGGCAGTGGGACAAAGGAAGAAGTATCAGAGATAAAAATCAGATTGCATGGAGTCATTCTCCGTGGTGAAAAGTGCGGGTGTCCCTCCACGTGCAGTGAATAGAACACCACTGGAGGTTTTAGACAGAGACAAGACCTGATCTGCGGGGGTTTTTTCTTGTGATTTGTACACTGTTTTATTTTTTCTCAATTCTTAATTGAAACATCTTAGTTTTTTAAACTTTTTGATTCTGAGATCATCATAGATTCACATGCAGTTGTAAGAAAAACTGTATACTACTATGTAGCCTTTACTCAGTTTCCCCTATTGGCAGTATCTTACTAGACTATGGTAAAATATCACAACCACCATATTGGTGTGATACAGTCAATGTGCAGAAAACTTCCATCACCCACAGGATTCCCTCATGTTGCACTCTCCTAGCCAAACCCATTTCCCTTCTGCCACCACCCCACTCTTACCCCCTGGTAACCACTAATCTGTTCTCCATTTCTCTAATTTTATTTCAAGAATGTAATTTCAGGGGCTCCTGGGTGGCGCAGTCAGTTAAGCATCCGACTCTTGGTTTTGGCTCAGGTCGTAATCTCAGTGTCGTGAGATTGAGCCCCGCATCCGGCTCAGCATGGAGTCTGCTTGAGATTCTCTCTCCCTCTCCCTGTGCTCCCCCTGGTCATGCACTCTCTCTCTCTCTCTCTCAAATAAATAAATAAATAAATAAATGTTTTTTTTTAAAATAGAATGTAATTTCAGTGGGATCATATGGTATATGACTTTTTAGAATTGGATTTTCTCACTCAACATAATTCTCTGAAGATTTATCAGGTTGTTGGATGTATTCATAGTTTGTTTCTTTTCATTGCTGACCAGTACTCCATAGCACGGACCTACCATGGTTTGTATACCCACCTACCCACTGAAGGGCAGCTGAATTGTTTCCAGCTTCAAGCTATTACAAATACAGCTGTTCTAAACATTCATGCACAGGTTTTTGTATGAATGTATGTCTTCATTTCTCTGGGATAAATGCCCAGGAGTGCAATCGCTGGGTTGTATGGTAATTGTGTGATTTGTTTTTAAAGAAAGTGCTCAACTGCTTAGAGAGTGGCTGTACCGTTTGACATTCCCACCAGCAAAGTAGGAATGATCCAGTTTCTCCACATCCTCACAGTTTGGTATTATTGCCCTTTTTTATTTTAGCCGTTCTGTTAGATGTGGAAGTGACATCTCGTGGTTTTAATTTTCATTTCCCTAAACGGCTAATGGCGTTGAACATATTTTCATGTGCTTACTTGCCATCTGTACAATCCTCTTCAGTGAAATGTCCCTTTGTGTCTTTGCCTGTGTTCTAATTAAGTTGTTTGCTTTTTAGCTGTTGATGTTGATACGAATCTTTTGTCAGACATGTGGTCTGCAAGTATTTTCTCCCATTCGGTAGCTTTTCTTTTTATCCTCTTGACAGGGTCTTTCACACAGCAAAAGCTTTTAATTTTGAGGAAATCTAATGGATCAGTTTTTCTTTTTATGGAGATTATGCTTTGAGTATCAAGTATCAGAACTCCTTGCCTCGCCCTAAATCATGAATATTTCATTTTTTTCTAGAAATTTTAGTTTTATGTTTTATGCTGACATCTGTGATTTATTTTGCCTTCGTTTTTGTATGAGGTGTGGGACTTACCTCAAGGTTTTTGAGTTTTGTTTGTGTGTGTTTTTTTGTTGGTTTTGGTTTGTTTGTTTTGCCAGTGGATGTTGAGTATCCCAGCTTCATTTGTCGGAAAGGCTCTCTCTCCTTCATTGAATTATTTTTGCACATTTGTGTGGGTCTATTTCTGGGTTCTCCACTCTGCTCTACTGATCTATGTGTCTGTCTCTCCACCATTAATCATACCGTCTTGAATAGTGTAGCTATAAAATAAATCTTGACATTAGGTAGACTTACTCTTTCCATTTTATTCTTCTTTTTAAAAATGATGTTAGCTACGTTTTTTGGCTTTCCATATAAATTTTGTGGGTTTTTTTCAATTAAACTCTACCCTCGATGTGGGGCTCGAACTCACGACCCTGAGATCAAGAGTCACATGCTCTATTGACTGAGCCAGCCAGGTGCCCCTCCATATAAATTTTGGAATAAATTTACTGTATCAACAACAACAACAAAATCTTGCTAAGATTTTGATAGGAATTGTGTTAAACCTCTATGTCAATTCAGTGAGAATTGACCTCTTTACTATATTAAATCTTTCAGTTTATGAATTGTATGTCTCTTCATGTACTTAGATTGTCTTTGATTTTTTTTTTGAGATTTATTATTTATTTTAGAGAGAGAGGGAGAGCAGGGAGAGGGGCAGAGGATGAGAGAATCCTAAAGCAGACTCCCTGCTGAGCACGGAACCCAGTGCAGGGCTCCATCTCACAACCCTGAGATCATGACCTGAGCGGAAATCAAGAGTCAGCTGCTTAACTGACTGAGCCACCCAGACATCCCGATCGTCTTTGATTTCTTTCATCAGTACTGTGGAGTTTGCAACATACAAGTCCTGTTTTGTTAGATTTATATATATGTATTTCTCCTTTTTTTTTTTTTGAGCAATTGTAAATATAATATTTTTATTTTTTTGTCCATGTGTTCATTGCTAGCTCAAAGAAATACAATTGATTTTTGTATGTTTATCTTGTATTCTACAACCTTGCTGAACTCATTTACTCTAGGAATTTTTTGTAGATTTACTGGGATTTTCTACTTAGATAATCAGGTCATCTGCAAATAAGGACAGTTATATTACTTCCTTTTTCAATCTGGCCCTGAAGATTTCTTTGGGGGAGAGTTTTTTAAATTATGAATTCAATTTTTTTAAGAGCTATACAGCTATTCAAATTATCTATTTAATATTAGGTGCATTGGGGTACTTTTTTTTTTTTTTCAGGGAATTGGTTCATTTCATCTGCGTTGACAGATTTATGTGGGTAGAGCTGTTCGTCATAATCCCACTTATTATCCTTCTGATGTCTACAGTCTGTAGTGATAGCCCGTTTCATTCCTGATTTTGTTAATGTGTCCTCTTCTTTTTCTCTGTCGGTCTTCCTAGAGGTTTGTCAATTTTATTCATCTTTTCAAAGAACCAACTCTGTGTTTCATTATTTTCTCTACTATTTTTCTGTTTCAACTTCCATTGATTGCTGCTCTTATCTTTATTGTTTGCTTACTTTGGGTTTATTTTGCTTTTCTTTTTCCAGGTTCTTGAGTAGGAGCTTAGATTATTGAGACTTTTCCCCTTATATATGCATTTGATACTCTATATATCCTTCTCCACACTGCTCTGGCTGTGTACCACAAATTTTGATGTGTTATTTTCATTTTTCATTCAGTTCAGTGTTATTTTTTATTTCCCTTGGAACTTCTCTTTTTTGACTTATGGATTATTTAACGGTGTGCTGTTTAGTTTCCAAATGTTTGGAGATTTTCTTATTATCGGCTATTGATTTCTAGTTTGACTCCATTGTGGTCAGAGAATACCTTCTGTATTACTTGATAATTTTAAGTTTTCGAGTTTGGCTTTATGGCCCTAAGTATGGTCTAACTTGTGTCTTCCATGGACACTTGAAAACACTATTTTCTGCTATTGTCACATGGAGCATTCTGTAAGTGTCAGTAAGATTCTATTGGTTGATGGTGGTGTTGAGTTCTTCCATATCCTACAGATTTTCTCCCTATTCTATCAGTTTCAGATAGGGGTGTTGAAGTCTCCAACTATAATTAATGGATTTGTCTGTTTCTCCTTTCAATTCTGTCAGTTTTGGAATCACATATAAGGCAGTTCTACTGTTTGGTGCATACACATTTAGGACTACATTGTCTTCTTGGTGAATAAACCCTTTTATCATTAAATAATGCTCCTCTCTGCTTCTATTAATTTTCTTTGCTCTGAATTCCACTTTATCTGATATTAATATAGCCACTCCTGCTTTCCTTTGATTAATGTTTGCATGATATTTTTTTTCACCCTTTTACTTTCAACCTGCCTTTTTCATTATATTTGAAGTGATTCTCTTGTAAACAGCGTATAGTCGGGCTTTTCATCCACTCTGCCAACCTGTCTTTTCATTGGTCTATTTAGACCATTTCTATTTTATTGATACTTTAGGGCTTAAGTCTGCCATCTTATTTTTTTTAAGATTTTATTTATTTATTTGAGAGAGAGAGTGAGGGAGAAAGAGCACAAGATGGGGGAGGGTCAGAGGGAGAAGCAGACTCCCTGCCGAGCAGGAAGCCCAATGTGGGGCTCAATCCCGGGACTCCAGGATCATTATCTGAGCTGAAGGCAGTCGCCCAACCGACTGAGCCACCCAGGCACCCTGCCATCTTATTTTTTGTTTTCTGTTTGGTTTCTCTGCCTTTGGTTCTCTTTTCCTGCCTCACTATGGGCTACTTGAACATTTTTTTGAATTCCATTTTTATTTGTAATGTTTTTGATAGCTTTTGTATAGCTTCATTTAGCTTTTCTGGTGGTTGCTTGCAATATTACATTATATATACATAACAGCACAGTCTACTCGTACCATCATTTTACCAGTTCAAGTGAAATAAAGAAACCTTACCTCCCTTTATGCCCATTTACCCTCCCCCACTCATGACATAAACGTCTTTAAATATTTCCTCTACATCCATTTAGAACTATATCAGACACTGTTATAATTTTTGCATCAACCATCAAATATGATTAGGAACCTCAAGAGGAGAAAGAAGGCCTATTATGCTTACCCATATTGTTGTTTACCATGTTCTTTCTTTCTTCCTGAGGTTCCAAGCTTACTTTTTTATCCTTTCCTTTCAATTTAGAGAATTTTCTTCCACCATGCTTTTAGGGAAGTCTCCTGGTGATAAATTCTCTTAGTTTTCCTTCATCTGAGAATGTCTGATTTCATTACTGAAAGATAATTTCACTGGTTATTATTTGCTTGTTATTTTCCTTTAAATCAACTTACCATCTGTTAAATGCACTTAGAAAGGAAATGCTATAGTACTGCCATAAATAGAAAGCCTGCATCCCATGCCATGAGTAGAGGGGACATATCAAAATACACAGGGGACTATTTAAAAGCACTTTATTGTGTGTTCGATTTCATCTTGTCCACAATTCCAATGACAGACATGGGACTGTGCACTGACCTCAGGGAACTCTGGTGCCCCTCCCATCTCTTTGGTGCCCCCATACCTTTTCCGGGTATGCTCCAGCAGAGAGAGTCCCATTGCTCACAGGTCAGCCCAGCATATTCCCCAAGGGAGGGCCCGGCTAGGGATGAACCACTGTTGACGATGGTCACTGCCATTGTCCCCCTGAAAGTAACAGTATTTCCACCATCTCCTGAATTTGAGATGTGGCTTTTTTCACCTTTTAGCATTTCACAATTTGAAGTGGGTGTTTGAAAACGGATGTGTGCATTTAATGCAGTGAGGTTTTTTTTTTTTCTCTTCCTAAAAGCTGCCATTAATTGTATGACATTTTAGAATCTAGAAAAAGAGAGATTGGTTTGAAATAGGAAATTGCTGTTTGCTTGAGGGATTAAAAAATGGTCAAATCTCGGCATTTTCCTTTGGTTCCACCTAATGGTATGTTGTGACGCGTTATCCCTTTTAGCTCTCCTAGCAATCTCACCAAGCAGGTATTTTTAATCCACTTTGGAAGAGGATGCCCAGACCCGGAAAAGCTGAGTAGCTTTCCTAAGGTCACAGAGCTAGTGAATGAGGAGGCAGGGCCGGGACCCAGCCCCACCTGGCCCCACTGTCCATGTTTTTACCACTGCGTAGAACCCCTGCCTAACTCACCTAAAAAGGACCTTGGGGATCAATCCCAGAATTCCTTTCTGAAGAAAAGAAAATGTTTTGGTATCTTCTTAGGAGAGAAGTGAGGGTCCGAGGAAGAGAGGAGAGATGTCATCCCCAAATTCACAGGCGCCCATCTCAGGAGTCGCCTGCCAACCGTGGCATTAAGAACTTCACTTCATTCCCTTTAGTTCTATGTAGCCACACGGTTCTGAGTCCTGAGGACCCAAGTTCACCCCATGTGCACACCCAGCATTTTCCATGAGAGACCTGAATGGCTGGTACCTAGCAGCATACCAGTAACAACCACTAACCAGGTGCTGTGTGCTCAGCTCGGCCAGACGCCCACCCATGCCCAGCCCACACCTCCTCCTCCTCCACGGGCTTGCCCTGGCCTCCCAGACTGGCCTGCTGCCCCTGACAGTCAAGCCTTGTGGTGCCTTTACCTAAAAGCCCTTCTCTTAAATGTACAACTCAGAGAAGAATATAGGCATCTTCCCAGCACAACTACCCCAGCTCCCCATGCCTCCAAAATAGGATGAGCCTCAAGTTTGGTTGATTCCATTCTACTGCCTTCAGGTTTGAGGCCAGAGTTAACCAAACCCAAAAGATAACCCAGTTCCTTGCCCCAAACTCACCATCTAACCCAACGGGTCTCACCCCACTGGAGCTATTAACTGATACTAATTACATCACCCCTTCTTGCTCAGAGGAGCCTTCCTGGAGTCCTGATGCGTTTGGGTGCTGGGGAACTAGAGTGAAAGATACCAACAAAACCTCTAGCTGGAGGAAATGCACGGGAAAGGGCACAGAGCAGACGCCTCAACAAACCCAGATGAATTCGAGGATAGAGTGGGGAGTTTTCTCGTGGGGCTCTGGTGTCTGAAAGAGAGGTGGCCAAGAAAGCCTTGAGAAAGGCAGCATTTGGGGTCCTGACCTTGGGAGCATCACCATCAACCTTCACATAGTGTCCGGCACTTAGTAGATGCCCAATAAATATTTGAAGAAAGAATTAATGTGTGAATGGCTACATCACTTAGCACATGGCGTAATGTTCACATTCATGAAAACTTTAGGGGATAAATGAATAAAACCCGGGGAACTGTCAGTGTCCACTTTGACCCTTGACTCTTCCTCTTTCCCTTTCTCCTGAACTTCTAATACTTTCATCATAATTATCCTGTTTCCTCGTGGGGCAGATTTTTTTTCCAATAATAGACTTCATTTTTTAGAATGGCTTTAGCTTTACAGAAAAATTGAGAAGGTAGCATAGAGTTCCCCATACAACCCCTCACCCACATTCCCCTATTATTAACATCTTACCTGGTATGGTACATTTGTTTTAATCAATGAGCCAACACTGATACATTATTATTAGCTAAATTCCATACTTTATTCCTATTTCCTTAGTTTTTGTCTAATGTCTTCTGCTCCAGGATCCCATCCAGGACACCACATTACTCCTCTTGGCGGAGACCACCTCTCAGACTCGTTTTTTGGTGACCTTGACAAATTTTGAGGAGTATCGGTCAGATATACTATAAAGGATGCCCTCTAGTGGAATAGGGGGTGTTTTTCTCATGGTTAAACTGGGGTTGTGGATTTAGAGCGGAAGACTACAGAGGTTAAGTGCCTTTCCCACCACATCAAGGGCACACACTCTCAACATGAGTATTCACTGCTGGCATTGACCTTGATCACCTGGCTGAGGGTGGTGCCTGTCAAGCTTCTCACCTGCAGAATTATTCTTTTCCCCTTTTCCCAACTGTTCTCCTTGGAATCGAATCACTGTGTGCAGCCCTCCCCTAGGAGTGAGCAATGATGCTCCTCCCAGGTAACTTGTAAGCATTTGAGGATTGTCCCTTTGGACCAGACGTGGCCAGCCCTTACCTTTACTTTCTCGGATGACACAGCACACACTGAAGTTAGACCACCACCAGTCAATCAATCAATCAGCTGCCAAAGAAGAGCACCAGCTGCTCAGGCCTCTGTCACAGGCCACCGAGTCCAGGATGTGGATCTTCCTTCATTCCTTCACCCGAGGTGGTTAGACACTTGCTTATTTTTCCGTGGTTTTCATGGGTTGGAAACCAGACACAGTATCTCACTGCGCTCTCTGCTTAGGGTCTCATAGAGACCCGAAAACAAAGTGTCAACAGGGCTGTGTTCCTTTCTGGAACCTCCAGGGAAGAATCCACCTGCAAGCTCATTCAGGTTTGGGTAGAATTGAGTTCCTGGTGGGTGTAGGACAAAGGCCCCATTTCCTTGTTGGCTGCTAGCTGGGGGTCCCATTTTCCTCCCAGAGTTGTTGCCCACACTCCCCCACTCAAGCTTGCCATGTGGTCCCCCTCATTTGGAAGCCAGAGACAGCACATCAAGTCCTTCAGGCTTCAAATCCCTGTGACTTCCTCTTCTCCCCAGTCCCTTCTGAATTCCTCTTCTGCCTCTAATTTTAAAAGTCTTTTTTTTTAAGATTTTATTTATTTATTTGACAGAGAGAGACACAGCGAGAGAGGGAACACAAGCAGGGGGAGTGGGAGAGGGAAAAGCAGACTCCCCGCGGAGCAGGGAGCCCGAAGCAGGGCTCTATCCCAGGACCCTGAGATCACAACCTGAGCCGAAGGCAGACGCTGAACGACTGAGCCACCCAGGCGCCCCTTCCTCTTCTGCCTCTAATTTTAAGGGCTCGTGTGATTACATTGGGCCTGCCCTGATAATCCAGGATAATATACTTACCATAAGGTCAATTTAAACCTCAGTTAGTAACCTTAATCATTCTTGCACAGCCCCTTTTGCCCTGTAATGTAACATATTTACAGGCATGGTATCTCATGATATTCTCAGTCCCAGGGATTTGGGGGATACAGTCTTCCAGGGGACCATAATTGTGCCCAGCACACGGTGCTTCTCAAACCTTAGTGTGCATGGGAATCATCCCCAGAGCTCGGTATTGTGGCTTCTGAGTCAATGGGCCTGGGGTGAGCGTCTGCATTTCTGACAGGCTCCCAGGCCTCACTGTTGCTGGCGGTCTATGGAACACATCTTGAGTGGCAGGCTTTAGACCAGGGGAAACAAACATAATAGCCACCAGCTCAGGTCAAACTCAAGAGAGAATATCCCTACCTACCTGTGGCTCTCAAACCTAAGAGAGCACCAGAATCACCAGAAAACTTGTTAAAATATAGATTGCTGGGCCCCACGCCCAGTGTTTCTGAGTCAAAAGGTCTGGAATGGCACCTGAGAATCTGCATTTCCAACGCACCCAGGTGATGCTGATGCTGCTGGTCCAGGGACCACACTTTGAGAACCACCGCAGGAAGCCTTGAGACAGGCGATCACTTTGTGAGTGTTGAGAGGAGCGTTTAACACCTTTTGGTCATAAGGCATCATCTTTGAAAGCAGAATTCCTTTGTCCAATATTGATTGCATCCCCATAGGCACCTCGGTGGATCACGTCCGAGGCAACATGGTGCCTTTAATCAAACGGTCGATTCCCTTTTCATGTGTTGAGCTGTAACCTTCTGCTTCGGGAGCACGATGAAATAGATTCAAGAATATCTCAAACCACGGACGTCATCAGTTGTCCCAAACACATCTTTTAAGAATCAAAAATAATATTTATTGTGCATATTACAAAAACAACACTTAGTTGTTTGTTGTAGAAAATGCAGGTAAAAAGGGAAAACCTTGTAAGCCCACCCAAAGGTGGCAACTCTACTCTTCCATTTTCTATACATATCTGTCAATCCACGTATATATACGTAAAGGGTTTTATTTCCAAAAATACATGGTACACACTGTGTTGTAACCTACTTTTCTTAATATATTGTAAATGTCTTTCTACCTCATCCCCATTTTCAGCCCCTAGTTTCAACCCCCTTCACCCAATAAAAAGTATCAAATGCTGTGATTCATGGCTTCCCTCCCACGCACCTGCAGATGAAGGGAGATTGTTGACCAGCAGTGGGTCCCAAGGGGGAAAGGCGAAAACATGAAGGACATGGGGCAATCAGAAACAGGCTCTTTTGTCTCGTGTGATCAGAGGCAGCTGTAGCTCTGTCCCCCCCCCTTTTTTTTTTTTTTGGAAAAAGTGATTCAGCTGAGCATTCCTGGATCCGGATGTGCCTCAGCACCAAAATCACATTCCTAAGAAGCTGAATCAGGAGCATTTGTGTCTGGGTAATGGAGAGCAGTCACGGGATCACAAGGGCTTCCTGCCGCTATTTTCGGGATAATTCACTGCTTCCAGAGTTATGGAGTATTGATAAAGGTGTGTTTGGGGTAAAAACTTATTTTCCACTCTGTGAGCTGTGACACTTGCTCTCCAATCGGTGGTAAATGACTGGGGCAAGAGAGAAGGATTTAATTACAAATTAAGCTTTCACCAGTGAACAGACCAGAAACAGACAACAGACAAGCACAGCAAGCACATCCAGGGCCTGCTGAGCAAACTGAGTGTATGAGGTCTGGTGGGGGGGGTGGGGGTGGGGTTCTCTTGGAACCTGCCAGAAGTGTGCGGGCCCCTCTCGCCTGGGGGCAGGCATTCCTGCTGACAGCTCGGATGAGGCCGCGCAGGGCCCAGCAGTGTGAACCGTTCTTTTTTTCCTGCAGAACGAGGTCATCAGCCAGCAGCTGTGCGTCATCTTCACCCACTGCTATGGGCCCTACCCCATCCCCAAGCTCACGGAGATCAAGCGCAAACAGAGCTCGCGCCTGGGTGAGTGGTGCTGGGGTCTGAGGACGCAGAGGTAGCAAACGCCCCCAGAGAAGCTAGGCGGTGTTGGAGGGCACATGAGACGGATACAGGAGTCAGGCAGGTGGAGATCATGGTATCACTTATCACGTGATAGCTGGAGACTATACCTTGGAAATGTGGACAAGGGGACTGGCCAATACCTCGTCCCTCTAACTAAAGGCCTTTGTCCCGCGGAGACAGACAGACGGACAGCCCCGGGGCCCGTGCACTTCCTGCAGGCAGGTAGATTCCCCATTCCGAAGGAAGGCTGAGCTGTGCAGGCAGTTCTCCCCCTCCCGTCTAAGAAGTCCCTCTTCCTCCCTGAGGAGGAACAAGCAGGGGACAGTGACAGGCCAGCAGTGTTCCTCTAATGGGGTCCCTCTGCGGGGACCCAGGAGGAGAGGAAACAAGTGACCTCCCTCCACACACACACAGACACACACACGGGGAACGTACCTGAGCTGAGGATACTGGACACTCTGAAATCCCATCCGAGTAGCAGTAATCCATTTTGCTTCTGCTTGGATATGGCATGGGGCTGGCGCCAGCCAAGCACTTGACCTGCCCCACCTCAGGTAACCGTGAGGCCACGCCAGGGGGCAGGCACTGAGGGCCACGCCGCGTCTCAGCTGAAGAAAGGGAAGGTCGGCGCTACTGCACGGTCACTTCAGGTGGGGCTGGAGCTTCCCAGCTCCTCCCAAAGCCGTAATTCCTTCCCGCTACGGTCCCAGCTTCTGGAATTTTCCAGAAGAAACCTTTCCATCAGGCATTGATTTCATTCAGAGGATCCTGGAGCTGTTGCTGTAAGCTGGCTGATCAGTCTGAGAAAAAAAGCAAAGAAATGCTGGGCTGCCTTGAAGCCTGAAACACGAGCCTTCTGTTGCAAGGGCCTTTCTCCTTGCTGCCTGGGGAATGATAAAATATTCAAGATAAGGAATGCCTTTTCCAATAAGGTTGGGGACTTTCCTACTCCCTATGAACTTTTCCTGTAAAGACATCTGAGAAATGGGAGCATCTGAAAGTGCTATTCTTTAGCAGAACCATTATGTTTGGGTGAGCTAGTTAAAATTAGTGAAAAGTTTCTGGAACTTTTCCTGGAACTGTTTTAAAATAGTTTTGTTCCTGTCATGAAGAACTTGCTAATTTAAATGATGCAACTTTTTGACTTAGTAATCAAGTCAAATCTTGTCTGTTTTCCTCTGTGCCCATTGATGTGGGCAAACTACGATGTACCAAAATGACAAATATTTCTACCTTGTAGAAAGCAGGTGTTGATTACAATGTTATCAGGGCACCACATTACAAAGACCAATCATATTAACAGACTTCAGAGATTGAAGTTTAGTTACATTCCCAGGCCATAGGAATCATGTCTGACATCTCGCTGCCTTCACAAGACCCCCTCGTTAGAGCAAACATTTGCAAGGGCCGATTCAATGACACAACATAAAATCTGCTCTCCTGTAGTTATAGGTGAGGAGGGAACATTTTTTCCTCCTGAATTTGCTGAGCGTTCTTTCACCCGCAGTTAAAAGGGCCTGGTTTTCAGGCCAAGCACTAGAATTCCAGGGGTTAGCACCGAGAGAAGAAAGGCAGGCCTGAGAGGCTCAAAGCACAATATGGGAGAAGAGGGGCAGAATCTAATTATGAATAAGTAGAATATGGAACACGTAGGGTTTGCCTCTTCAATAGAGCATTTCCAGCTAGGATAACTGAAAGTTGCCAAACAGTGGTTCTTTAGGGACCTGCTTTAAAGGAAAGATAAGAGTGATCAGTGACAAGCGTCCCAAACTGGAATCTCTAAAGAGCCAGGAGGCCATATAAGTGAATGAAATGGGTTCCGTGTGAGACAGTAAGGAATGGTGGGGACTGTGGCACACTGATGCCTGATTTTTTGTGACACATTGTCCTCTTCCCCTCCCAGTGAATTCTGGGAGAGAATGGTTAAAAGAGCCACAGGTAGGAGACATTAGCAATTTGGGAAACAGGAGTAGGGCTGGTTGGTGGCGGACAGTGGGAGTGAGAGGGGGTGGTTGCTGAGAAGAGGGAGAACATCATTCCAAACTTTTAGTCTTTAAAGCAAGGCGAGAAGTGAATTTTAGTCAACTCCAAGGACTTCTCCTATGGCCTCTCTTCTCTTCATCTGGGTTGTTTAGAAGTGTGTGAGTTTTTTCAATAAAATATTTTAATGATAGTGGGATTATAAGTGATTTTGACTGTTTTATGCTTTTTTGATATGTTCTAAGTTAAAACTTTTTTTAAAGGGAAGAAGTGAGTAGCTATATGTAGCGACAGAAATATGAACAGAGGGCCACCTTATGGGGCCGCATAGGGACTGAGGGGCCACCCCACCTTCGAGGGATGGAAGAGGAGAGTCTGCCAGGACGGCAAATTCTGGGTCCAAGTAACAGCAGGGTCTGGGCAAAATGGGGCCAGGCCAGGGATCCAAGATACAACTGTCAGGGTGGGCTCAGCAGCTGGGATCATGGCCCCCAGGAATCCAGGGGGTTGGTCCCCACCCCCAATGGTTAGGACAGCCTAAACCCAGCCAAAGGAAGCAGCTAGAGTTTCATTTCAGGACAGCCCTTTAAGCCCTGGGCGAGGCCCAGCAACAAGCAGGTCCCCAGGCTAAGAAGGGGTCTGATGTCCCCCGCAAGGTTTTAAGAACAAGACCGTGAAACAAGGGTCAAGGCATTCTTACGCTCATTCAAAAAAATATTAATGAAGCATCTACTACGATGGTCATGTTTATCGAGAGGAGTGCTGTGTGTCAGCCATGTTGCTGAGTGCTTTGCAAAAATTCACTTAATGCTCACTGAAACTCAGATGTAGATGTACAGTGGGTATCACCCATTAAACAGAAGGGGAGAGAGAGGCTCAGAGAGGTTAAACAACTTGCCGAAGGTCACACAGCTGAGAGTTCTGGCTTCAGAGCCCACCCCAGGGGCCGTACAGGTGCCGTGAGAGCACAGGTGGGGGATGCTTGGTCAGTCTGAGGAGGGCGGGGGAATCAGGCAAGGCTTAGTGATGGAAGGTGTCTGCACTGAAGCTTGAAGACCACATGGGTGAACCAGGTTTGGAAGGGGTTGGAAGAGTGTTCTGCGTAGAAGGAACAGCAGGTGAAGGGCCAGAGCTGAGAGCGTATAGCACTGGTGTGGCTCAGCACACATGCTGGTTGACAGGGGGATGTGACTGGGGAGAGGCCAGAGAAGGGAGCGGGAGCCCAATCACCAGGAGCCTTGTTAAGAAGTTTGGACTCTATCCTGGGAGCGCTGGGGAGCTATGGAAAGGTTTATAGCAGAGGAGGGGTGTGATCAGATCTGCCTTTAGGAAAGATGACTGTGGTGAGGTGGACCATCGGATTGAGGGGCCAAGAGTGGAGGCAGAGACCAAAGAGGCTCCTGCAGGTCCCCAGACAAGAGACCATGTGGTGGCCCTAGGGAGGGCTGCGGCATTAGGGATGGAGAGAAATGGGGGAATTGAGACACACTTAGGAGGAAGAGAAGACAGTGTTTGTGATAGACTGGGTCTGGGTAAGCCCAGGAGAGGAAGGTGTCCTGTTGCCTTTGAATCCCTGGCTTGGGCAGCGGATAGATGGTGGTGCCATTCATGGGACCAGAAGCACTGGGCAAGGCACATTTTGCAGAAAGAATCTTTTTCACCTGAGCTGAGAACGCAGTGCATCCTCAGGCTGGGGAGCTTGGGTGCAGATGCCCCCAGAGAGGTCATCTTCCATTTAGAGTCTTCTAAAGACCCTCCCTGGGGCAGCGCAGCCCAGGTGGGCTCAGGGCAGACCTAAGAGGAAGCCCCACCAGAGGTTAGACCCACCTTGCCCTTGACCCTGTGTCCGGACTGACTTAGGACCTGAGCGGGGCCGAAGCCAGTCGGGGCAGGGATGTTAGTGGATGTTCCCAAGCAGCAGAAGCCCTGAGCTGAGGACAGACTGGCACCTTCAGGAGCTCCGGGTCTCCGTGGCTAAAGTGACAGGCAAATCGGGGTTGGGGGGGCAGGGGGGAGGCGGGGAGGATCCTAGTGTTGAACAAGGCCGGCGCTCCAATCCGAATGCCCAAGTTCAAATCCTGGCTCCTCCACCTGTCACTGGCTTGAACGTCTGTGTGCCTGCTTTCCCAGCTGCACAACGGACAGTGGTCCCTGTCTCCCGGGACCCAGCGCGTTTGCGCATGTGCGGGCCCGCTTGCACAGGGCCTGGCGCGTCCTGAGGGCTCAGTAAGTACCAGCTCTACCTTCTTTGTTATTGTTGGAGACGAGAGCAGGGAACTGGTTCGCGTGCCTCTGACACTGGGAGAGAAGCGCTTGGATTTCAAATCACCTGGAAAACCCCTTATCCATCAGGCAGGGAGGGCCCTGAGCCCAAGAAGGAGGAGCTAAGGTGGGGGGTGGCATTCTTCAGAGGCAAGGTGGGCATACCTTTACCTTTCACATCCAAAAATCATCTGCATCAGGCTGGGGATAGGTCTCCTCTGAGGAGATGCTACTTTTAATCACAACTAAGCTATGAAGATTTCCAATGCAAAAGTGGATTTCCGTGATTTGAGTGCTCCTTTGATTGGTTCTGTCCCCTGTTGGCTCACTGTCTCGCCAATGAGTATCTTATCCCCATGGTTTCCCTGTTAGCTCTTCTTGGCGCTTTCCAGAAAAGGAATGCAAACTTCACCCTTCTCTCCACTAAAGCTACACTCTTTCCCCTTCCTATTCTAGATCCTCATTTCCTTAACAATAAAGAAATGTCCGATGTTACCTTTCTGGTAGAAGGAAGACCGTTTTACGCTCACAAAGTGCTGTTATTCACGGCCTCTCCCAGGTATGTACTGTAATAGTTCTCTGAAATTCAATTTTGGGGGTTACCTTCCCTAGACGGGAAGATTACTTTTTCAAAATCAAGAATTCAAGAGCAGAGGGCATTCGTGCACCCGTGCTCACACCAGCATTCTTCAGAGCAGCTAAAAAGTAGAAGCCACCCAAATGTCCATCGGTAGATGAACGGATACACAAAATGTGGCATATACATATTTTATTTAGCCTTAAAAAGGAAGGCAGTTTTGACAAATGCTACAACATGATGAGCTGTGGGGACATTATGCAAAGAAATAAGCCAGTCACGAAAAGATAGTGTATGATTCTATTTATAGGCAGTACCTAGAGCAGTCAGCTTCATAGGGACAGAAAGTAGGATGCTGGTTGCCTGGGGCTGGGGGCAGGGGAGGGTGGGGAGTTGTTGTTTAATGCATCCAGAGTAGGTTCTGGAGATTGGTTGCACAACAGTGTGAATACACTTAACATCTCTGTAGGCTTAAAATGGTTAAGACGGTAATTTTTCTATTACGTGTTTTTTACCACAGTCGTAAAGTACAGAGCAGCCTCTGGCTTAAACAGCAGTGCCTTTGTGACTCAGGCAAGGGCAGCCATTCCTCTGGGCACACAGAGTATGTACCAGGCACAGAGCTTTGGAGCAGAGTGTGGATGGGATTTTAGCTCCCCCCGGCCCAGGGCCCTCACACAGTGTCCAGCCTGAAACGTCTCAGGCCTGCTCTCCAAATATCCCAGAACTCTGGCATAAGCCACCCCAAATACACAGGTCTTGAACCTGACTTTTCCCTAACTGCGGACCCAACAACGGCATAGCCCCCTCCCTGACAGCTCTGCAACTGCCCTTTGTCCTTTCGATCTGAGTTGAAATGAGTTGACCATTTAGAACCACATTATCCAAAGACCTGAACTGGGATCAGTGAAGGTGCGCAGAGGAGAAAGGAGAGGCCGGAGATGAGGAGGCCGCCGGCGTAAGCGGAGGGGTGAGGACACTGCGTACCCAGAAATGGAACCTACTTCCAGAATGTTTGCTGATGAACCTGTGTGACCAGCACTCCCTGGGTTCCCCTGGCCTCCCACTGCCTACCCCCAAAGCCAAATACAAGCCCCAGATGTCTGCTCTGCCACCACGAGAAAAATATGCTGTGCCTTACATGGTTCTCCATTACGATGCATAGAAAAGCAGGAGAGATGTTGTCCCAGGGGTAATTTCTTAGTTTTGACGGCCATGGATGTGTAGGACGCTACCATCAGGGGAAGCTGGGCGGAGGGCGTAGAGGAGCTCTGTATTGTCTTTACACTTCGTCTGCAAATCTATCACTATTTCAAAATTAAAAGTTTAAGAAAAGAGACACAGCTTAGCTTATTCCTAAAGGTGTATCGATGTGTTCCCAGCCAGGCACCCCTGAAGTTAAAACTTTAAAGTTAAAAATAGTGGTTCAGGGGAGCCTGGCTGGCTCACGTCGGAAGAGCATGCAACTCTGATCTCAGGGGTGGTGAGTTCGAGCCCCGCGTTGCGCGGAGAGATTACTTAAATAAAAAACTTTAAAAAAAGTAATAAAGCTGTAACTTCAGATTCAAGTATGACATCATACTGGGGTGGCGGTCGCATTAGGACATCTGTGGCTATATCATTAATGTATTGCAAAGTGGGGGGAATACAGGATTTTATGTGTCTCTCTCATCAGAGAGTGGAGTTTTTTGCAAACCATAGATGTGTTTGTGGGTCTTTTTATCTCCCTTCTTGTGTCCTTGTTCAGGTTCAAAGCGCTCCTGTCCAGCAAACCAACAAATGACAGCACCTGCATAGAGATCGGTTACGTGAAGTACCCCATATTTCAGGTGAGCCCCCCCCCCCCGTCCCCCCGTGGCCTGGAACGTCATGCTGGCGGGCACAAGGCACGGGCCTTCCCTGCAGACATCCACCTGTGGTTTGGCTACTGTAGAGTCATCAGTCCCCTGACTCTGGGCCCCTTCTCCCACCCCTTCCAGTTTACCATCGTTTTATCCCTACAGCACTTATTGAGCACTTACTGTATACCTAGCACTCTGCTGGGACCTGGGGACACAAGGATAAATGACCTTCCTCCCCTGGGGCCCCACAGTCCAGAGGGGGTAACTCTGAGTAACTAATCTCCTACAGTATAATGTGGGGATGGGCAGGAAAGAAAGGGTGGGGAGCCAACGTGCTCCGGCAACTCAGACTAGGGAAATCAGAGAAGGCCTCCTGATGAGGCATTAGCTGGAATAGTGAAGGCTGCGGAGAAGTTGGGGAACCATAGGAAGGCTTAGGGCTTAAAAAAGGGGGTTAGGAGATGCTTGGCAGAGAACAGCAGGGATGAGGTCCCAGAGCTGTGGTTGAGCCTAGTGTGATCAGAAGCCAGCAGACTTTTAAAGACGTGCTGTCCTCCCACCTGCCAGGGTTAGTGAGCCGACGATGTGGGGGACCCCGGGGCTGGAATCTGTGGGATTCTGAGCAGGATCTTGTTCCTGCAGTTCAGCTCAGGAAGCACAGCTCTGGGAAGAGCACACAGGTGGCTGAAGCTCGGGCAGGTCCGTGGGGGACTCATGCTCCAAGAGGGGTGTTGAGACCGCTCAGAGATCATGGGGGATGGGGGACGAGGCTGGCTGTGACCAGCGTAGCAGGGCAAGGCTCCTGATCTGGACTTGGGAAGACAGAGCTGCAGTCCAGGACTGAAGAGCGGCATTTTCCTGTTTAAAATCAGTGTCTATCACGGGGCCTTGGGCAATTCCCCAGCCCTTCCAAGGCTCCTTTCCTCATCTGGTGGATGGGAGAGAGGGGTACCACAGGGGGTGGAACAGCATAAACAAAGGCACAGTAGTGGGAAGTCATGCGGTGTGTTTGAGGGCAAGTGATTATCAGTCTATTCGGACAGGTCCTAAGGTATATTGGAGATTGAAAAGACTCCCTGGGACCACGTAGTATGAGCCAAGTCAGGAGAAGGTAGGCCAGATGGTGGTTCTTTCCTCCGCCCTTGACCCTGGTCCCCCATATCCTGCTGTCCAGAGAGCTGCCAGGAAGCCACCATACCCTCACACCAGGCCCTAAAGCCTGTTGAGGTGCCTGCATCTCCACCATTAGAGATGCATTTCTTTTGTTATGCTGAAACTTCAAAAGAAAGAATCCTTCCCAAGTAACTATGGGCAAGGCACTCTTCTCTGAGCCTCATTTTCTCCATTTTTAACAAGTTAATCATTATCACCTCTAGGTCATGGGTTCTTGCAGAGATTAGCAAGTAGGACAATGCGAGGAAGCATTCAACTTGGCAACTTTTAAGTGGGTTTTTGTTTTTCTGAGCCGTAACTGGTAAACCACCTCCCTACTCAGCACAAGGCCCTGTAGAATAGGTTACTTTGGACTGACCGTGGGGGAAAGGGCGAAAGAGGTTTCCAAGGACAAGGCCAGTCTCGGTGAGCCATCCCACCAGGCGGGGGGAGGGGGGGAGGCCCGCAGCGAGGAGGCTGGAGCCCCAGCTGGGACTAGGGCATTGGCACACCCCTGCGCCCAGCCTCTCACCCCAGCCCCTCACCGCATTTCTTGCTGACAGCCAAGTAGCCACAGCCCTTTCTGGAACGGTGGTGGCTGTGGAGTTTGAAGTTTTCCAGAAGAACTGCTGCTTTGCTTTAGGATTCGCAGTGGGAGGACAGTGAAGAAACCTCTGTGGGGCTCCAACTATGAATGAGACACTGACCTCTGCTCACCCGTGGTTATCTGGATTTTTTTTTAAAGATTTTATTTATTTATTTGACAGAGAGAGACATAGCGAGAGAGGGAACACAAGCAGGGGCAGAGGGAGAGGGAGAAGCAGGCTTCCTGACGAGCAGGGAGCCCGACGCGAGGCTCGATCCCAGGACCCTGGGATCATGACCTGAGCCAAAGGCAGACGCTTAACGACTGAGCCACCCAGGCGCCCCTATCTGGATTTTTCTTGCCAGTTTTAGAAATGAAGAAACTGAGGCTCAGAAAATTTAAATCCTTTGCCCCAGTCTTAGTGCTACTTAGGGACAGAGTCAGGATTGGAACCCAGTCCATCTGGTGTCAAAGCCTGGACACGTGGTTCTGGAATCCCCTTCCTAAAGGGGCACAGTGGTAAGATCAGCTCCCATTTCTTAAACGCTGGCTATATGTCAGCCTCAAAGCCAGTGCTTCTCAGCCCCTGCTGGACACTGGAGTCACGGGGGGGGCTTTAAAAATTTCCCGTGCCCAGGCCATCCATCAGCACCTGGGCTGGGGCCCAGGCATCAGCATGTTGAAGTTTCTGCCTTCCTCCCCTTGTCCCAGAGTGCAGCCAAGGTGGAGAAACCATTCTCCACACTACGGTGGTTCTCCACCTTGAGCAGGTACCGGAATCTCCAGGGCAGAGGAAGAAGGGGTTGGCTTGATAAGACACAAAAGTTGAAATGCAGAGTCCTGGGCCCCACCCCCAGAGTTCCAGATTCTGTGGGCCTGGACTGGGGCCCCAAGAATTTATATTTCTTACAAGAACCCAGGTGATGCGGCCGGTCCAGGGACCCCGATCTAAGAACCACTGCTATATGTCACCTTATTCCATCCTTCCAGCTGCCCCAGGACACAGACCCAGAGAGGGGAAGGAAGTGGCCCAAGCTCAGGCTGCTCATCACAGCCACACTGAGGTTCGGAGCCAGGCCTGGCTGACTCCCAGACCTGATCTCCTAACTGCCTCCCTACTGTGGGGACTTGGGCCCTCCCCAAACCTCACCCAGCCCTGAGGAAAGAATCGTAGGCCCATTAGAGTCTGAGCATGAGCTAAGTGCTGGAAAATGCACACCTCCCCACCTCTCCTGAGTGCCCGTGAAGGGGGCACTTGAGCCATAAAGCCTGGAACTAATTGGGGAGGTTCCTGTAATAAGAACCTTGTAGTAGGCATTCAATCCGTGTTTGCCATGCAGATCCATTGAATGAGAGCCCTATGTGGGAAAGCTCGGCCCCAGAGGACTCCGAGGCCTGTAATTGCTTTTGACTGGGAAAGGTTTCCTGGCCACATTAGCCTCAAGTTACTGTAACGAGGAGGGACGATTTAGCAGACCCCGGGGAATTCTCTGTGTGCTTGCCCCTTCCCCATAAAAGAAGAAAAGCCTCATTTGTGGCTTGAAATGGGCTGAGGAGGGCTGAATCCAACCCAGAAGGAGGCTCCCAGGGGCCCGTTCACTTCACTTCCATGCCGACAGAAGAATTTTAGTAAATGAGACTGCCTTGCGTTTCCTCCCCGCAAGACTGTTTAGCGTCACACGCAGGTGAGCGCTGGATGCAGCCGAGGCCGCACCTGGGGCCTCCGGGAGGCCGTGGATGCCGATGAACTGAGGGCTTCATGCAGGTGTCAGCTGCCAGGAGAAACAACTCCATAAACAGGCCCTTTGGCCTCATAAGGCTTCGTTTTGCCCCCTTGCAGAAAAGGCCTGTGTTGGCAGAGTCCGAAGGCGGAAAGGGACAGCCCAATTTAAATCCCATTAGCCCCAGGATCTCCATCCGCTAAAGGAGAGGCATTTTCAGTCCACAGCCTGACCCTGAGTAAATGAGATGACACAATGGAGCAGTGCTTTGTAAACGGAGAGGGCCTGTGTTCGGGGCAGTTGCTGTTTCGGGTCTTATTGTTGTTGTTATTGGTTTGGCCATTATAAAAGAGAGGCGCCAGGGGAATCCGTTGACGTTTGTAAGAACGGGATCCCACCATTCGCTGACGTGGCATTTTAGATGCCCATGAGCCATCAGCATGGGGGTGGGGGGGGACCCGAGGCCGTGTGATCCTTTCACAAAGTCTCGGCCACTACTGTCAAACACCGCCATCTCGGCGACAGGCGGGTCGTCGCGGCAGCCCAAGTCAGCACACAGAGGCTCAAACACAGAAGGAAAGGAGAGGGCTCGTGTTTCTGTTTAAAGTGCGCTTGCCGAGCGCAGGCTCTGTGCCAGGCGCGGGAACGCAGAGATGGGCCGCCCCCGCCGGTGCCCTCGAGCTCTAGTGGGAAGTCACACTGCAGTCGTGGATGAGGTGCTGCCCAGCCTCGGGCTGCAGCTAGCAGATCTGAGAAGGCTTCAGCAATGTGACGACTGAGCTAGATCCCAAAAGAGGGGGCCGAGTTCAACAGATGGAGAATCCGGGCAGAGGGAACAGCTTGGGCAAAAGCGTGGGACCGAAAGTGGTGGTAGGTTCGGTTAAAGGCAAGTGGTTGGGAGTGGTCAGACTATAAAAGGTAGATGCTGTCGCGATTAGGAGGAGAGAGAAGGGCAGAGTGGCAGATGAGATCGGAAAAAGTACACTGATCCATAGCCGCCGGATTCCGAACAGCAAAAAAGTTGGGAACAGTCCAAATGTCCCCAGGCTGATGAAAGGATACACAAAATGCGGTACGTTGTTCAGCAATAAAAAAGAATGAAGGAGAGATCTGTGACGACGAAGGTGAACCTTGAAAATGGGACGCAGCCAGACCAAAGAGCACCTGTTGTAGGATTCCCCTCATATGAAATGTCCGGAGTGGGCACATCCACCGTGGGTGTCAGGACTGGCCCAGGAGGAAATGGGAACAGTGGGTAATGGGCACAGGGTTTCTCCTAGAGGTGTTGGAAATGTTCTGAAATTAGACAGTGGGACGGTCGCACAACATCGTGAATCCACTAAAACCACTGACCTGCGCACTTTAAACAGAAGCAGTTTGCACTATGTGAAATATAGCTCAGTAAAGCTGTAAACACTGTATTTTTTTAAGAAAACTATTACTTGTAAACACACATGCAAAAGGTAGATTGAGATCAGTCACAAAGGACCTCGAATGACCTGAGTGAAAACACAGCAGAGGCACTACTGGAGAAAGATGTTTCCACCTCAGAAAAATCAGAGCCAACATTTACTGAGTTCTTGCCACGTGCCAGGCCCCTCCTAGGCCTGTTCCATGTCGTGTAATCCTCATCACATGAGGTATGTAATGTTAGCCCCACTTTACAGATGATGAAACTGAGGCACAGAGAGCCTAACCTAATTCAGGTCACCCAGTGTTTAAGTGGCAGAGCCTGATTGGAAACTGAGGCAGCCCGAGTGCAGGGTCCTTGCCCTTCACCATGCCCTCTGGTGGCCACAGACCCACTGGAGCCTGCAGGGACCGCAGCGCACAGCCCAGCCCCAGGGCCTCATTTTACAAGTGCCCAGAGATGGGATGTAGCCAGTCTACAGATGTTTCCAGCACAGCTGCCGTGGGGCCAGACAGGGCGTCCGTGTGTCATAAGGCAGGCAGAGGACGATGGTGGAGAAGACCATGCCCATTTGGAAAGCCTACACACCACCTAAAAAATTAACAGCTTCATGGGAAGTGGTGGCGGCCAGTTCTGCACATCCGGGGACCTCGTTCTAAAGGGACACCAGTTGGCAAAGCTCTGGGACTTGGCACACCATTCAGGCCTCCTGAATCACATGAACAGAGCACAGCCTGGCTCGGACTGCTCACACCATCAACGAGATATTGAAACCCCCGACCCCTGACAGCTTCGTCCCGGATCAGGTAGTCCTGTGGTAGCCCAGAGTCTCTCTCTGGGATTTAAGTAAGAATGGTCTAGTCAAACCGGGCCATGCTCCCAGAGGGGAACAGCCGCTGGTGCAGGCTCTTCAAGCCAAGTGTTTTGGGGGCAGCCGGATGGGGTGGGAGGTGGGAGGGGAGAGCGCTGATTGCCATCTCTAGATGGAGAGCAGAGCTGGGGGTGCACCTGGAACCCAGCAGAACCACAGGGAGACAAATGGCAGCACGCGATAAGGAAAACTATCCAACTAGGAAATGTGTCCTAAGTGGAACTTCTCCCATAAGGCAGCGATCCAGCAAGAGCAGATGTTCTAGAGGGACGCACAGACTGCCCGGCTGTAAGAGGATTGTGTCTGTGTGCTGACCCCAGACTGACGCTCTGCTCTCTGTGTCCTTTCTTCCAGCTGGTCATGCAGTATCTCTACCATGGTGGCCCAGAGTCACTGCTCATTAAAAACAACGAGATAATGGAGGTAAGGCATCTGTTGTGCTGTTGGGTGGGTGGCATCTCTGTAAACTCAGGGCACCGACATGTGTTGGCAGTGTCTGGGGGGGACCTGTGTTGGGTTTTCACTTGGGTGCAGACTTTGGGGTCCTGCCTGCCTCCTTGGGCCTCCCGAGGGCTTCTCAGCAGAGCCCCTTCCTGGAAAACCAGGGTGCTTGGTGCACTTGCAATAGCAACTCTGCAAAATCCAACATTAATTGGCTTTGGGGCGGGGTACGGGAAGTTTACTGGGGAGGCTGAGGCCAGCTCTACTCTAGGCACAGCTGGGGCGCAAACATCAGGAGCTATCCTCGGTGACTTCTAGCATCAGAAAACATTCCTTAAATCACAATGTGTCCATTGATGCGGATGCTGGGAGCCGATTATAAGGGCTCAGGATGACTCTCCCTTCTTCCCAAGTCTCTTTGGCTCCCCCCTACCTGCTGCCTACCTCTCCGTCAAGCCTGTCCTCCCCTTCTGAGTCCAGGAGCCTTGTTTCTGCTCCCTTCTGCCCAAGGCCAAGAGTCCCTGCCCCTTCCTCAAAGTGGAGCCCTTGTCGGTTTTCCTACCAGAAGCCAAAATCACTCTGGGAATCCCGAGCAAAGGAGCCAGGATCCCATTCAGGTGTCCAAAGTCCAGGGTGCCTGGCTGATTAGAGATGTCAGAGCGCTATCAGTCCTTCAAAAGGTAACCCCCCACTGGTGAAAACACAGACTCTGGGCCAATCGGGGTTTCGATCCAGGCTCTTCCCCTTCTGAGCTGTGTGATCTTGGGCATTATTTAAACTCTCTGAGCCTCAGTTTCCTCACCTGGAAATGGGAATAACAAGATCTACCTCATTGGGTTTTTAAGATTGTAAGATTATATAACAAGGTGCCTAGAACGATGCCTGGCACCTGGGGATATTCTGTAAGGGCTGTGTATTCACTGGGTGGCCCATTTATCCTTCCCTTCGGACTCCGCAAACCCTTCCACGGCCATCGCCCCCCCCACCACCACCCCCCCCCCACAGTTCCTCTCTCGTTTCTCTGGACCGCGCCTCTGACGCTTCTCCACCTGCAGACCAAGCTACCATCTGAGGACGTGGGCTCTTTTGTCACATTTGTTTTTATTTTAAAATCGAAATAACGAACGCACATGTAAATCACATAAATAATGCAGAAGAGCTTGTCACCAAAAAGCAGCTCCCCCTGCCCCCACCCCCGCCCCCATCCTTTCCTCACAAAGTCAGTCCCTTTGACCTCTCAGGGGCTGCCACGGCAGTATGCAAAGGGACAGAGACCCCTGCCCTCTCGGGCTCTCTGAGGGCGACAGGCATGACATCATGTCTGCTGGGAGAAGGGCTCGGAGGACGACTGAGGCCGGGTAAGGAAGCCAGACAGTGACGGAGGGAGGTGACCCAAGGTGGCATGGTCCGGGAGGCTTCTCCGAGGTGACCTTTGTGTGGACACCTGGTTGAACAGAGGGAGTGAGCCGCATCCATGTCCATCTTGCTAACTAAGGGCGTTCACCCTTATTTCCTTATTTCTGGACACGGCAACTGTAAGCATTTTTGCTTGACCTCCCGCTAGAATAGCTGTGAATCTGGTTCCCTTCAGCCCCTTCCCCTCGGCCATCTTCCTCCGCAACAGAGTTCTATCCCTGTGTCTCATTTTCTAGGGTTTCCTTTGTGCTTTAAAGTGACAGACCCACACCTGTGCTCCCAGCCCTTCTCCTTGGGACATCTCTGGAAAAATGAGGATTTTCCCCACTGTCCTCCCTTTATTTCCACCTCCCAACCTCTAACAGGCTCTTCTTATGATTTTTAGCTTCTGTCTGCCGCTAAATTTTTCCAGCTGGAGGCTTTGCAGCGACACTGTGAGATTATCTGCGCAAAGAGCATTAACACTGACAACTGTGTGGATATTTACAATCACGCCAAGGTAATCAATCCTGCCCGGGCTGCCCGGAGCATGCGCCGTGGACCGAAGTGGCTCGGGGCAGAGAGCTGATGATGCTGGCCTGCCCACTCCAGGCTGAGCTGCCTGCATTCCTCCCCCTTCGGCCTCCCGCTCTAGAAAAGATGCCTTGCCCTTCATCTCACCCCTCCAGAATACAGTGAGAGCAGGAAGTTTCAAAAGCAGAGTTGTTTCTGAAACAGTGCTTCTCGAACGCAAATGTGCACTTGAATCACGTCGCAGACCCTGACTCAGCAGACCCCCAGGTGGGCCCTGGTCTGCGTTTCTAACAAGCTCCCAGGTGAAGCCTCTGCTGCTGGTCTAAGCCACACCTTGAGTAGCAAGGTTCTGGAACAGTGGCTCTCCAGGTGTGTTCTCCAATCCAGAAACATCAGCCTCTTCGGGGAACTTGTTAGAAATGTATATTCTAGAGTCCCATCCCAGACCCCCTGAACCAGAAACTCTGGGGGAGAGGCCCACCATCTATGGCTTTGCAAGCCCTCCAGGTAACTCTGGTGCATGCTCAAGGGTGAGTACCACACTGTTCTAGAACTGACTACACAGGAGAATCACCTGGGCACTCACTTAAAATCCCTATGCCTGGGGCCTATCAAAGACCATTTAAATCTGCCTCTGGGGGTGGAGCCTGGGAAAAGGTATTTTCCAGAGCTTCCCAGGTGATTTCAGTTATGGCCAAGGTTGAGAACAGCCCTGGAGACCCCCAAGGGGTCCTCCTGGTCAGGTGGACCCAACACCTAATCAGAATCACCTGGGGAGAGTCTGGAATCTTTAGCCCTCTACCCCCCAGTGGTCTCTGCAGTGGGCCTCAGGAATCTGTATATATTTTTTTAAAGATTTATTTATTTTAGAGTGAGAGAGCACGTGAGTGGGGGGGAGGGGGAGAGGTAGAGAGAATCTGAAGCAGACTCCAAGCTGAATGCAGAGCCCGATGTGGGGCTCGATCTCACAACCAAGAGATCATGACCTGAGCTGAAATCAAGAGTCAGGCACTTAATAGACTGAGCCAGCCAGGTGCCCCAGGAATCTATATAACAAGCTCCTGGGGTCCCTGTTGTGACTTCTGCCCTAAGGCCAGTCTTGACTCCAGTGTTGGGGGGCTACTGACCTCATCCAATTCATGTCACCTGTGGGGATACTGGGACCAAGAGAATTCAAATACTTTGTCCAGGTGCCATTTCATTTGGTCCCATGTGCTCAGGACAGGCATATTAGCATTTGCTAGAAGAAACGATGAAATGAGTTACGAGCAGGAATTAAAAAAGTCTTGTTCTGTGTGACTGGGGTTCAGGATACATCTCCCACATCCGCAGTGCTGTAGAGTGACAACTGACATGAATTACGCTCTCACTTTTTGGGAAAACTCAGGCTACCTTTGAGATGTTTTCTCTCTTACGCCAACACTCAACAGGCCCTTTTAGCGTGCAATCGCCTGTGCTAAGAGCCTTGACACACCTTCCTTTTTAACCCTCCCTGCAACCCTTTTAGGTAAACACTATCATTAGTCCCATGTCATAATAAGGAAACTGAGGCACAGAGAGGTGAAGTAACTTGCTTAAGGTCACACAGCTATGGAGATTTTTTTTATTGTAGTAAATGCACATAACATGAAATTTAGCATTTTAACCATTTATTAAGTGTCCATTTGAGGGGCATTAAGCACATTCACACTGTTGTACAACCATCACCACCATCCGTCTCCAGAGCTTTTCATCTTCCCAAACTGAAACTCTGTACCTACAAAACACTAAGTCCCCATTTCCCTCTCCCCTCAGCCCCTGAAACCACCACTTAACCTTCTATCTCTGTGAATTTGACTCCCCTAGGGACCTTATGTAAGTGAGATCATGGAGTATTGGCCCTTTGTGACTGGCTTATTTCCATTAGCACAGTGTTCTCAAGGTTCATCCATGCTGTAGCATGTGTCAGAATTTCATTTCTTTTTATTTTTTTTAAGATTTTATTTATTTATTTGAGAGAGAGCACAAGCAGGGGGAATGGCAGGCAGAGGGAGAGGCAGGCTTCCCGCAGAGCAGGGAGCCCGATGCGGGGCTCTATCCCAGGACCCTGGGATCCTGACCTGAGCCAAAGGCAGATGCCTAACGACTGAGCCACCCAGGCGTCCCATTTCATTTCTTTTTAAAGCTGAATAATATTTCCTTGTATGGGGAGACCACACTGTGTCTATCCATTCATCTGTCATTGGACACTTAGATGGCTTCCACTGTTTGGCTACTGTGGATAATGCTGCTATGAACATGCCGGGGGGGGGGGGGGGTTAGGGACAAATATCTGTTCAAGTCTCTGCTTTTAGTTCTTTGGGGCATATACCCAGAAGTGTAAGTCTAGATTTGTCTTACTCCAAAGCACAGGTTCCTAACTTTGTGTTTATTGTCTGGCCTAATAAATGTTTGAAATATGTGCAATAATTGTTGATACTCAGAAAAGATCTTCTGATTGGTCATCAGTAAATCAACAACTACAAGCTGTTTCCTACACACACACACGCACACGCACACGCATGCACGCACACGCACCAGGTATTTTAGTTAAGTGAAGGTTTTACCAAAATCTGGTTTCTCAGGACACAGTACATTTTTTTTTTAATCTTAAACTGATGACTTTGCAGGAAAGCATCCAGAGGCTGCTCTCTACCCAAGAGGAGAGCCTGATTATTAGCTTGTAGTTCTTCCCCTCCCCTGGCCATGGACACTCCAAGTGCCCTGTGAACCCAGCATCCACCAGTGGCTTTGCCGTGGCCCGTCCTCTTGACAGCGATCCATTTTAATCACTCCAGGCTCCTTGGCAAGTGGCTTCCGTAGCTCTCGTATTTAATAATGCAGCCGGATGCGGTGTGAGCCCAGGCTGGGAATACACGTGTGCTGCAGGCTTTGAATACCTCTGGCAGGGAGCTGCCCCTTTGGCGTATACACCTTTGTAGCCAGAGCTTTGCCTTTTACACACCCCAGCCACTGCCGCGGCCCCCAGGCCACATCCTGCTGTGTTTCCAATGCAAAAGTCGGCCCCTCGTGATACTTGCATGGAGGGCAGGGCAAAGCCAGCCAGCCCGTGCCCTTTCTCTGTGCTGCTTCCCTGTGCTCTGGGTACTGCCCCACCACTGATGATCACATGCTGCCTGGGTTCTATTCCTGGCAGACTGGGCTGCAAATTGAGGCTAGTTTAGTAAAAGATGGAAAAGAAAGAAACCAACTCTGGGTTTGGAACCCCAGGAAACACAGGCATTTACACGCTAATAACAATGCTCCAAATGTCAACGCCCTTGGCAACAATATCTCTATATGACATCTAACTGAGACAGCTGTGGAATCTTATACAGATGAGAAGACCATCCCATAAATGCATGGCTTAGCCATCTTGTTTTCCCCCGGCAAAGCTGTTCCAAACTATTCAGTCATGAAAAAGGGGCCCTGGGGGGGCGCCTGGGTGGCTCAGTCATTAAGCGTCTGCCTTTGGCTCAGGTCATGATCAAAGGGTCCTGGGATCGAGCCCCGCATCGGGCTCCCTGCTCCGCGGGAAGCCTGCTTCTCCCTCTCCCACTTCCCCTGCTTGTGTTCCCTCTCTAACAAATAAATAAAATCTTAAAAAAAAAAAGGGGGGGGGGCTGCCTGGAGCTTCTGATGGCCCTTTCGGGTTATCTTTCAACCTGGGGAAAAGAATAGGCTGGTTCATCAAATTGAATCTAAGCTAGTGCAGTAAGCTCAACAGTGCACTGTGCTAGAAAGAACGGGTTTGGAACCCAGGGGATTCATTAGTGTTCATCGAGCACGCACTATTTACCAGGAACTGTATTCATCAGAATATAATAAATTAGTAAGACATAGTCTCTGCCCTTGAAAAATTATAGTCTAGGGACAGAGGTCAGCAGACTTTTCTGTGGAAGGCCAGGTGAATATTTCCACACAGGCCATACGGTTGCTGTTTTACCTCCTCGACTCCGCCGCAGTCACACGAAAGCAGCCGCAGACGATACGTAAATGATGGATGTGGTTGTGTTCTAATAAAACTTTATTTACCGAAGCAGTTAGTGGGCCAGATTTTGCCCACAGGCCCAGTTTGCCAACCACTGGTCCCGGAGATGAGAGTCCCCACCCCAGTTCTGTCAGTAATTAGCTGTGTGGAGGTAGTCAAGGGTCTGATGTATAGTCACCACTGAATAAATATCACCAAATATAAATGTAAGTATTTACTGTTCTCCATTTACACTTACTGTTCTCCACTTACACTACCTTATGCTGAGTGACATTCGTATACAAAGTGAATGGCCAGGTGTGGTAAAGGGGGATGCTCTCTGTGTCCACAGAATCAAAGATAGGCAACTCTGAGCCTCAGTTTCCCCGCCTGTCCAGTGAGGGCTTTTACTCTGTGACTCTAAGAGCAGGGTTCATGTTGAAAGAATGAAAGCATTCCTAAGATCTCTCCCAGCCCCAACGTGAACATTGGGTGGTAACAAGCCCTCTCACCTGATAAACCTCACCACATCTTCTGGATCTCTCAGAGACCTCATGATTACCTGGTGCCTCTGGTTCATTCCCTTCATTCTATAACTGGGGAAACTGAGGCACAGAAAAGTGATTTGATTTGCATAAGGTTGCACATGGTTTTTATACACAGAGTTGCCGTTGGCTCAGTGAATTAGCACATGGCGTCAGTGAGTTCATGGTTACAGGCTTGGTCCTTCTAAGGGCCAGTTAGCTGGGCTAGGTTCTTTTTTTTTAAGATGTATTTTTATTTATTGGTGGGGGGAAGGGGCAAAGGGGGAGAATCTTTAAGCAGATTCCCCACTGAGCACGGAGCCTGATGTGGGGCTCAATCCCACGACCGTGAGATCATGACCTGCCTGAGCCAAAACCAAGAGTCAGATTCTCAACCAACTGAGCCACCCAGGCGCCCCTGGGCTAGGTTCTATAGATACAGTCAGTTCCCTTTCTCCCACCCTGGCCACGTACTTTGTCCATGTGGGTCACTGGATACCAGTTGGTGAGAAGGAGAGTGATAGTTTACATTTACAATGACAACTAGCAGTGAGTGCTGACTACAGTTGACCGTTACTCTGACACTCCTTGCATTATCTCATTCAGTCTCAACAACAGACTATTAAGTAGGTATTATCATCATCCCCATTTTACGGATAGGAATTTTGAGGCAAAGAGAGATTATATACTTGCCCAACAGCTGATGGCTAAAGCCGTAAATCAGGAGGGAAGGAAGGAAGGAAGGAGGGAGGGAGGGAGGAAGGTAGGAAGGAAGGAAGGAAAAGGAAGGAAGGAAGAAAAGATCCCAGAGTCCCCTCCCTTAGCTCTGCCTCTCCTAAATGTGACAAATGACAGAATCATGCCATAAATCATCCCAACAAGACTTGGGATGCTGGTGTCCTAATTCTCATTTTGAAAATGATGAACGCAAGCTAGGGGCCAAGTGACCCAGCCCTGGTCACATATTCAGGAAGGTGGGGGAGCCCCAACTTGAAACCAAGTGTTCCAGCTCATTCCACTGAAACCCTGTTGGCACTGGCTCATTATCATTGCACCGTTCCACATCTACCAACTTAAAGTGCATCTCTAGTTTAAAGGACAGGATATTAGGGAGTTCAGAAGAATGATTCAGCATTTAGATGATTTAGATAATTCATCTAAATAAAGCAGCAGGATGTCATCTCAAGGGGCACTTAACAACTTCTGAGCATCCAGTTCATTGTGATAGACTTACAAGCTTTGGAAACTGTAGAAAAGGTCTGAGGACAGCCAGCCGACATATCCACATTTACTTCTGTGCCTCAAACATGAGTCCCTCCACCAGGCACACGCATGCAGCTAAATACCCACCCTCTGAGTAATGGTGTCAGGCTGGAGGCAATGTCTTGGTGGTTAAGCACACAGCCTTAAGGATTGAATTACCGGGGTTCCGTTCCTGGTTCTGCCCTGGACGCACTGCATGATTTTTTTTGTAAGTTACTCTCTTGTCTGTTTCCTCGTCTGTAAATTGGAGGTGGTAATACGCCTGCCTCCAGGAAAGTTGAAGATTAAATGAGGTGATGAACGCGAAGTGCCTTGCAAGGTGCTCGGCATATTGTAAGCGCTCGGTCAATGTTCACTGTGAGTCTGTTACTCTGTTAGTTAACTGTTCACTCATACATTCAACAAAGACTAAGTGTCTGCCATCTGCCAAGCCCTTGGCTTGGCCCCTGAGCTAGGTCAACATAATCCCTTCCCCACTGGCTTAGTCTGTGAGGAACCCCGTCTCTAGATCACTTTCTCAACCTCGGCACTGACAGCTTGAGCTGCAGGATCCTCTGCGGCAGGGGCTGTCCTGTGCATCGTGAGAGCTTTAGCAGCATCCCTGGCTTCCACCCATTAGATGCCGATAGTACGGACATCACCACCACCACCCAGTTGTGACAACCAGACTGCCTCCAGGCTTTTCCAGATGTCCCCTGGGAGGCAAAATCACCCCCGGTTGAGAAACCACTGCCCTAAATCCAGGGCGTAGGTAGTCCGTGCCCACTCGGGATTGCTGTGAGAGTCGAATGGGTTAATACTTGAAGAGCTTAGAGCTGTGTCTGCAACTCCATTCATGTGCGGGTTAGCTACGGTACAACAAAGAAACGCAGAACCCAAGGGTTAAACCAGTAAGCACTTTTCAGCCCATGAGTCGACAGGCTCTCACTGAGCCTGGTGGAGGGACTCATGTTTGAGGCACAGAAGTAAATGTGGATATGTCGGTTGGCCGTCTTCAGACCTTTTCTACAGCTTCCAAAGCTTGTAAGGCTTCTGTCTTTTGGTCTCCACGGGCCTTGCTTCTGAAGTCAGCTGGCTGGTCCTCTGTGCTTGGCTCTGGTGACCCTGGCTGGGCTCTGTCCCTGTCTCCTCTCAGTTTCCTGGAGCCGCTCACCCTCCAAGCAGGCTCGCCTGAGCCTGTTCTGCCGCAGAGCCCGGGTTCTGAGCAAGAGCGCGAAGTCCACACCTGGCCCCTCAAAGCGAGCTCGGGACTGGCAGCTCTCACTGCTGCCCCCTGCTGTTGGCCTGAGGAAGTCACAGGGCCAAGCCGCGGAGAAATGAGCCCCAGCCCTCTAGGCGAATACAGAGCAACGGGCAGAGAATCAGGGCCGTTGTTGTCGTCAGTCTACCTTCACGACTGTTCTCCATTAATGGGCGTGCAGGCAGCCAGGTGCATTTCAGAAACATAATCTCCTCCTGCTTCCTGTCTCTCTCCACAGTTCCTTGGAGTCACAGAGCTCTCCGCGTACTGTGAAGGCTACTTTCTCAAAAACATGATGGTCCTCATCGAAAACGAGGCCTTCAAGCAGCTCCTCTATGACAAAAATGGCGAAGGGACAGGCCAGGATGTGCTCCAGGACTTACAGAGGACGTTGGCCATCAGGATTCAGTCAATCCACTTGTCCTCTTCCAAAGGTTCTGTCGTATGAAACGCCCAGAGCAGGGAACGGTCCCCGGGGACTTTCCAGATCCTGCTGCTGCATCGGCTTCTCACAAACACATACCAAGTTCACCTGGCGTCTGTTTTTGGCTAGGCCAAGGAGCTGTCTACTGCCTCAGCTTCTCTCAAATAAGCAATTTCAGCTCCCGTGCGTTCCTGTTGAAAAACAAAGGACATGCCACTGGTCAGATGGCAGTGGGGCCCAGCGCGCGAAGGTCAACATGGGGCAGCCAAGCCAAGCCCATCGGAAAGCACCCCTGGGGCGGTCAAACACCCGTCGCCGGGACCACCGTCCAGTGGATGGATTGAGGACTAAAGGTCGTCTGGGTTGCTGGTTGAGAGCTGGAGAACGTAACTGGTCTGACCCTGACGAGCGTCGTGTTCCCATGAAGGACCTTCGTCACTGCAGTTCAGGGAGAGTCAGCCATGGTAGCGAATTCGCGAGACTGTTACCAATAGCGAAGAAATAATTTGGCAAATTTTTAGGGGTGGGAACTTTTTAAAATGTTCATAACAAAACAAAAAAACAGGGCAGCCTTGTAGTTTAAAATCTATTTCTAAAAGCTTAACAGTTCATTTTCAATTGAATTGTGTTTAGGGATCTGTGTTTTGAGTTTTGTTTTTTGTTTTTGTTTTTAAAAAAACAGTAAGTTGCAGGTCTATACTATATAAACATGCATCTGACAAGATATTGCTGATAGTCTATACAAGGTAAAATAATAATCTTGCCTTAGTGATCATGGTTACACAGAGAGGTGCACTGCCAATAATTATCTCTAACTTGATAGTTGAAAACAATGTGCATGCTAATCGTGATTTCGGGGTGAGAATAAAACACCCTCCACATAACAAAACATGCATTTGCATGGGCCCGAACCAGTGAAATGTTATGTTTGTGCTTCATTTTTGCCAAGGTAAAAAATGTTCCATCACTTCTTGCTAAAAATCCATTTGGTGAAAACTAGAACATATTCCTTTCCTTTAACAATGATTCTGGGATGCTTTTGCAGAAATGTGTTCATAGATGATGCTGATGGGGGGTGGGGAGGGCGCACGCCAGAGGATTTACTGTTAATCCCAAAGTTTTCTCTGTATTGTCAGAAGATGTTAATAGTTTGTTACTAGCCAGATAATATGACTATGTTAGATTATTTTTAAAGATGAAACATGTACGATAGGAAGGATTCTTTCTGTATTCTGAGAGTGTACAGTTATAGGGTTATCTGTAATGAAAGTTTATATCGACAGGGTTCCGTTTTGCTCTGCCATATATTATAAGCAAAAGAGATTGGTGAAGTGCCACAATATTCCAAGTAATTTTTGAGTTGCTGCCTTTTTTTTTTTTTTTCTTGTCCGTTAATTTGAAACCTAGTTAGAAACGAGAATGACTTTTAGCCTTTGGGGTTGGCAAAGTCTCATGGGTAAACCTCTTTCCTAGCATGCCTTTGCGAAGTCGTGCCCAGACCCTAGACTCTAGAGAAGCTGCTGTTACCCATCGTACTTGCTCCCTGAGCCACCGTCCAGAGGACTAATGCCAAGTTACATGGGTGTGACCCATGGAGCGCCTGGGCCGCGTCTGCCTACATCATTGGCCCTCAAGTGATTTGGATCCACGAGGCCTCTCTCCTACTTGGTCATTTGCAAACCTCCCCAGGCCCTACCATCAGATGAAGACGGGGGGGGGGGGGGGGTGGGGGGAGAGAGAAACTGCCTGCGGAGGAGGCCACGTTCCAGAAGATCCACAGCCCGTGCGTGAGTCACCGCTGCCTCCTTCCTCCTCTGTGTTCTCAGAAATGCTGTATGATGTTCCCTTCACCACGACGGACTTCCCCGCGAATGTCTTATGCTAGCTGGGGGCCTCTGGCCTCCGAGTTGTACAGGGGCAACTCCCGACGGGCTTCTGTTATAGTCTGGTGTGTGCTTTCTCTGTCATTAAATGATTTTCCCAAGCCGCGCATCATGTGTGTGGTACGAGCGAGCTCTTTCCCGGCAGGTGGGGCCTGAGAACTTCATTCAGTTGAAAGACTGGAAAATGTGGCCCTGCAGAAAGAGTCGAGGAAAATGAAGGCACCAGGTGAAAGACAGGGGCTCGTGTTGTTGGCAGTGGGCCACCACCTGTCCGCTCTGTCAAGCAGAGGTTGGTGTGCAGGCTCGAGTCCCCCGGGTCTGCATACACCTGTGGGTGCCCCCCCTTGGAGGACTTACAGGCACCACCACCCTGGCCACTGGCCTAATGCAGCTAATCGGCCTGCAGAGCGTTTAGCTCTGGCTGTCACTTGTGTGCCTTAAGGAAGCTTTCTGGGGGGTGGGAAAATGGAGAAAAAGAAGTTCTCCCCACATGGCGTGTCTCCCACCGAGGGCCAGCCTGACTTGATGTTTGTGGTGGTGGCAGCATTCTGGGGTGGAGGGGGGTCACAGAGGGACAAGCAGCTCTCTTCTTGGGTATCCTCATCACTGAGGTCAAACCAAGGCCCCACCTGGTCCGCTCTGGCCCAGCCCGGGTCTGGGTGGAGATTGATATCCCCTGGCTCACCCACAAGACCTACAGGAAGCCAGGGCAAGGAGGCCTGGGCCAGGGAGGCCTGGTAAACAGCTGACCTCACTAGCCCCTGGGCCCTGCTTAGCAGGCAAGCTGTTTCTTTAAGAAGTATCCGAGTGCCGGGGGCCAGAACTCTGAGTCAGGCCTGGAGAACAGAAGGTCGATTTATTTTTGACCGTGCATCACCCTCTGTGTGGCCTCGGTGAGTACGCCATTTGATTTAATCCTTTTGCAAAGATCAAGTGTATGGTACCGAATTTGCCTTTTCTCTGACGGGAGGCTTTGTCATTCAGTCCTTTGTCATTCAGTCCTTAGTGAAGCCCGTAGCATCTGAGGCCCCTAACAGCTCGGGGGGGGGGGGGGGGGGAGAAGGCTGAGCCCACCTGCCCGCCACAAAGCACCCTCCACCCCTTCCACGGCTAGGAGGAACTGGAAGGAGGGTGTGCATGCAGCCACCTGATTAAACACAAAGGCCCCAACTTGGCTTCTGCGGCCCCCAAAATGCCCATGTGTGGTTGGTCTTGTATATACTGTATTTAAATGTCATCCATGCTTCCCAAAAGAAGGAGAAGCCCACCCAAAATGGGGATCAAGGTGTGAACTCCCATCACGGGAGGCAGAAGCTAGAAGACAGTGTAGTCACCCCTCAAGGTCCGGTTGGATGGAGGGGCTTCTAAGATCTTCTCCGCCCCTGAGATTGTTTAGTCCTGTGATTCCGGTTCTGTGGCTTGCGTTGTTTTTCCCTGTGAAGCCCCAGGCCAAAAGTGTTAGTCCAGGTGGGCCTTGTTTCATCTCACCTCGTCTATTACTGCGCCGTGTTCAGGCAGGGTGGATAAAGGGTAAGGATCCCACACAGCCGTTGGAGAAAATCTTTTATTTCACTAGTCCTGGGTTCCCTGTCGTCTTCAAATTCCGCGCTCACTCCCTCTGCCCCCCGCTTGGCAGTCGCTAGCTTGAGTCACAGACGAATGGGCGCAGATCCACATCACACCACTCTAGATCCCTTTCCGACTGGCCCGACCAGACACCCTGCAAGACGGTTTCCTGGGCTTCTTGGCTTGAGGGTTCACGTCAGGGAGATGCACAGCCATTGCCAAGCTTCGGGCTGCAAGCTGGTCTGGAAACGTTCACGTATCCAAGCCAGGACAGTCCCTGACTAGCCCTGAGACACTGGACAAGTCACTCACAAAGTCCAGTTTTCGTTTTTCTCTTCTGAAAAATTGGTGTAAATATAACTAGTTAATAGCATCGTTGAGAAGATTAAGCAAGATATTTTGTACAGGCCCTACACAGTAACAGAGAAAGGCACTTCCAGACTCGTAAGACCAAGCAGAGGGAAGGAGAACCTGATGAGTCACACAAGGAAGGGAGGGTTAACAATTCTGCCCTTCATTTCCTTTTTTAAATTATTGTTATTTAAATTCAATTTAGTTAGCACATAGTGTATTATTAGTTTCAGAGGTAGAATTTAGGGATTCATCAGTTGAATATAAGACTGAGTGCTCATTACCTCAAGTGCCCTCCTCAGTGCCCATCAGCTGTCCTTCATTTCTAGAACTTTCTACCGCAGCCATTCCCAGGGTGGTTTGTGATCTCTAGGGTTGTGCTACTTGTTCCAGGGAATGTGGAGAAATTCTCCAAAAACAGCTCTATTGCAATCCTAGTTCCTAGCATGGTACCTCACACAAAGTACGTGATCAAGAAATGTTTAAGTCAATGGAAGCCAAGTTCAACTAGATTTTCCTTCATATAAGTACTATAAATATTTCATATAAATGCTAAATATAAGTACTAAAAATGCTTTCACACTATTACTATATTTGCTAAATATTAGAGTTGCAGGGATTCGCTCTCCCTAACTCCTCATCTACTCGGGAACGTGAGACTCACATTTGTGACCCATTTGACGTGAGTCCAAGGCCCCGCAAATGACCGAGCAGGGACAGACCCACTGGTTCGACTCTCAGTCCAGGGCTGGGGACCATGGCTGAAGAGGAGACAGGTAGTCACAAATCCCCAGGGGAAAAAAACACCAATTGTCAACTCCAGAAAATGCCAGGATCACTGTCCTCAACAAAGTGGCAGCTAGCCCTCGTCCTTTCCTGCCACTTGAGTATGTGGACCCTCGTGCCCCACCCCTCCACTGAGAAATCCTCCTGGTGAAACTTCACATCACCTGTGTCCCTCCCCACCTGGCCGTGCCTTGGGTAAAACAGCATGTGTCTTGGACAGGACCACCAGGAAGCTGTAGGATGCCTATTTTTTCACCCTCTTTAAAAATAACCCAGCAGATTTTAAACTTCCTGCTTGGTAGGAGAAAATAGAACTCGTACTCAGCAATCACGTTGCACATTAGTTCCCATTACTGATGAGGCAGTGGGGTAATGAGTGCCCTATGAAAGGACATGCCTCCAAGTTTAGCTCCGAACATGAAAAGACAATCTGTCTGCGTGAATAGGCAATTAAAAGAGATGCCCTGTTGGCATTGATGCGTTCTTTGGATGTTGCTTTCAGAGTTAACCTCGGATGAGTTCTGAATTTTAATGCCACCTCAAAACTCTGGGATGAAGAGCTGCCAGGAGAGTTGGCCGGTGGGTGGAATGGAGGGGCTCTGGGCTCCGGGCTGGGCACCAGATCCCGCCTCCAGTCCTGTTACTGCCATCGACTACTTGGTGACTTTGGCTGGGCCCCTTCTCCATTCTGGACCTACTCTAAATGAAAGCCTTTCTGAGCTGATGTTCTGTGCGCCTAGACTGAACATGTCACACTCCTCCTGCTACACTCATGTATTAGAACCTTGCAGTAACACCGTTTAGTGGGATAGAACATTCTGGATTGCATCCAGGAGGACTTAGGTAAAGGACCCTCAATGTACAATGATGTCTTTGGTAAAAGAGGCAAGAAATCAAGTAAAAGCCTTACAACAAGTCTCCATGGATGTTTTACGATGAGGATGCATCTCATCAAATCATAGCCTCGTGACCACCATCTCCTTTTTGTTTTGTTCTTTTCGCTTTTCGTTTTTAAATAATTACAGATTCACAGGAAGTTGTGAAGATAGTACAGAGAGGTCCTTGTACCCTTCACCCACTTCCCCCCAATGGAGGCATTTTAACTGCCTCTAGTATGATATCGAAACCAGGAAATTGACATCAGCACACTGCGTGTGTCTAATTCAATGCCATTTTGTCACAAGTATAGATCCATTTTACCACCACCCCAATCACTGCTCTGCACCACAAAGGTGTCCCTGTGCCCCCCCTTCCTAGTCACTCCCACGCCCTTCCTCCTCTCATACGATCCCAGCCCTGGCAGCCACAGAACTGTGTTTTACCTCTACAGGTTTGTCATTTGGAGAATGTTCTATAAATAGAACTGTTCAGTAAGTGGCTTGCTTCACTCTGCACAATGCCCTTGAGATCCATCCAAGGATGTTACAGGTATCAAGAGTCTGTTCCTTTTTATTGCTGAGTAGTATCCCCCCCCGTGTCCCATGTCCTTTTAACCAAATGCAGGCGTGTGTCAGGAAGTATGGCAGTAAGACAGCTTGGCTCTGACGGCTAGTTCTCTGCTTGTAGCTCCCAGAAAACAGTGATGTGTCTTGAGAGCCGGACATGACTTTCTCATCCTGCAGCGTCGAGGGGAGACTGCTTTGTGACGTTAGTCCAACACTTGGGTGTTGGTCATGGATCATAGGAGACCAGTGCTTTCACATGGCCTAAATGGTCCTTCAGCTTCTACCATTGACGGACTTCTCCATACATCTCACTGGTGGGGTAGGGAAGCGCTTCTCAGGCTCACTCTACGTGCACATCACTGGGGATCTCGTTGAAATGCAGGTTCTGATTAAGTAGGGCTGGGTCAGGCTTGAGATTCAGCATTTCCAATAAGCCTCTAGGTGATGCTCATGCTGCCAATCAGGGAGGCATCGCTTGAATAGCAAAGGTGTCAAGTATGGAGGTCAGAGATTCATCTCCAACCCTTTCTGCTGCCAGACTAACCCTTGGCTTCTGTCCTGTCACCCGCCTCTCTGGAATCTCAACCTTGTGGGTTATTATGAGCCTTTCCTTCTGTCCCAGACTATGAAGACATTTTAGCCATACATCTGGGGAACTCATTTGAAATTACATTTTCCTAGGTGGAGGGTTCAAAGAGTCTAAATTGAGCCCAAGGAATTATTCACCCACAACCCCATTCTACCTTCACTTTTCCTGGTCTGCTTTTAGTCCAAATCAAATGTATTTATGCGCTAGGTGTTTACTGATGGCCTAGCACGCATGTGGGACCTGCTTCTCTGTTGTGGCACGAAACATCCATCCTTCCTCACTTTGGTTTTCCGTTTTCCTTCAGTATTGGTGGAGGAGGAAAGAAGAAAACTCTTGTTTATTGTAAGACTGTTTCATGAGACTTCTTTCTGGGCTCACAGAGCCCTCCTGAGAGTGGCAAGGACACCAAGGAGGACCAAGAAGGGAACAATCAAAGACAGCTGTCCCTCCCATCTTTGCTAAAATTACTTGGATAGTGGAGGAGGATGAGGGAAGCATCTGGTTCAAAATGCCTGCTGGGTGAGCTTGAGACTTGTCAGCCAGTTGCTGTGGGGAATGAGTGGGGGGGAAGAGGAAAGAGTGGCAGATTTTATCCATAGTTACTCTCTACTTTCTTTCCTTGTCAAGCGAATGACTGAATTTTCAGCACTTCAAAGGAATCACTCTCATATATTAAATATTGTAGTTGTGGGGGGCGCTCAGAGATTGTTTTCTGTTGAACCAGTAATAAGAAAGTACAAAGTCTTTTTTTTTCTAGAAGTTCCTTAGACCAGGGAATGAATCTCTACCCCTGCTATGTGAGAGTTTCAGCTGGCCAGTGAGTTTAATGAAAATCAGCAATATGATATAGTTGCTTAGAAGAGCTCATTTAGCTGTAGGCTACATTAATAGAAGCATAATCACTAGAATGAGGAGGTGATGATGCTCCTCTCTGCACTGAGGAGATCCCTCCTGGAGTCGTGCATTCGGTTCAGGGTCTGCACGAGTCAGGGTTCCTAGAACAAGCAACTCTGGCAAATTTAAGAAGAAAGGGGATTTATTCAAAGATATTAGACAATTCAGACACTTGATGATGGGCTAGAGAAACCATTTGAAAGGCAGAGCTTCTAGGGATCACTTACAAACCATGACACAGGAAAGGCCTGATGAAGTCCTTGCTGCCACTTCTGCCACCAAATACCATGAAGGCCGAAGTCAGTAATGGCAGCTCCATGGTGACGGAGAACTTGATTTCCAGGACGACTTCGGCCACAAGCACCAGTACCACTCCAACCTCAGGACTTAACCTGCAAACCCAGCAAAAAGTTCAGCACCTCTGCCTCCACTTGAACCACAAAACGGAAGCTCCCATTCCCTGGTGGTGTCCCCTTCGGAATCAGACTTTCATTCCAGCACAGCCGACTGGCAGAACCTCGGTCACATGACTATGCTTACCTGGGGCGGGGGGGGCGGGGGGGCCGGGAGTTTCAGTTCTCGCTGCTGCCTTCAGGGGACAGGACGGATCCCAGGGGATTTCTGTGGAGAAAGATGATGGGCGACCATGAACATGACAGATGTCCCCTGTACTTAATGAAGGTCACAGACTTATCAGAAGAAAGTAACCCGACAGTGAAAGAGCGGCTGAAAGAACTGGGATGTTTGGCCCGTAGAAAGGAAGACTTGGGTATGAACAAGAACTTTTAAAAGTCAGAGCAAAGCATTCCAAAGATGGAATGAGCTGACACAGGGGCAGTGAGTCTCCCATCACAGGAAGCATTCAAGAAAATGCTAGTCAACCACTTGATAGAGATTCAAGCAATAAATGGGGGGTAGAATTTAAAGGTCCCTTACGACTCAGAGATATTGTCATTATCAGTTCTCTCCTTCTGATATTAATCATCTATTTGGCCTCAGAAAACCGATCCATCTTGATATATCTTTTATAGAATTTGTAATGACCTCCCTGCCTTCATTTTTTGTCAGTGCCGGATTTTATTAAAGCCTGCCACCCCATTTATCCTCATCATGTTAGTGAGGTAGCAGATCAATTCATTACTCTTACTTATCTAATACAGAAGGAAGAGAAATGGTCTACAAAACCTCACAAGCTGGGAAGAGAAAAAGTAGCTAGCAGCAATTCAGTTACTGAAAAATGGGACTTCTTTTTATAAAGGGGGAAAAAATGGATTTCAGTAAAGCAATCAAGTTAGGGAAGGGCCATTTCTGAGAGTAGAATGAAATCCAGGTCTGGGAAATTGCACGTGTCAACACTGCATCAGTTGTGCATTTTTAAAACCAGATTCGACAGAGAAAAACCAGGAGTCGTGCGTCAGTTTGGCCACGGGTGCCTGCCAGCCTCAGTCTTCCCTCTACGTAATGGGGATGTCACTGCATTGACACAGCAGGTGAGGGAGAGGCCCGACTGAAGTGATGGCGGGAGGTAAGGCTCAGTCACAACGCAGCACTCCTTGTCCCCCAAGCAGGGGGGACGCAAGAGGGAAGCTGGCTGATTGGTTCACTCCACCTCGGTCCCCCGAGGCCCGCAGTGGTTCTGTCAGCATCCTGCCCAGGGCCGCCTACCAGCTCCCCTCCTACCACGCTGTTGGCTTCCAGGAGTCACCCACCAGGGTCCACTTTAATTCATGACACTCCCTTGACAGCCTCACTCCCTGGAGCCCCCAGGGGACCCCAGCCTTGTGTTCATCTCCTGCTCGGAGCTCTCAGGTACGGAATCTTACTAGGTACCTGTCAGCCGGTTGTCACATTTCGTCCCAGAGGTGATGGAAACAATGTTCAAGTATCATGCCTCTGTGTGCTGCTTCGAAGATGCTTCCATGTGGCTGAAATGTCATTTCCAGTGCACAGGAGGGTGGTGCGTTTCTCATCCCTCTATATCGCATGTCCCTCTTTTACACCTTTGAGTGCAGAAATTGGCCTGGAAGGACAGGGTCGGTTTTAGAGAATGCTCTCCTGACAGATGAAGGACTGCTACAGCTCAATCCTGTGCGAGAGACACCTGCAATGTATAGAAATACGAAAACAAGTAAAATCCTCCATGGCTCTGACTCATCACAGTGAGATCTAATGTTTATTGAGCTTTTATCATGCGGCAGACACTGTCCCGAGTGCTTTATGTGCATTATCTCCATCCTCACGAAGACTCCTACGGGATGGGGATTTGTATTCCCATTTTACAGAGAGGGAAACTGAGGTGCAGACAGCAAGGCTAAAAGTGCGTGCGGCGCCAGAATGTTGGTGCAGACTGTGTTGGTCTGACTTCTAAGCAAGCTCTAAGTCTTTGCCATGCTCTTTGTTTAAAATGCCTCCTTTCAGGGCCCCTGGCTGGCTCCGTTGGGGAAGCATGCAGCTCTTGATTTCAGGGTTGCGGGCTCGAGCCCCATGTTGGGTGTAGAGATTACTTAAAAATAAAATCTTTTTTTTTTTTTAAGATTATTTATTTATTTGACAGAGAGAGAGAGAGCGCATAAGCAGGGGGAAGGGCAGAGGGTGAGGGAGAAGCAGGCTCCTGGCCGAGCAGGGAGCCCGATGCAGGGCTCGATCCCAGGATCCTGGGATCATGACCTGAGCCAAAGGCAGACGCTTAATGACTGAGCCACCCAGGTGCCCCTAAAAATAAAATCTTAAAAAATAAAAAGAATTTAAAAATTAAAAAAATAAAAGAAAATGTCTCCTTTCAAGAGAGGTGAGAAAATGAGATCCTTCTCTCCTCTCTGCTGCTTTAAAAAAATGACTATTCAGATAGCTACTCAGAAGAGGAAGAAAAACCCTTCTGGGGTCAGGCGAAGGTTAATCATGTGTATCTGTGGTGAACTGTTATGCCAAGGTCAGCTTCTTCCGGATGCAGTTTTTTGTGTGTGAGTTTTGTTTGGGTGAGACAGGAGTGTTGAGTGGTGTAAAGGTTCAGTTCAGATGGACCAGTACTCAATGGGTATTGACCATCACTGGGGACAGAGGCAAGGAAGCTGGGGTCCCTCAAGATGCTGCCTGACACACAGACACAGTCTGGGGACAGAGTTGCTGCCAAGCCAACTCTTGGCATGAAGGGACACCCCCCGCCGCACCTCTTGGGCAGATGGGCCCAAGGTCACACTGATAGTCAAGGTCAGGCTCAGCAAGGCCATGGGTCATACAGGAGACATGGTTGGCCCATTATGCCTCTGAGCCCACACCTTTCCCATCTCAGATTTTTGGCTCTTATTGGGCCGAAGTCCCACCCACTTGGGTCCTCAGCCGTGCTGATAAGTAGAGAAAGCCCCCGGGAGAAGTTCCCTAATGGCTAATTTCACCCCCAAACAGCGACTCGGTGATGGGCATCGCTGACCCAGGGGCGCATACCTAAGAGGCTCCTCCTGGCCTCTAAGACTTGCGCTCTGTCACTCGGGGGATGCAGGAAGCCGGGTGTGGTTTATTTCCCCAGGGAACAATCTGAATTTGGGAGGTTTGGGTCTTAGTCCCTTGTTAGAACCGAGAAAGACTTCAAAGACTCAACTGCTTCACAGAGCTTCGTAAAAGAGGAAAGGCCCCCAGAGCGTGTGAAGTAAGGCCTCCTTCACTCCCTTCCGAGGGGGAAGACGGTGAACCCCAGGCCTCGTCCCTGCTCCACATCGACCCGGCCGCTCCTTTTGGCCTCCATGCAGAGGACAAGCGGTGCCTTTGCTCTCTGCTGCCACGGGCACTAGAAAAACAAATTTTGCTTTTAGCTGCAACCTTTCAGAAGCACCAAAATATAAGCCACCAGAAACTCCTCAAGCTTACATGGGCATTCTAGTTTATTCATGGTTGTTGGGTTTTGTTTTGTGTTTTAAGATTGATTGATGGATGGACTGATTTTAGAGAGAGAGCGTGTAGGGAGTGGGGGGTAGAGGGAAAGGGAGAATCTCAAGCAGACTCCCTTCTGAGCACAGAGCCCAATGCAGGGCTCGATCTTACCACCCCGAGATCACAACCTGAGCCAAAACCAAGAATCAGACACTTAACCAACCACACCACCCAGGCTCCCCAAGGTTGTTTTTTTGTTTGTTTGTTTGTTTTAATGGGCCAGTTTGACCTGCAACCCAGTTCTGTCTGCTCCCATTTCAGACAATACACACAGCATCTTCACCTTCAAAACCTCTGTACTCCAGGGAGCAGAGCCCAGGGGCAGACTGAGAAAGCCCAGGACACGCATGGGTTTTGTTGTCTCGTTTTGCGTTGGTAAAACCAGGAGACAGGTGACTCCTAGTTCTGCGCTTGTCAAGGTAGCGGGAAGTCAGGACATGGAACAACAGATGCTGTGGCCGTGGGCGCAGGCTGAGCTGGGAGGAGGGTCGTCCGAGGGGCTTTCAGGAACGCCAGCCTCGAGGAAGGGCCTCGTTTCGGGTTTGTGGTGTCCGTCATCCCGGGCTTGTGTTAAAGCAGAGTGGCAGACAGTAGGTAGGATGGGCCGGAACCGAGGAGTTTTCTGGTTGAGTAAAGTCCTTTAATTGTCCTCCGAGGAGGTTACAGGTCAGCTGCTTCTCCTTCTGGGGCCTCTTCCATTTCGCAGGAGAAAGAGAGCACAGCAGAGAGTGGGACCCCGGCCCCGGGACCAGCGCACCAGCCGCACACCTCCTTCGCCCCCGCTGTCGTTGTCGGCACCTCGGGGCAAGTCCGATGCTTCCTCGGCTCCCCCGTTGTTCCTCCACTGCTTGGGGTTGGTAGCATTTCCTAAAAGAAGTGCTCCATTCCCTTGCTTCTCGAAGTGGGGCCCACAGACAGTTGCATCGAGCTCATGGGGAGTTTGTTGGAAATGCCGAATCTGACCCCTTACCCCTGACCTGATGCCCTGGAATCTGCATTTTCCCCCGAGCACCTGGAGTCTGAGAAGGGCAGGCCGCTGTGACTGCATGAGGCCCTTCTGTCTCTCTAAGGACACTGCAGATGTGCCTGAAAAGGTGATCTATAGATGGTGAGGACTTGGGGAGCAGACCGGGGTGGGGCGCGGGAGAAGATGCTTAGGGTGTTTGATTCATTGTGCTATAATGAGTCATTTTTAAGACCGCCACGCTCTCTGAGAGTCTCGGAGAGTCAACTGTGCATCCTTCTCCTGCCAATGGTTTCTCCCCTGACTGGAGGTGGGAGATGCTTTTCCAGCCCCCTGTCAATGTCTAGTAAATTACCTTACCTGCTTCTTTCCTGAGGTCTCTCACCAGGGCAATCCCCCTTTCCAGCCACCTGTTTCTGCTGACAACTTTAGGAATTAGCTTCTTTAACAAGCATTAGATAAAAATCATCCCACTCTGAGGAAAAATGACACAGAAAATTAAGGGTTGTTTATAAAACTGCATACACATGCATGAGGTTTGCCAAAAACAGCTTGTGTCCCAAGTAGGGCAGACAGGCCACTACGGGCAGGAACGGAGAAGAGGATTGAAGGAAAGAATTGTGAAGGCTTGAAAGAGGATGTGTGAGCTCGGGGATCCTGTGGCAGTCTGAATCGGCTTCCTTAGAAATGCTCATGAGAGCATGAACCTTATAACAAGAAACTGTGATTTTTTCAGAGTGCCCCAAACTCCTAGGATTCCAGCCCTTCGGGTTCTGTCTCTATATCCCTATTGATGAAACATGACTTTTTCATCCCCAGGAGACCAAGGCTTTGCCTCCAATGCAGCATAGAGGAGAATGGATCAATTATCTAGATAATTCAAGGACAACCTCCCACTTCAGCCACCTCTGTGCACAAACCATCGTCATGTCCTTCACCAAAAATCTCTGGCCAGGGGCACTAACCCCATGATTGGGACTTGGTTTAGCAAACCACCTGCCTTGTGACACTATGGCACAGTGGGCGGGGGAGGATTTTGCCCCCCGGGAGCATTTGGCAATGTCTGGAGGCATTTGTCATTGTCCCAACTGAGGGAGAAAGATGCTCCTGGCATCTAGTGGGCAGAGGCCAGGAGGCTGCTAACCATTTCACAAGGCACAGGACAGGTTCCAACGCAGAATTATCCAGCCCCCAATGTCAGTAGTGCCAAAGTGGAGAAGCTCTGTTCCAGGGAGATGGATTTGGGTCTCCACTCACTGCGCAGCATGGTGATATGGAAGGAATTTCTTCCCCATAGGTTCCTGAATCACAGGAAAATCAACAGGAACAGTCTCTAGCGATGAGCTCAGATTCTCCACTGCCCCCCCCCCCCCCGCGAGCCATGGTCAACCACATTCAGCCAGGTGATCATGGGCTTCCTCAGACAGCAGAGCACGCTCATTTATATTTCATCTTCCAGGGCATCTCTGGGGGTTAATGTTTCGCAGTCCTGCTACTTTGACATAGATCGGGGCCTCTGGGAGGCCAAGAGAAACCCAGGTCACATCTGTTTTGGAAGCTCCAGGTATAAAAAAAATGAAGAAAGGCAAAAATAAGATGATAAAAATTTCAATTCATTTTAAATATTTGCAAATAAGAAATTAATACTTCTACCCACAAAGAATGGAATCAATATACCCATACCAGTCACAATATAATTGCAATATCTATACATTCCATATATTCATTCATAGTGTCTACAGGCCGGGTCATCCTGTAATGGGGTCTAACCCTGAGAGTCCACAGTGAAAGCTGTCCTTTCTTGAGTCCTGCCAATGTGTCTCTGTGACCATGAATAGGCCTTACTTGGAAAAATATTAAAGATCTAAATGTACAGCTATTTGAGGCTATGTCATAAGGAGGGGCAAAGGTCCAAAGGCAAAAAATAGTAGTTAAAACATACAAATAGTTATTGGATGTCCCGGATAGTAATCTGAGGGTGTGTGTGTACGTATTTATGTACACACACACACACACACACACACACACACAATCTCAACACTTTGTTGTCGTTAATCCCATCTGACAGGAAAACCAAAGTAGAGAGAAATGAAGTGATGACCAAGGTCACATTCCTTATCAGTAGGTCTGTGAATAGAATCAGGTATGTAAGTAAAACCAAGGGAGTTTGACTCCAGAAACCACATCTGCAACTCTCAAAGGGAGAGGCGCAGGTTTAAGAAGATGTGTAGCACCATGAAAGGGCTTTAGAAAGCATCGAGAGGAGGTACAGTGCAATGGCAACCGGACAGGTGTTGGAGTCACATGGATCTGAATTCAAATCCTGGTTCGGACCCTTTGCTGTGAGGTCTTGGGCTCCTTCCTTAATCTAAAGCCACTTTCCTCAGCTGTAATTGGGCCTGGTGGCCCCCACACGTCCAATGAGGCTGTATTAGGGTCCGAGCATTAGCCCAGGAACGTGAAGGGCACACAGCATTGTGATGATAAAACTGAAGCTCAGAGAGAGTAAGTGTGTTGCCCAAGGCCACACAGCAAAGCACCGACAGGTCTCTGAATACCTGGTCCAGTGTTCCTTACACATCCGCTGCTCTAAGCCATTTCACCTATCCGGCCCCCTCCATCCCCTAACAGTGTCTTTCTCAAATTGCCCATTTCAGAGCTCCAGATAGGCTTTCTCACCTGCAGGGCTATGCTGCCATACTTGGGGGGCTGTGCCGAGCTGGGTGAAGTGGGAATAAGCAATCACAGAAGCTCCACAGTTCAAGAAAAAAGTGGGGGAAGAGGTTTAAATTCCAAGCACAATCCCGGAGTGTCCACTAGGTGGAGCCACACTTCTGCATTCCCGGAGTCCCAAAGTCTTTCTGGATTAGAGCGTGAATTTGGCTCCTGAGGGACTGAGAAAATTCACTCATTCATTCACTCACTCATTAATTCGATAAATATTTACTAAACACCTACTCTGTGCACGGCATGATGGTACAACAGTAAAC